>NW_011888873.1:4146296-4179168 GCF_000151845.1 Pteropus vampyrus | reverse complement strand
TAGAGCCAGTGTAGTTGGCCTGCAGAGCCCCTGAATTTGAAAAGTCGGTTGAAAGTGCAGACTCTAAAATGAAACTACCTGTGTTTGAATTACAGCTCCACCACTTGCTGCCTGTGTGATTTTGACCAAATCTAGTTCAGTGTTGTCTTCTTCAAAGTGGAAATAATAATGGTACTTACCTCACAGGTTTGTAGTGAGGCTTAAAGAGTTTATACTTGTAAAGACATTACAATCATGCCTGGCACATAATTAACAGTCAGTAAGTGTTAATTATTATTGTTAATATTATATAAGTGGATACATAGACTATTCTTTGGTTTGAAAGTGAATATTCTTTTAGAATCACAAGTGCTGACGTCAACTGCTGTAATTATTTGTTAAAATAATCACTGACATTTAAATAATGTTTTATAGTTGGCAGAATTCTTCGCGTATGTATGTTTTGATTTTGATATACTATGTTATTCAAGCCTTATGAGATGGGCACGCGAGATGTTAGAATTTTAGACATGCTTAATTTAAAGTTGCTTTCCAGAAAAGGTGACCTGTGAGAATCAAGCATGAGTGAGATGAAGCCCCTGCGAAGCCCGTTTGTTGGGGTCAAGCCAGGAGCAGAGGCCTCCATCCTGTCTTTAGCCCGCGTGACTAGGGTTGGTGGTCAGACAGTGCCCACTGCTTCCCTTTGGCTTCAATGAAGTGTTACCGTCCCATCATCAGATTAAGATACTGAGACCTGGTTTAAAATTAAATTTTTTTTTAATGTGCTTGTAGGATGATCCAAAATTGAGCCAGATGAAGGAGTCCCAAACATTTTCATTTTCTCAGTCTAAAAAAATACCTTACAAATTCTTCTGCCCAACTACATCTGGAGTTCCCACTCAGCATTCCACGCAGAGCCACTCAGAGAATCACACCTCGAAGCCTTGTCTCTACCCACTGTTTCTTGGCTTCAGCCGAGCCGATGTTCCTGATTCTCTGTGTTGGGGGGAAGTTCCTGCTATGAAACCACCTCTCAAAAATCTCAATTTAGATGATTATAAAATGACCTTTGAATCGTGCTTGAAATAAGGAATTTTCTTTTATTTAAAATTGTAAAATATTTGACATGTGTTTTTTTTTTTTTTTTTGCTCTACTCTCAAAACTACTTAAATTGCCGATGCTCGTTGAAAGTTTTGAGGTTCAGCTGAGCCAACAAGTAAGTCACAGGATTTAGTCTATGTACAAAAGACATAGACATCCATATATTTAATACGTTTTGGTATAAAATTTTTGCTCTGTTAAGAGTTAGCACCTGTTAAAACACTTTTTTGAGTGTTTTGTGTATGTAAAATGTATATATCTTCCTAGCAGACTGTAAGCACCCCACGGGCAGGAATGGAATCTTGCTATTCTGTTTTCCTCCTGCAAAACAGAGCACCATATTCAATGCATATTAACTATTCAATAGACGATCGAATCACACATCCATAACTTAAACTTCTGTGCCTTTATTAATAACCCCGAATGTCTTCAAGATTTGTGGCGGCTGAGAAGGTTCAGATAACTAAATTGCCCACTTTTATTCTTTTAGATAGATGGCGTCAATTTCTACTGCCTCACTAAAACATTTGTAGGCCAGGACTAGAACCCTCTTTATAAGTTTTACAATCCGCTCCTGAGAGGCCAGTGAAAGATCATTACTTTCACAACACTGTTGATCTTCTCTGTGGCTTTTGTAGCGATTCAAACAATGTGACAGCAGCCATCCCAAGGAAAAGTTTAATAGGATGAAAGAAATATGGACTTACAAATATACGTACCAATTCTGCCAAGAATCTGTGTCATGCAAGTCTAGGAATTCTCTATTTTTAGGCTTTATAATTTCCCATAACGTGTTTCCCTTTTAAATGTAATGACATTAATTTCGATGGCTATGAAATATTTTAGTTAAATGTTTTTCTAAAATTAACAGTTGAACTCATTAGTTGTTTCTTAGGAAAAAAAATTTATAATCATTTTCCTATATTATCTGTGAGGCTTCTAACATTTCCCAAACAATTATGACTATGTATTTTATCTTGGGACCAATTAGACATTCTAAAATTTTCTCTAGTTAATTTCTGTCAGCCTCTTAAACAGGTGATGTGGGTATAATACTTTATACATACCTATAAATGTTCTATTCAAATTTTTAAAATAAAAAATCACTATTGGAATGAAGAAAACGTACCAGAGTATATATTTTAAGCAATAAGTGAAATCATATGTTTGCGCTAGAGTCCTTTGTATGATTTTAATTTTTAAGTGTTCACAGACTGAAGAACAGTTTAGTGTCTTCAAGGTGAGAATTTTGTATTAAATAAGTAAAATAAACTTTAAAACTTGCCGAGCAAAAGCATATCGAAATCTTGTATTTAAGTTAGATTTAATTTCAAAATGCTTTTAAGGACCCCTTTTACTTATTCTCTTGGTGGTCTTTCAAAAGCCAGGTGTCCGGGATTGTCTCCAGCCTGCTCTAAAAGCACCCCAGGCTTTGGATTAACACATGAGAGCTGCCTTTTATTTAGCAATGCCTATTTACATAATGCCTGTTCATTTAAACTCACTCGGAATGTATGGCCAAGATGAACCTAAACCGGAGTAGGTCAGCAGTGCATGGTCTTGTTTTTTCATTGCATTAATTTTAAAATATCCCTCTCTGGAAAAAGAAAAGTACTGCAAAGACATTTCTTAATTCTAACTCTGTATACTGATTCTGGGATAAATACTGCATACTTTATAACCATATATAATACAACAGGAATTTAAAAAAATCATTCTATTATTAAACATTTCAATACTATAAACTACGTTATGGTAATTTATATAACAGAACAAGAAAACGTAACGCAAACCTCAAAATAATCTCTGATCCGAAACCATCACTTCCTTCTCACAGAATACATTTACTTAATCATTTGATTCAACTTTTCGAGTTCAAAAAGCATCTTTGAGTGTATGTGTGAAACATGAAGTTTTTAATGTGGTCTTTGTCTTCTAAATATCGGTAATTTAAAAAATACAAGTTAAATTTAATATGGAATAAGATGCTTCTTTAACTTTAGAATTTTACGTGAGTTTTGAATATGTTTACCGTTTAGTCAAGAAACCCTCACCTTCGAATCCACTTTTGTGTTCTTCTCCCAGAAGGGTAGATAGTATCGGCTTTGTATTATGTGCAGGAATCCACTTCACTAAATTACAGCTTGTTTTAAGTATTTACTTAAGTATTTGTGGGCTGAAGTCCTTAATAGTTGCAGTTGCACGCACACTAGAAATTTAAATAAAACCTGCTTTCAGGGTAAAAAAAAAATATTGAAGTGTTTTCTTCTTAAAAGAATGTATACTGAATTAGGAAAATGCTGCTTTGAAAAGTTTATTTTCATTCGTAACATTTTAATGCTTGTGTTTTTTTTGTTTTTGTTTTTCTTTTCCAGCTTTTACCAAATGACTCGAATTTGAAAATGTTGATATTCAGTTATGTATTTATGGAGGATGGATATCTCACCCCTGTCGGCCTTACTTGTCTTGTGTTTTCCTCCAAGAATAGAGTTAATATGTTTATCTGCTGTTTTCCTTTTGAAAACCTACTTTGACGTCTTTCTTTAGTATACATTTATATAATGATTAAATCTTTTCCTTTTTCTTTATTGCACTTTCAGATGCTTTAGTAAAGAGAGCATTTTGTATACTTCTTTAAGTTAGATAAGTTTCAGAAAGTATTCTATGTGAGTAGATGGTCAGGCCTTTTTAATTTAAATATTATTCAGTATGCATGTAACATATAAATTATTTTTCATTGTACTTATTGATAACAGTCACTTTTTCTATAACTATTTTTACTAGGAAGCGCATTCGTTAAATAACACTTAATTTAGATTTCTTTCAGTTTAGTAATATCACATTGTTCTTCCCCTTCACAAATCACATCGATTAATTTTTATTTTACTTTATATAATTTATTTTTTACTTCCTGGCTATCATCTTGCCTCAGAAAACTTCTTGAGTTTTTAAAATTTTAAGTTTTTAAAATTTTAATAGAGATAACCTCATTTTTTCTTATTACATGGATAAATGAATGAGCCACCTTTGAGACAGTTAAAAAAAATCTAAACCTAGTAACCAAATAAAGCAACAGACAATTAAGATTTTGAAAGAATGAAACAACTTTCTCAGGAATTACAATCGAGTTTTCTGTACACATAAACTAATCAGGACTGTTTCATTTCTTCCTTTACTATTCCCCTCGAACCCTGAACCTAACAATAAGAAATAATAGAAAACCAAAGCCTGGCTGTAGCTCACTAAACTAACACCCTTAAAAAGCATTTGACTGTGACTGGATATGAATAAGAATGTTCCCCAAATCTTCTGCTGAAAGATGGGGCCTCCTAAGGGGGTCTTTAATTGTTTTCCTCTTTTTTCTCTGCGGGAGCCACAGAGCCCAGCTTCTTAACAAAAACAAGTATTAGTGAGGAGATCAAAAACAACCTCTAATATGGTCAGTATTTGACCACCTTTTCATAAAGTTAATCAGACTGTTAGGAAAAATGTAAAGTAGCACAATGTAATATTCTAGAAGGAAGTTCTGCAATATAATATACAATTCTAACAGTTTGACCCTGTGGTATGTTTTTACTTTAAAAAAAGAAAAGTGAACTGATTTTCAGCAGAGCCAATCAGTCGAGTTAAAAGGCTTACTTCATTTATATGTAGATCAGCTTTGTAAATTTAAGACAACTGTGTATCATTGTGTCAGATTATGTCATTTGTCACATTATTTGAGTCATATTATTTACATTCAGTGTTGCTTTATTTTTGCATGACATTTAAGCGTAAAAATCTAGAATCAAGCATAATCAATCACCAATAATATTTCTGTAAAATTAAATCAGTTTTAAATGTTCCATTATGGTTTAGGCTGATGTTTAGCTTATTTGTTTGTTTAATTTTAGTTGTAAAAAATTTTTAAGGATGTAATAGGTAGCATTTCCTTTGGCTTTAAAACATGTCAGTGGTTACATGTGCATATGCTCAGATGTAAACAATTATCTGATGTAGGAAATCTTATTATACATTTATAAGATTAAGTTTCTCTCTTTGAAGAGTTATTGCTGATGGAAAATATCGCATTATGCAATTGAATATTTGTGCTCACCTAGGTCAGCAATGTGGAAGGAGAGGGGTATTTCAGACTTGATTCTAAACAAAAGGTAGGTTTTCTTGGATATGATATCATTTGAAAGGCAACCCCTTCCTTCAAGAATCACTTCTATTATTCTGTGGTGCCTAAATTATCCCAATAGAATTTCACTTCTATTTTGTGTGAATGAAGTACTCCCTATTAAAATGTTAATATCTCCTGGTCACTTATATTGAATACTTATTTCTTAGCTTGAACTTTTCAATATCAAATTTTGTCTTGTATGAAGGAGAGAATAAATTCAACGTGATAAAGTGCAGAGAACTTGAAAGCACTGATTTCTTGGTGTCAGTGTAGAAGTTCTGGGAGGTTGGATAAAGATCATACATGAAAAAAATAGATGGTCACTAAAAGTAAGATTGCCCTAAGGAGAAATGTGAGAAGTCCTTGGAATGGCTCGGGGACAGGCACAGAGCATTTCCTCACAGGATTGTGCATCAGGTTATATGCATCTCTTGGTGATCTGGTTCTTCCAAATGACACCAGTGTGAGCTTGCCTACTAAAGCAGTGGGGTTCAAGAGCGGGACTCTAAACCTAGACACCAGGATCTCAGGCCAGTGTTCTAGGGCAAGGAACTTCTGTGAGCCTCAGTCTCAACTTCTGTAAAATGCCTCCCTGTTAAGATTGTTGGGAGGATGAAGTAAGAGTGTATGTGTAAAAAGAACCTGCAAGGCACATGATTAGTTATTTTAAATCACTGATTTTTAAAGTTAGTCAAATATTGCAACTAAACATGCAACATAATTTAAAGTCAACATACCATTAATCTATTATGATTAGCTAAGGAAGACCCAGAATAAACCCTATCACCCTTGCAGACATCTTTCTTTTTAATTAAATAATTCTAATTAGAAAAAAAAAGATTGAACACAAAAGTTATTCAAATAAGTGTGATCTAGAATGGAATAATTTAAAACTACATGTATTGTGATTCATTATACTCAAATATTAGATTTCATAATTCCTTAATGGACAAACTAGCTGTTTGGTTTCAGCCATCTGGGGGTTTCCAACCAGAGATTAGCACATTTAGTTATCTTCATGTGACTTTGTAGCAGTTCTCTTACTCCAATGAAAACCAGAATTCATTGCAAAAACGATGCCTATATTTTGCAATTTTATTAATTATAACCTATCTAAATATTTTCTTTTAAGACTTTTCATCTGTGTAAGCATCATTATTAACATTTTGAGGGGTTAAATGAGTAGCTTAAAGCAATCAAAGAAATCAGTGGTGCAATCAGATTCCTAAACTCGACTGACATGTTTAACTTAAACCCAACCAGAATCAATTTACCTCGTGATGTGTGACTTATTGTTTTCTCCAAAATGTTTTCACTTCAAGAGACTAAAACAGAAATACTTGTTTGGTTAATTTTTCTAAAATAAAAGAACAATAAGATAAAAAGAATAGAACATGCCAATAGGACCAAATCTTTCTTCCAATTAGGAGGAATATCCATCAGTAAGATGAGAATATTAGGTGAAAGTTAAACAGTTAACAACTGAAGAAGTATGGAGTTGCAGAAAACCTATAGGTTTTCTAAGATTAGAACTGCATCTTAGAGAAAACCAGAACTTCCTGGGAAAAGTCGAAAGCTACCTTAATCACCACAAAACTCACCTAGAAAATTTTGCATTGTTTTTAACCAATTATTTAAAGAATTCAGTGCTCTCCTGTTTAAAAAGGCTAGAGGTAGAGGTCCTTGTCCATATTTCTGACTTGAGGCAGGGGCCTTGATTTTAATTCATTAATATGCAGTTGCAGAATCAAGGTCTACTTTGGTAGAAATAATTGCTACTACCATGAACTCAAGGGAAGTCTTCTAGAATGATAAGGAATGGATCGGGGAAGGATGATTTCCTTTCCTTCTTTTCTAGTTACTTCAGCTGAAGTTTAACACACTAAGCGAACAGAAAACATATGTCCATTTTTTTATCAGCATTTTTATTTTTACCATGTCCTGAAACGTGTGTATTTACGGAACTGTCCCGTGTAGAAACAGGCCAAGATTGTAGGAGTTATTTCTGAAAAAACAGAAAACCTTGTCTAGATGATATTATATTAATACAACATCCCTATATTTGACATATTTGTTTTCTATTTTTTTCATTCAAATGTTCTAGTTTACTTGATCTTTAGTGGAGAATAAGTAACAAATATAAGTATCCTCCAATATCTGAGTTTACTTAAGTTGAAAATATATTCTATATTAAAACTAAAAATGTGGTTTGCTACATTTATATAAAAAAACCAATAGTTATAAGTTTTCATCTTGATATAGCAAGTGGAAGTTCTATTTTATTATTCCAAAATAAATGTTTTATGAATTTTGTAAAATGCCGACCAGCAGTTTGATTCCTCAACTTCAGAAAGTTTAAATAAGATATGGTTTGAAATTACAACAGGAGTGCTTTAAGGTAGACAAGCAGGATATTTTTTGTGCAACAAAGATTTTTAAACGGATTATACTAGAAGGTTATTACAAGTTCATTCTCGATAGATCTCCAGGTTACTAAGACTGAAATTTCTGGGAGAGAAAGTGGTTAATCACATTCTTTTTACTGAGTATGCAAATAATTCTACAAGGCCTCAGGGGACTTATATGGGCTGTTTCTCTCCTTAAAGAGTTTACAGTTTGATGGAGAAGCAAGACAAGATCACATGAAAGCTCCCCAAATCTCTAAAAATGACCATTGTATCAGAGATGTAACCACTTAATAAAATATATTTGATCATGCTCATGCTGAAAACATAATTACAATTATACAGAGTTATGTGGTAGAGTTTTTTTTTTTTTTTTTAGAAAAGGAGTGAATTTCTTATGGCTTTATTACAAATTTTTAGTGTCTGAAAAATTAAAGTGTGTTTTAAAATTGAAACAAACCTTTTCAAAATAAACAGAGCCAGACTGTTTCTATTATTTGTCATATATAACCGAGTATTCTTTGTCTTATTTTGGGAGAAGTATAGTTTGAACTACCTGGCTAATCCACACAGAAGAAATGATATGATCTTGATGAATGTAAAGATTAGTCTCTGTTTTTACTTGATCTAAAATGATTTCGTTATAATAATGTGAAAACCATCTATTTTATTCAGATTTTGAAAGGGAGACAGAAGCCATCAAAGGATGGATCACAGATACAGTTGGGGTGTCTTTCATCAGTTTTAAAATCATTTAATTTACTCTTTTTTTTTTAACCTAGTCATCCAAGCAATATAACCTATTTGCTCAGTTCCATTAACTTTACTGCCATCTTTTGCTTCTGATCAGCAATTGAACAGAGTTTTAAGTTGATGGCACCTTAGCATAAACAGAGAGTTCTTTTCAAACACTTATCACTGTTTGAACAGAAACTGTTTTTATATATTCTTTACAATGATCTGTTATTTAGACTACATTGGAAAGCCGATCAAAGGCAGTGTGAGTCACACTGAATCTTTGGCTTTTCAGAATTCGAGGTCAGCATTTTAGTGAATAACTCCAAAAGGAACAACAACAACAAAAAACAAACCAACTTTCATTCTTACCTAGACAACAAAGGCCTCTTAGCCATTGCTATCTTGTTAGTCTTTTCTGAGTAGTCTCACCAGACAGAGTGCTCGTCAGTTATAATTCCATCATTACTCTTTCTAACAACAGTCCTTCAAGCCTTGTGCTCTTCAAAGTAGCACAGAGCAGCACAGAGCACTGTATGCATTTGGTCCCACCACTCATAGGAAGGAGCTGAAACAAAATGATGCCAACCGACTTTAAGGCAATTTCCTTCCCTCTGTGGAAATTTCTGCTTCTCATATTGAATCGATTCACTGAGTGAAACTTGACCTCTTGTTATAGCGCATACACTTTGCAGTGTGCTCAAGTAATTCAAAATGAAATACTAGTTGCATATAGAAAATACAAAAACCTGACTATAATATGTCCAGCTTATTTTGAAAACTGCTTTAAAATCTGCTTTTCTATTAAGAGAGCTGCATTTACCGTACGTTAGATTTATCTGTTCATTGTAAGATAATTAAAGTAATGGATTCTAGCCTGAACTATAATTGTAAGCACATAGTTAGGCTTCCTTTATACATGGAAGCCGAAATGGGAAAATTACGCAATTAATTAAAGGAAAAGAAAAACTCTCTTTGTTAAATGGTGTTTTGATCTCAAGAATTCGATGATCAATTTCCTGCATGTGGGAACACCCATACTTGTGTGTGCATGCGTGTGTATGTGCAGTCAGTCCATAGATGATGAAATACTCATTATTTTTTGTCCGTACCCATTAAAAGGCAGAGTAAGTTAGGTTTATGAGTTCAAGAGATAATATTTGTATGAAATTGAAATATAATCACTTTTGAAATGTGTAATCATTTAAAATATTGCTTTTACAAAGTTTGCCTGTTTCAGACAATAACTTTTAATAATTATTGATCAGTGCTGTTGAGTTTACACTGAAGAAAAATGCGCTTATGTTTTTAATAATAGACGATTACTTGCTTGTTTTTAATAATAGATTACTTACTTCACCGGAACTTGTTATGTTTACTACATATTATATACTGGGAAGTAAAGCTAAACCACATCTGCATGCACAAAATGAATAGATCCCCGAAGAGCCAATTTATTGACTTCTTGATCAATACTGATTACTACATTTGTCTTAATTGAGTGCCAATTCATGCCAGTGAGATGGTTTTTTAAAAATTCTGTTTATATGAGTTCAAGTAGCTTGGGTAAGAAATACACTATGTATAATTCTGCCATCTTGAATAATTTCTGTTAGGCATCTCATTTCTCCAGATTTTCTAATATTCAGGCAGTTGGTGTGAGGGTGGAGGTAGGAGGTATTGGCAGAGATAGCACTGTTTCTTCAGATCTTTAATAAATGTAATTAGTTGAGTTTTATGCCTTGCCTTTTTTTTTAAATAGTGAAGCAATTGCAGTGTAAAAAGAGCAGTTGTTTGATTATATTATTTAATTAAACAGACTTTCCTCCCCGTTCTTTAAAAAGAAAAGCAGTTATTCAGAGCATAAAAAGAAAAAAGAGATTAAAAATAATGGTCTGTAAATTTTGCAGAGTACATAAAGAAACCTCATTAATTCTTTATATTTAAAGTATAAACAAAATCTAAAATAAATATGAGAAAATACAAGAACAAAAATCTTTTGAAGAAAAACAGTATTCTAAATTCATTCTAGTTCTTTTTAAAAACACTTTAACAAATAATTGTAAACATAAAGTAAGATTATTATCAGAAGTCATGTAGGAAATTTTTTAATAGCAGAAGCTTCCCTATAGGACCAAGTTTGTTAATATCAAAAAAAAAAGGTTACATTTCCTTGTTTATGAACAGTGTCCCTCTTTGAATAGCAGAAGATGTAAATTTTTGTAGAGGATAACAGTTGAAATAACTTCAATTCAAATAAACCTAGATTTAAGTAGGTATATCAGGACAGACAGAGCCAGATTTGTTTTTTTAGCCCGTAGTCCACATGAGAAGTCTTCAAGGGCCATAAAGTCATTACTTTCCAACTCTCCTCGAATGAATAATAACACCCAAATGAGAAAGAACCCTCCTTAGAAACCTTTTTACATTTCCCACCCTTTTTTTAAAGAGTGAGAGCTCAGGAATGGGCTTGCTCGTTTTATGAAGGCACCGCTATGATAGCAGAAGCCATAAAAGGAAAGAATTCTTTGGATGAACAGAAATTAATTAGGAAAAAATGAGGAAGGAAAAGAACTCTCTTAAGTCAGTGGCTTAAAAAAATGTTCTAACAGCTGTAATATGAGAGAACATACTAACACATTTTTTAATATAATTATATGAAAAAGACATTTTTATATTTCCCTCTTCTAGCATAAAAAGAGTTTTTGTCAAGCAGTAACAATTTATTCCTTATGGAAACTGCTGTATTATTGTCTGATGGCCATTTTAGATCCATAAAACGAAATGGATTAAAGAAAATTAAACAGTATTTTTAAGTGTCTACAGCTTGTGGCATGTTAGCAACAATCTATGTGAAACAACACCAAAAATTAAGTTTTTTTTCCAAGATGTTTTTGTGCTGTAATACAATACTTAAGTGTTTAATTATGAAAGTTTGTTTCAAAACACAGTTGTGAAAGTCTCCACAATTTAGGGGAAGTAAAATAAGATACAACTAAATATAATGTTATGTATTATATTGTATATTACAGATTATATATAATATATATAATATATATGTGTATATATAATTTTTATTTCTGCCTCACATTATTGGTTATAGGTATTTTAAAACTTAGATAAATAAAATGAGTACTTTTTAAGAGTCAGGAAAATTGCATTCTAGCTTAGAATTTGTCACTAAATGTGTGATCTTAGCTAAGTCAATTAAATTCACAGGGCCTCAGTTTCCATATTTGTAGATGAGAATATTGGATTCCTCTTTTAAAGCATCAGGATACCTAAAGATTCTTATTAGTATTCAGGTCACCTTCTAACATGAAGTTAAACACCCAGAAGTGGCTCAGTGTCTCTCAGGACATTTAATGCCCTAATATAATCTAGATGTGTGTAATCTATCATAGGCGTTGCAAAGAATTGCTAGATGTAGATATTTTGATTGGGGTTGGAGATGACTTTGTGAGCTGCTATGCTTTTGCATACAATTAAATGAGTACATAAAAGTAAAAGTGACAAGAAATGAAGGATGACGACTATTTCAAATGGTCAGGGTCAAAACTTAAGTAATCGCAAAGAGAGAAGCATGATCTCGTACAAGATGCGTCTCCTAATAATTAGAGCCCCTCGGGGGCAAGGCCGTGGTCTTCTCCAAAGCGTAGACCCTAGATGTGCAGTAAATATTATCTAATTGATTCATGTCTACTTTGCTTGCCACATGTCTCTATGTCGTCAATGTGAAACTTTGCCTTAATTGCTTATAAGCATCTTTTTAAAAACTATATAGTATAATTACGAGAGGATTATGTTAAATATTATACAGTGAAGTATATTTAAGTAAAAATAAGACTAAGTAAAAGTAAATTGAGAATTTTTAAATATAATACATCAAAATATTAAAATTAATACAGTTCTGTTTTATCCCCACTATCATTGATTATGAGATATCAGTGTTGGTCATTTTGTTTTTCCTGTGACTGAGTGTAACAGGTGACTTTGATGTGTGATTCTTGGTGGCCCTCCTTCTCCTTGTACTGGAAGACTATGTAACTCTAGCTTGGAGAGATTTTTCTGGATTAAGTGGGTACAATTGCTCAAATGTCACCAGTACATCCGTGCTTTACACTTTTATCTCATACAAAAAAATTCTATGATGCATAGACTCGATCATGAATGAGAGATTTTAACTCTAAATACTACACCCATAATAGTACAGCACAACCAGACACACTAAGGTATATATACTTTTTAGATGTATGTATATAAGAAAGTCAAAAGTTGAAGAGAAAGACTCGTTAGGAAACAAGACTTGGAGACTGTGCAGTGTGTGACCTTAAGAAGAGAATACTGATTTTGTTTGTGGCATGAAATTTCAGTCCCATCCTTGCTCATCGCTGAGGAGTTTCTAAGCATATGCCTGGTTTCAATTCGCCCCCATACGTCTCAAAAGTTGGTGCATTTGGTGGTCTGGAATATTTCCAAAAGGGTGTGGACTGCAGTTCTTGAAGAAGCATAATTAGTCATGCCTATAAATTAGTAAGCACGTGCGTGTGTGTGTGCATGTGCGCGAGTGTGTGTGTGTGTGTGTGTGCACGAGCCAGCCTGTATGAATGTGCTCATATAGTCTACACAGGCTGGCCCACAAGATGGGTCTTACTGAGAACTGAGTGATGCTAAAGTCCTCTCTGTCCAGGATTATGTCTTCTGATTTATGAGTGGGTAAGGCGGGCATCTGCATCTTTGCAGTTACAATTTTGTGAGTTTTCCCCTTAAGATGTTTTCTTTTCTTTCTGTTTTTAAAGGACTTTAATTATCCCTGGAAACTGTTTTGTGGTTTCCTTTAAAAAATCATTAAAAACGAGATAGGAAAATTAACAAATATTATATTTCAAGTTCTGTATCACTTTTTCTTATTGACTATACATATATCGTTGTATGCAAATACAATAAATAGAATTGAGTGTGGTTGCAAATTTAAAGAAAAAGACACTTATTATTTCCTCATTTTGGTCCTTAATTTTTTCCCCTAAACATTAATTCCATCTCAACAAATACTTCCTAAATTCCTTCTTTCTGACAGTACAGACATTCTTAGGTATTTTTAGTTTGGCTCTGAGTATATAAGTAACTTAGCTAACTAAAGAAAGGTGTCAAAAATCAGCACATAAAAATTTGAACAAATATTCACTGTTCTTTATGTGCACCTTATCTTTGAAAGCTTGCTCTACCACCTGCACAAGTAGTTTCTGGCCCTTCATTCAATGGGGTTATAATTAGACATCCTCTAAGCACCTCATTTCATATGATTCACAATAGCACAGTGCCGTAACAAGGTTCACAGGGCGACTGAAAACAATAATCCATTTATCACTATACCCTGATAACAATTATAGACCAGTGGATATTTGAGAACTGAAATTTACCCAGAATTGTCAAGTTCAAATGTCAGGGTTATTTCTAAGCTCTTTTTTTTGTGTATGTGCCATGTCTTACTAAATGAAATTTTTCATTGAAAAAAATTAAAGATGATTTATCATCAATAATATAACTGTGGCATAATTCATATATTGCTGAAACAAATAATATGTTGAAATTGGAGGGTATGTATTTGAGATTCTCAAATTTTCATATTATATTGAAGAAAAAGTCTGGTGTCTTTAAACTTCAAAATTATACTTTATTTCATTCACCTGACATTAGCATAGATCCCAAAGGTAATATAAAATTATTTACCTATTTATTGAGCACAGCACAGAGCCCTATTCTAAAATTCACAGATATCCTGCTCAACCATTTGATCCCTGTGTTATAAAAGTCATGCTGATGTTTATTTTAGAAATAAATGTGTGTCCTAGTTTATGAAAATTTTCATTTGTTATTAGAGTGTTTTTGAACTTGGGTTTTATAAAGAAGATTTCAGCTTTATAGAAATTTCGTTTGTGTAACAAGAGCTTGAAATTCTTGGCTTTTATTTGCATAAAAAATGAGTCCAAATTTTTCAGGGTAGCATTCAAAGCCCTCTCTAATGTAAATCCATCATTATTTCCTGTCTGCTATGAGCTCATCCCTTGAGGTACGAGTTCTCCTTGGCTCCTAGAAACTGTGTAACCCTTTGCTTTTTCTCATGCTCTTTCCTCTGCTGGGTTCTGTCCCTTTTCACCATTTACACTCAAGTGTATGCCCGTGATTACGAAACAAACTCAGGTGCCACCTCCCTTACAAGGTCGCGACAGATTGTCCACTGGAATAAATAGAAACCACATTGCAAAGTGAGAATTAGTGTTTTTTTGTAAAACATGAAAGAATGACATGAAATTCTTCTTTCCCAGCACGTAGTATCTCAGTTGCAAAACTTAGTGCACTTGGTTTTATCTGGAACTATTGAAATGCGTGTTCGTCTATCCTTTTAGGATGGTCGGGACCTCAATATTAGCAACAGGGCATGCTAATTTACCTGTACATCATATTTAGTCATATACGTGCTTCACAATTTCAGTAGAAATTACTCTGGATTTCCAGTCTCCTGTCTGAATTTTGATAAAGACCAGTGACTCTGCCATAGGTGAAAGAGTTAAAGCCCTTTTAGTACTGGAGTTTCATTTCAGTGGTGTCGCTGGGATAATTGTGTTGTCTTCAGATAGACTAACTGCGTTTTAGATTAGAGACTATATCTCATCTACTTTTTCTGACTGATTATAATGTGAATTTTATAATTGTTTATAAAAGGTTCAGCGAACTGTGGCCCACAGGTCAAATCAGGCCCACCACCTGTTTCATGTGGCCTGTGTGCTAAGAATGATTTTTATATTTGAAATAGATGAAAAGAAATGATAAGAATAACAACATTTCATGACATGGAAAAATTACCTAGAATTTAGATTTTGGTGTCCATAAATAGAACAAGGCTACCTATATTTGTTCGTATCATGTCAGTGGCTGCTTTTGTGTTACAGTGGCAGAGTCAGAGTGTTGTGACAGAGCCTGTGTGGCCCACAGAGCCTAACTCCTGTGTGGCTCTTTACGTGAACAAGTTTTCACCCCTATTTCAGAGTAGCTGAAAAATATTTTATTAGATTGTAAACTCTTTGAAGGCAAGGGCCATCTTCGTGTCTCTGCCAGCCCTTCAGATGTATGGTTCTTAGGCTCTTCTTTAAATATGTATTGATTGGTTTGTTAATGTTTTCTGCAAGTCAGGTTAGAGCACTGAGGAACAACAGACAGGGCTATTTACTGCAACAGGATTTGTACCTTTCATGACTAACTGGCATACAGTGAAAGTCAGCAGAGACCCAAGTCACTTTTGGCCTGCAACATGTCGATTATTATTTGGGTACGTTGGCTAGTTTTCTGACATGTCATTCTTTCATGTTTTACAAAAAACACTAATTCTCACTTTGCAATGTGGTTTCTATTTATTCCCAAGGGTGTTTATGCATTAGTTTTTTGATTAATGGAATGTTTTCTCCTTTCCCAAGATAAGCGAGGGGGATGCAACCTATCTAAATTGCATCTGGTGTGTGTATATAAGGACTGAACAACTGCTTGGTGAGCTGAGCACAGTTAAGTCCACGGATTTAGGTTTAAAAAAATACGTAAATAAATAAAAAGGCACTGAGTCTTTCTTCTATATGCCAGCCACAGAGCTTTCCTAAACTTTTTCTGTTGCTAGAAAAATAAAGACTAGATGAGAATTCCTGTGAAATCTTGTTCTATTCAGGCATGTGTACTGAACCAGGATTTACTCACCTAATCCTGCTATCATTATCATGTTTTGTTTGCTTGCTGAACTTCAGCAATAGGGTTTCCAGTACTCCTTTCATCGTGACATTAAGGTAAGCATTTTATGTTCCCATGAGTGTATTATTTGGCATTTCGTATACCATCACGGGTTTGGAATTTAAGGAACCTGGGAGAAGATTGTTTTAGAGAAGTGTGTTTCATTAATAAACAAGGTTCAAAAAAATGAATGGGGAGAATATGTCAGGAGTATAAAAAAGTGTGTAACATTCATTAAAGTGTTTGTTAAATAATGTATTCAGACTGACTATGTTTCCCAGCCTCTTCTTTGCCCATTATATGTTCTAGTAAATTAAAGCTCGGAAACCTTTGTCAGAGTTATAATACTCAAACTGACATCTAATTCCCCCAGACAATAGGTACAAGTCTGCGAGCCTCTCTAATTCTTTCCAGTCTTTACATTTATTGATTCTTTTGTAGACCTGTTTCATTCAATCTATTACAAACAGCACTGGTTAAAAGTGTGAAGTTTACCACATCTGACCGGAGGCACATTAAAAAACAATGGCATCCTGGCATACATTCCATACATCCCATGGGCGTAGCTCTTAATCTGAGCAACATTTTCCTCTATAATTACTACATTAGATTTGAAGTGCCAGCCTGATTGAAAAGATTGACGTGTTTATTTTTTGGCTGACCTATTTGGGTAGATGTGGATTTGATTCATCTATTGTGTGTGACCCTGTGTTACAAACATTTTTTTTTTTCAGTTGAGCAAGAATCCTGTTTCATTTCGAAGTCACCATTTTATCATAGATTTAAAATCCCCTTATTTTAGTTAGACAAGGAATTGTGTGTACGTTGATTCTCAACCTAGATATTATAAGTATATATATATTGCAGAATGCTTTCTACAGTTTAGTATTATTAAGATGGTTATTTTGAAACATTTGTAAATACTGCATCAAATAGCCTTCTCAATTTGATGGCCTACGTTAAGCTTTCATGGAATTAACATCATATACTTTTTATTGTACACCATTCCTCAGGATTATGCCTTTTCTACACATCTGATGTTGTAAAACATACTGTGTAAATAATTGATAATAAACAAACAAATTCTACTTTTGCCCCGGTGTACTTCGCCAGTTTCAAGACTTTGAAGTTCCGTAAATAATTTATGGCACTTATTAGTGCAGGCAAATCAAACGGTCTCCTTGATACGAGCTGCTTTTTGTCCTCGTTGTTTCTGAGCAGAATTGTTAAGTGATCCTTCTGATTGGTAACTAAGCTGAATGCTGCTGAAAATCACAGTGGCATTCCCACCGATGTATGCTGATGCATGCATGTTGCCACACCTCTGGTATTTACACTAATGGAATTTGTCGAGTTACCGGAATATGTTCTGAAACCAAGACTTAGTATATCTTTTAAGAAAGAGCAGTGTTTTTTCACCATGCTTTTAGTTTACCTAGAACTTCTTTCATGGTGTGTGTTAAGAAAAGGATTTTGACTCAATATGCATTTCTTGGCAAGGATACAAGCATGCTGAAAAACGTCAACCAAAATATCAAAAGACAGATTATATGATCTTTTTTTAACTCGTAAAAGCTTAGGCAGAATGCCAGCTAGCCAGACTAAATAATCCACCATGGTACAATAGTCTTTCTTGGGTGTGGAAAATGTAACTGTGTGATAGAGAAAAGTAAAGTTCCAGAAGTTATGAAAGATTTATGACTTAAACATTCTTTTTCTCCTCTTGGTCTTCTGTGTTATTTATAATTACAAGAATCTTAACCAAAGGTTCCATTGATTTCATAATGAATTCAAATAAAGATTTTAGTTTCTGAGTGACCTTTAAAGGTTAGACTGGTTATGCATGTTTTTTTCTAAAAGTTTTCTGTTGTGATGAAATTTATTTTTTATCCTGGAAATATTCAGACATAATAGATAGGGTCATTTCAGACTGTAGTTATAACTGGAAGGCAGATGAAATAAAATGTAACCAATACAGCTACACACACACACACACACACACACACACACACACACACACGCACGCACACACACATACACACATTTATTCAGTAGGACTTCTTTATAATAATTTCATTCAAACAAGCCACTTAGGAGAAATTTCGCCTCTTTTGAGCAGGTCAGTAATAATAAGATGAGCAATCTATGCTGCATCCCTTTTTATAGTATTTGCCATTCTCTTAGAGGGGTTAGGTGTGCAAGGAAAGCTGCCATGGAAAGTGCCTTTTCCTCCGTACTACCATGTCTGCAATGGCTCCCATCTAAATGGTGGGGCCTTGATTCCTGGTGAGGATCAGCTGGTCAACCTGTCCTTTTGAAGTGCATAAGAGAGAATATTTTAAAGTACTACCCTAAAGCATTGGTTAAAAAAAAATATTTTTAAAACTCTCGAATAACAGTATAAATACAGCTTTTCTACATTCTGAATATTAATTACTAATCATAACCATAAATTAATTTGTCAATATGCTGTGTAAAGACATTTAAAAAGAAATGCAAATGCCAGAATATAAAAGATTTGCATTTGTTATAAATGTTAACTCACTTAACTCCAAACACTAATTACTACTATTTATGAAGGAAGTCAAGGCTCTCCATTATATTCTCAGAAAAATCTCTAACCTTGAAAACCTACTCAAGGCCCTGGCTAGACCTCAACTCCTGCAAGCAGCTTGTAGCTTTGAAATCAATAACCCTTCTGGCAACTTCTTTTCAGGGCCAAGATTAACTACCCTAAAAAGAGAGCTTATCTTGGACTGAACTCCAGACAAGAGCTAACAATCCTTGTTGGGCTCCACTTCTGTGGTGTCTCTCCTAAGAATTCTTCCTGAAAGACACCACTGGAGAACGGTGTTTTCGTTCCTACGCCATCCTGCAGGAAGAATGAATTGGCTTGGGCTGTGGTAGGCACCACTCCAATGTTTCCCCATGTCTCTCCTGCCTGGGGATCAAAGCCAGAGAAAAACCTTTTTGCATAGACATGCTAAAGATCATCTGTCTACTAGATGTTTCCTTTAGATGGTTCAGGAGGAACTGTAGCATGTCCAGGTACAGGACAAATTGGCAGTACAGCATCCAGAAATCAGTGTGGGATTACCAATTTAGAAGGTCAGTAATTCACCATTGCCAGATCTTATCTGGGAGGTAGGAAATAAGCCAAATAGGAAGGACGGGCATCTTCTTTAAGGGTCAATATGAGCAAGTATCAGAGTGGCAAGAAGTAAGCCTGGTCCTTGACACTAGGCTTTTCCCCTCCTCCATCTCTGTTTTCATTGTCATCGTCCTATCTGGTTGGAAAGCTTCACCTGGACTCGAGTCCTCCGGTGTAGTAGTGACAAGGACTAATTGACGGAAAAGAATAGATGGCCCCTCCCTGGTTCTGCCAAATATTCTTAGCAGTTCCTTTAGCTATCTTGTTACTTCATAGGGAAAATTCTGATCATTGAGTACATTTAAAAATTTTTCCTTTTTCCTATCATTTCTACACATTTCAAAAGAACATACCAGGAAGTTTTCAAGACAGCCCTAGCTCAGTAGTCTCACATCTTGGTATCCAAACTACAGACCTGTATGACATCACTCCTTTCAAAGGAAATATCATACTTGCCTTGGGACTTTGTATTTCTGTTTCTCTCCCCATGAAATGCTACATATCAATTCTGGTCATCTTTATGGGGGCTGAGGAACTCAACTCCCGACTCCCCAAGAAGTCCTTTTGTTATCTTTTCTACCTTCACTCCCTTTTTTCCTATCCTCAGAACCCCACTGTGATTAGTGTCAACGTTCTGATTTAACAATTTAGACTCCCAAATTTTGCAGTTTTCTAATTCTACCTGCTATTACTTTTTTCTGAATTTATTTCCTATACAAACGGCAAACCCCGTTTTTTATTATTTTTGTTTTCTATAAGATTTTTCAACAGAGTTGCACTGAAGAAGCAGGCATTCAGTGTTTAACATTTGTTATTTGATTACCCAAATGAATTGTTCATGTCTGAAGTCAAGGCCTGGGGTTAACACCCTTACTACTTTTCTAGTAGCTTTTTGATACCAGTGGGTTAAAATCTGTGCCACCTGGATCCTGTCCAGCCTCAGAGAGTCTGGAATATGGAGCAGCCTACACACCCAGTTCAACAAGAACAGTTCTGCTTTTTCTACCCTAAGAGTTCATTTCACCACAGAGAACATTATTTAGAGGATAAAGAAAAGTTTCCCAACCACTGCTTTAATCACTTAATAATGCTCAATAAATAATTAATACTCAAATGATTAGTACTTAATACTCAATAAATAATTATCCTACCATGGTATGGCATAGGGAAATAATAAACTTCAGCTCAATAATACAAAAAAAAAAACACCAAGGGTGAAGGGCAATAAGCGGGTACTGTGGTAAGAGTAAGTATCTTTTGCATATAAATGGTTGAAATAGTAACAGTGACTTTAATTATTTAATCTAACAGATTAGAGCAGCAACCTTCTTGTATATAATTACTTGGAATGGCCTTTCAGTAGGGGTTCATAGCTTCTTGGAGCTGTGGTGCTGACTTGTTAAACTAGTTCTCCTATTTGGCAAGAAGATAAAGAAAAAGAATAGATGGGAAGGTCTAGAGTAGATTCCTGACCCCAGAATGCTTACCAAGTTCCACATTCTACAGATTAGAGATTCATTCCCACTAATCGACTCCTACATGGAGTTTCTGTAGAGGTAGCTTAGTTTCTCAGTCATTTACACCTTAGTGTGCATTACGTTAATTAGGTAGTCACCGAGGGAAGAGGCATATTGATTAAAGGTAAGGTAAGGAGAGGCCATATGTGAACTCAAGGCAATGAGAAGGAAGCAGAGATAGGTGGCTTGTCAAAGCCAGAGAGTCCAGCGTGTGGGCACTGTGTTGTCTTTAAGACTCAAGCAACCCTTTTAGGTATTGGCATGAACTGTGAAAGAATGTGCTGACAGCTTGCCCCTTTGGTGAGAAGAGAAAGAACAAATAGCGTATAACTTAAATGGCTCGTGGCCATGGATGATGGACAGCATGAAGCCAATGAGCACAATCAGTGGCAGTGAGAACGGATGAAGCAACACGGGCAGGCGCGTTTTGGGTGGCACAGCATCACGAGAGGGGTGCTTGAGCTGTTGCGTTGGGTGCAGGCTGCACAGAGACTGAGGACCCCGCAATAAAGCACAGAGAAGGGGGAAGAAAAGGAGTAGTGATAACAATGTCATTGAGAGAAGTATGAAACCACGGCATGAGATATGTTGTAAAGGCACAAATGAAAATGGGTAAGAAGCTAGATGGAAGGGAAGGGTAGGACTATGAACACTCCAGAAGAAGCCAAGCTCAAACCATAGCCATAATGTTTTTTGTTTGTTTGTTTGTTTGTTTTTACCCAAACCCAATTAAGTCAGAGGGCAACGGAACCCATTGATAAAGCTGCTACAGGTCAGACTCAGGACAAAAAGCCGGGTGGAGTGACTTTGGAGATGTAAATGAAAGGTTTCCAGAGCAAATTTGTGGTTGTTGGTTTTATGTGTTTCTTTCTGGGTGTGTGTGTGTGTGTGTGTGTGTGTGTGTGTGTGTGTGTTTGCATACTTACAACATGAAGATACTAGGCCACAGAGAATTGTTTTTGTTAATTTATTACAAAGAACTAACCAGCAATAAGCTGTAGGCTGCTCCATCAAAGCCCTAATCAAAAACGTCGATGGTAGGGCTGCTCTGGATCCAAGATTTCATGTCATCACTTTTGCTGTTTCTTGTGATTCATCAGAATAATTGGCTATAACTGTGCAAAATGAACACTAGATATTGATGTTTTCTTCTTTAAGGAACCATCCACAGTATGTGGTTGATGAGAACCAGTGCATTTATCCAAATGGGCTTTTCTGTGCCTATTGTTCATTTCACATAGGCCTCTGCAAAATGAACCCAGTTTGTGCTGACTCACAAGACCAACTGCATGCGTCTCTCCCCTACTTCAGTTCACTGACATCATATTGCTGGCTTGAAGTTGGCCATGGTATGAGAATTTATACCACAGAAATCAGCAAACTCAATAGATCATTTTATTTGCCTCCCCCATAGAGTTTGTTGTTAAACACTGAGCAGCACACCACTGCCTCTGCATATGGAATTCTCTGAATAATTTACCGAGGAGAATTCTAAGAGACAAAAATTTCTACTAGGTCTCAGATGTGAGCGTCTACCTTCCTTGTTTTATCATTCTTCTCTCCAACTTTGATTTCCAGTTTTCCGAAAAATCCTCACTTTTTGAATTCTCCTTCTACCTATAGAAGTAACAAAAAGCCTTGGGGATATATAGCTTCCATGTTAGCTTGTCTAAAGCCCTGAATCAGTTTACATATGCTCTTTTTTTTTTTTCCTTGGTATCATTTTTAGCTTAGTTACATCTTCACAACTGCCTACCTATTTTATTGCATGTCAACCCAGCTGAGTTACTCCATCTCAGTCAGGATGAGGATCTTGTTATTGCTATACCAGTCTTCGCATTCAATCAGAATGAGTGTCTGTGATGTAGAGGACAGTGCTAGATGTGAGGGGCATGAGAGAAAAGTGGGGTACGGCAGGTAATCTGGGGGGTTAGTAAGACATTAGTATTTACAACCTTCCTTCTTGGATAATTGCTGTTTATAAGGAGGGGAGGTGTCTCTGTAGTGCCACGGGTGTTCAGAGTATATTGTTTTCAGATGTGGAATCAGTGATGGTGGGCACTAGAGCTGAGACCTGACTCAGAAAAAAGTTCTTAACATGTAAGGGAAGGTGATGGGCCTTTGCCTACTTCTGCTTGAAAAAAAATTAAGTGTAGTTTAGGTACTATTGGGACGCAATGGAAAGAGCTAGCTAGTAGAATCATTGCCGTAACCCTATGAAGAAGTGGTGCACATTTCATTATTCAGCATCTTAGACATCAAAATCATGGGTGGTTATTGAGAAAATTAAACTTGCATAGATAAAATTTTAAATGATTTGAAAATCATTGGAAAAGTATGAGTGCGTTTGTATTTCTGTTTGTTTTACTGGAAATAATAATAGCTCAGCATCCAAGTTTACTACCAGTGTAAAAATCCAGACACAATCTCAGATCACTGTATGTGTAGAACTAGTGTGTATTGTATGTTGATGACTTTTATCGAATATCACTGCATATTTTAAGATATCCTTGGCTTGTGTTTTATCAGGATGCAATTAGTCATTTAGTTTATGGGGAATAATTGTATTATATGAACAAAGGTTTCATAGGAAGATCTATAAAAGATCTAGAAATGATGTTCTATAGGAAAATATCAACTTTTTTGTGTAATTTTAGGGAAAGGATCAGTTCAAATGGGCTGATTTTTTTTTTTTTTTTTGCTAGAAGTAATAGTACAGAAATAGAAACTTTAAGTACTAGAAATAGTAATATTGAGACCAATTCATCTTTAAAACTCACTCCACTAACTCAGAATCAAACACTGAGAATAAAGAGTTTAAAGTAAAAGAAAATATATCCAATTCACACTTCAGGAAAATGAGAATGCTACAGACCAAGAGAACATTCTTATTGAGCTTTTTTTCAATGCTCTCATTTTAACCAGCTGGAATTATTTTTAAAGTACATCCAATTCAACCTTTTAAAATGACAGATTTGCCTTTTAATGGGAAATATGTATTTCATCATAAAGATGGAGCACAGTGTCCTTGGCTAAGTTATTCTCTACAGAAGGATGCTCTTTTTTTGTACTCTTTGCTTAAGCCTATAAAGAAGAACACATATTATAGAAAATTTGCTCCTAGCATGGAAGATTAGAAGGATACAGACAGACTGATAGAGACAAATTAAAAATGCACTTTGTTCCTTCCAACATCCTGAATTCTGTACAGTAATGTTAATTGTTCTGTAATGAGCAGCCATACAAACAGTACCAACCAAGGACAAGAACCTTAGAAACCAGAGTTTCTTTTATAGTTAAAGAAAATATTGCAACTTTAAATAACCAAATAGCGCATTAGAGAAGGTCTCACAGGCAGGCTCCCTTATTCAGAGACATCATGGTATCTCACACAAGGAACATACTAAATCTATACTCACTACAGCTTTTTGCGGGGGAGAGGAGGAATAAAAGGCATCTCTGATTTCTAAGGAAAAACAAACAACCGATAACAATGGAACTGAATTAAGCTATCTCAGTGTTTATGTTAGTAAAACTGACACATTTTCAATTAAGATTGACATTCCTGAGACATAGGCATGACTGATGCTGTTTGACAGAACAGGACCTGTGAGAGGAGAGTAAATAGTCCAGGACTGTGTACAAGGGAGAGGGCTGAGGTCAACCCGAGAAGCTAATCCAAAGGGGGATGAAAGGGCAGGAGCTGCGAGCAAGTGCCTCGGAGTTGAACGCAGGGCCAAGTGGGGGATACAGGAAGGACCCAAGAATATCCGGGGGTGCAGGGCAGCAGCTGGTCACTGCGAGCAGCTGGAGGGTGGCCTAAAATTCTACGGGAGAGGCTGGAAGTCTGGAGAGGAGAGTAGGGCTACTGGAAGCATTCCCCTACATGGACACAAAGATAAACTATCTCGTCACCGGGCTCTTTTGTGATGGGTTTGTATCAGAAGCCGTTGCCTCTGGATAACAAAACATGAGATTAGGTATGTCAGCATTAGGAATTCTGTCTTATTAATTTAAATACAAATATTCCGTGAAAGTGGTCAAAAATCTTTTAGGAAATAGGATAATAACTATGTATTTAAAGACATTTTGGTGAAAATGACAGCCCGGAACGCTCTAGCTACACAGTCTCCAAAGCTCTTTTATAATTATGAAAACAAATTGTACCATTCCTAACAATATGTAAACAAAAACACGTGGTTTACGGGAAGCTCATTCATTCATCAAATGAAACAATTGTCTGTGCTCGTCCCTGGGCTAAATGTAGTAGGTTAAAATTGAAATCAGACCCGGAGCCTATTCCAGCTAAAGGATCCAGCTGAATTTGAAAGCATTAGACATTTATAGCTCTATTTGACAGAAACTTGGGTGTTTGAGATAATAACCAAGTTAGCCAAAGAAGTAACTAAAAATTTGTAAAAAGGGGTTGGAAGTTCCTGGTGAATTTTGAATGCACAACCAAAGTATGCGAAATGCAATTCCTTTAATCTAAGTGTATGATTTTGCCTTCTCACCGGTGGCCCTAGACTTTGCCTGGGAGTGGGACACAGGGGCTGAAGGTAACTGAGAGGGAAAGCTGATGGACTAACCCAAATCCACAGCCAGGCGGGCAGACCATAAGTGCAGGTGGCAGATCCGAAGAGACTGAGCACGTAAGGCCTAGGCAATGAGATGAGAGATCAGGAGGGTTAGAAGAGGGTGCACAGCCTGCGACTTCCCTAATGAAGCGTTGGAAGATAGTGGCATTATTATTAAAATGGGCCCAAATATAATGTTTTGTCCCTTCTCCTCCCCTCTACTTACCCATTATGTAGCAAACTCATACCTCAACTCACAGCATCTATGCATGGTTAGTGCTTAGAGCATTTGAGAGAAAGAGATTGAGTGTTGGCTTTTTCCACCACCACTGCCCAAACCTTGCAAAGTGGAAGACGGTGGAAGGACGTTTCCCAAAAAGCAGAAGGCAAAGAATGCCTCACGGTTTCTGGAGCCCTGAGAGCTGCCTTCAGGTCTTCAATAAATGACAAAGGCAACTGGGAGACTTGAACTGCTGTGTCTGGGGCCAGAAGATTAAGCCAACAGACTTGGCTCTGAGCAGAGGTTGCTCTTCAGAGCTCACATTCCCCAGTTTTGCTATGCCTTTCTTGTCCCTCTTCCTAAGCCCCCTCTATCCTTAGTCTGAGAGAGATGGCTTCAGTGGCTACACTGAAGGAATTCACTACATTTCTTGCTCCAATGGAATGTCTTTGGCAGGTGGCCTCTCGTTGTGGGCACAGCCACATAGCCCCTCAGTAAGGACATCTGCTGTTAAATTTCACCATTGCCTAAGCATATGGCCTTAGGCCTCCCTCCTGAATATGGTAGAAGCCCAGAAGACCTCCTGGGGTCGTTAAAAGTTTTAGAGCAGGGGAATGACAGAAAAAAGAGCAGTGTTTGAAGAAAATTAATTTTATCCAAGGTGCAAAATAGATTCAGAGATGGAGGTGATTCAAAAGCTGTTGCTATCAAGGTTAAACACTAGTGAAGCATCGTATCGCTCATAGCAATGGATAGAGGGCATAGACATTGAAGGAGTAAGATCATCTGGGCTCAGTAACTAGTTGGCTGTGGTGAACAATAGAAGAGTCGGTCTGATGAGGTTTTGAGCCTCATTACGATTACCAAAAGTAAGGAATACAGAGACAGCTAGATATAATATGAGAATTATAAATGGGTTCGGTCTGATACAGATTACAAATTGTGCTATGATGACGCTGCATGAAGGGGTTATCTTTAGGCTCATTATCTTTAGGTTATCTTTAGGTAAAAGTTAAAATATATTTAGAATGTCGAAGAGCAGCATTTTAAGCGTGTATGGTACAACAAGTTGAAAACCCGTGAAAACATTTACTCCAAACTAATTCATAATAGGATTTTTTGAAAGAGTGAATAATTCGAAACGAGTTTATGTTGAAAACACACTTAAAATAAATATGTGATCGTGTTTGAGCGTCTTTGAAGAATTATATTAGACACTATTCACACATTTGTGTCTTCAATTCACCATTTCTTTTTAACTCAGGTTATCTCAATTGTTGTGTCACACAATCTGTTTTGCTCAATGACTCAGCATAATCAACACTTTACTGTCTTTCCATTCATACATTTACTTTCCTGGCCATTATTTTAATGAGACACATTAAATGGCTCTTGAAAATTCCTGAAAACCTTTTCCTACAATGCTTATACAGAAGTCAAGTGTCAAATTCACTTTCATGGAAAATAATAATTAAATGCAAATTGAAAGGATTAAAAAAAAAAAAGAAGCAAATTTCTTTGTTCAATTAAAATTATTGCTTTATTCTTTTTTAATACAAATATATATGTTTGCATTAAACGATCTGGTAAGAGCTGTCTCTAAAAAATAAATTAACATAAGATATTCATGAAAATTGAATCTGTATTGTTCCTCATTTCCCAGCAAGCTTTTTGACTTTTCAGTTTTAGCAGCTGTGGATCAGCTGATTCACAGACCCAGAAAATTCACACTCATTCATTTTCTTTAGATTTTCTGAATTTAAAATAACCCCATCTACAATAAAATATAGTTTGTAAATAATTCTCTAATGTTCATTAGATAATTTATACTTAAGCTGTAATCTGAAAGCACACATTGGCCATGGCTTAAAAAAAAAAACAAAAAACAAATTTAAACTCTCCTATCTCTTTTCTGCTCACCCCTCCTTCCCAACCATATACATTTCACAACTGTTCCTTCCTTTGTGAATATTGCTCTCCTAACTAAAACAGTTCAGATAAACTAAGTGGTTCTTTACGTTTAGTTCATAAATAATTGAATCCACTAACCTCAGCTATTTGCATTGTCATCTATAGAAATTAGAGCCTCTGGATGAATCACGTGCTTCTCTCTCTTCAGGCCCACCTCTCGTGTGCATGTGACAGGCCCCTGTCTTGGTGCTGCTGGTCCCAGAGCCTTGGCGCTCTCCCCTGATTCACCATGAATATATTTCCTTAGGGCACCCCAGGTGCAATGGAGCATTTCTATGACTGATTTACACCCAGCCTTTCTCCTCATGGATGCTCCCCTGGGCCTTCCCAAATCACCATGCTACATCTGGCAACCTAACTCATTCTAGAGCTTCACTTTTGTTCATTGTGCCCTTGGCACATCGTTATCATGTACAATGACATGAACAGTTTTATTTATTTGTGTATTTATTTATTTGCAAATTCTTCTTCTCACATTTGACTGCTATCTCCCCGCTGTGTAAATTTTTATCCCTGAAGCTCAGGAGAGGCTCCGTGGAGTAGATGTGGATGCTCTCAACCCACATCAGGTTCGGAGTCCCTTTGTATGCTGGCACGAAGTTGAAGTGCGTTAGGCAGAATATTAAAAAGTTAAGCGAACTGACATTTAATACTTGGAAGTCATGCTTCACATTCGAAATGTGGCCTGTGTCTCATCAACCACTGGGCACGTTACTCTTCTCTGAGGTTGGCCAAAAGACATAAAGGCAACTCATTAATTTAGACAATTCGCGGAAAGAAGGAATACATTAAATGGGGGAAAAAAATAACTGACTAAACTAACATGGGATCTAATAAAAATGGTTCCTTGAATTTTCACATTTAAAATGTCTGCATTCGTGTTTAAAAATGTTACCTCAGAAAACAGTATAATTTAAGTATAAACTAAGTAGTGGCATGATCACCCTCCCTGCTCAAAACAGGTTTCCTGGGCTGGTAACGGGAAGGCCAGCCCTGCTCCACTGCAAGTTTTGTCTTCCTATTTTGGTGGTGGTTGCTTTCTTCAAAGGGCCTCAGGGTTGCTCTCACTCTTAATATAGCAAGTGCTACAGCTGCCCTGATTCTTACCACTTGAAATCACCACAGACTCTATTATGGCCCAGTCCTGTGAGAAAAAAAGCCAAAGGGCTGCTTACTTGTTGCGATTCAAGAAAATGTCTCCTTCTTCTTATGTTCAAGCCTCGAATTCCTGACACTAGAGAGTGATTCCTTTCTGAATGCCGCCCCCATTCCTAACCCCGATGATTGATTGAAAATCCTGCCAGCATTCTTTATGATGGGTCTATTACCTGTATGTGTCATAGACTTGGATTCATTCATTCAACAAATATTTGTTGAGAAACTCATGTTCTGTATTTGCTGAATGTCAGTTACTAGTTCTCACAAGTCTAGTGATTTCCTTTCTGAGAAGTCAATTCCAGATTATTTTGTCCTTTCTCCCTTCTCAAGAAGTCAATTTCAGGTTGTTTTCTCAAGGAGTAAAAAAAAAAAAATTATCAGGAGTTACTGAGTATTCATTTGGGGAGCTTCTTTTTAGATAGAGAACTTGACATGTCTGCCTAAGTTCTCTAGAATTTAACATTCTCAATCTTTGTTTTCTTTTTTTTTAATTCGTAAAACTCCTCTCTACTATTATCATCTCTAAGTCTCTTCATGTTTTCTTATGTTATGCACTCAACCTACGGGTGAGACTCTCGGAAATTTGTTTGCTAAATCATCTGGCAAATGGTCTTGTTGATGTCTGCTGAGCTGCTCAGAGCCTACTGTTGTTAAGTACTTATTATGGGAATCCAGCCGGGCAAATTAAGAAAGCTACATGTTTGCTTGTTATTTTAGGACTATTATGCTGTGCTTCTGAGGGGGGCTCCATATTGGACCTTCTGACCTGAAAGGACTTGCTGTTCTTTAGTCAGAGGTTGCTGTGTGGAATCTGAATCTTTGACCTGGCAACGATAAAAGTGATTATCTTCCAGGGGGAGAATGTCCTCTTGTTGCTTTTCATATTCAGCCTGCTGGAAAATGTAAAACAATTATTTAAGCAGCCGAGGTTCACTTGGTATGTCATATTTTATAACTAAGCTGAGAGCTTTTTATACTTACAAATTAAAGTTATTTACTTCATTTTTAACTTAAGTGCTTTATATAAACACTACTCCAACCTTTACGCTCTCAGCTCAAGGTGAGCATCCTCCCCAAATCCATATAAAAAAATCTGCTCAGTGGTAGAGCTGTTATTAAAATTATAGCTGATGTTCCTGGTGCTTTTCTTGGACGTGCATAGTACAGATTGCAGCTGCCATATAAGTAACTTAGACATCGTATAGGGTATGTTATATGGCAGCTTCCATCTGTACTATGTGCGTCCAAGAAAAGCACCAAGAACATCAGCTATAATTATTATTTTCCTTTAAAGTTCCTTTAGCCTTTCTGCGACTCATTATTAAAACATATTTGAGGGTGTTGGAAAATTTTCCCAATATGTTAAAGATTAGGAAAACATGATCAAAAGTAGTTTGTGTCTTAACTGTAGGGCCCCCTGAAATATGCCAGTTTTCTACAAAACAGAAATTTGTTGTTTTCTTTGTTCTAAAATGTCATCTTTGATATTGTATTGTATTCTACCCAAAGTTTTGCCACTGGCCCCTCCTTTCCGTGTAAGAGGCATCACAGCTGTGCTTAAAATCCATCCCTGACAGTTTAAGTGGTTGTTCTTAAGCTATTTCTAAATGTTCATCGATAAGGTTGCTGATGCTGCCAAGAATTGGAAGAGAATTCCCCTGTAGTGGGATATTATTGTGTTTCCCCAAAACATTTCAGTTGGTTTCACGAGCTTTGAAAACATAAGTGATAACAAAAGAAAGTTGGCCTTTCCCTCTCCACTGTAGGTGTTTTTTAATAATGCAAGCTGCTTAAGCAGAGTTAATGTCTCACATGTCTTTTTCTGGTAACAGACTTGTACTTTATAAATGCTTTATGATGTTAAATATTTGCGAGAAGTAAGGGAACTTGCCTTTTCAAAATAAAAAGTATTGGATAATCTTGCAGCGATCACATCGATAAGAAGTCAGATATCGTGTCTGTATGTACCTAACATGTTTTCTGTGACTCTTCCCATGGTTCTTTTTCTGTTAATCTGCCTTTGGTTCTCTGGTCTCGGGAGGACAAGTTATTCCTTATCAAGACTCGAAGACAGAAGTCAGCAAACTATTTCTGTAAAGGGTCAAATAGTAAATATTTTAGGCTTTGCGGGCCAAGAGTTCCTATCAAGGAGAGTCTGTAGACGCTCAACAGGAGAGAAAACAAATTTCTACAAATACTTTTGTGACAAAATTAAAAATATAGTAATAATAATAGAGTACACTCTTTGTAATACAGGTCTGCTAATGAGGAGGATGGGTTCTTCTGGGGTGGTGGCGCAGGTGAGGGGAGAGTTAACATTTTGCTTAATTGAGGATCAATGTTAGCATTCCCTAGCATTAAAACTGTTGCAACTTCTGGCTGTGAAGACCAGTCTGAGCCCAAGGGCCACATGAAAGCGGGCAGCAGACTGGATTTGGCCACAGGACGGTAGTGTGTTGACCCCTTCAAGAAGGTGGCTTTTCTCAAAGTGCGGTCTTGGTGACACATCTGATGACTGAGTTGGTTTATGAAGCGTGCAGGTCCTTGGCCCTCACTGCAGATTCTCAGGCTCATCTGATTTAGCCTGTCGCTGTGGCTCTTGTGACCTTGGTTAAGTTGGCAAAGTATATCCCCTAACTTTAGGACATTGAGCTTGTGCTTTCTATGGACTTCTCCCCTTCAGCCTTCAGATAGGCTCAGCTCCCCCAACTTAAAAATAAACATTATTTTGAGCCCGCTGTTCTCCAGCTACCATCCCATTACCCCATTCAAAGCTAGATGCCATGTGCTCTCCCCACCATATGCTTTTCACATCCACCTACAATATAGTTATAGTCCTCACTGTTTTCAAAACTGCACCCCAAAATTGCCAAGACTGCTCTTTCAGACCTTGATTTCTGTTATCCTAAACCTCTACCTGTCATTTCACACTGCTGGAAACCACCCCTCATCCTAAATAGCTCCTCTTCGTTAATACCTTTCATGGTGTCTCTGAGTATGGTCCTTGAAAGAAATGTTACCTGGTGCCATTTTCTTCAGACACTTAGTCATTTGAACAGGGTATTGACCGGGTTCAGGAGGGCAGGAGATAAATAGGCCCCCACTCCAGACAAGAGTCTAGGGCTCTGAGAGGTATGGGAATCTGAAAGGTTCGGACATACGAACATTTCAGCCCCTGGGTATACTAGTGTCTTTTAAGTACTCAAAAAAGAATGTGAGATCTCAGACCAGATCTCTGTTTCTCAGTTGATGAGACCTGGGTGAATGAAGTCACCTGGGGCTCAGGTAGGACAGAATTAACTAACTCATGTCTGAGTCTGAGACTCCTCCATGCCCTGGTGGCCTCAGAGACACAGAGAATGTGAGGAAGCTCAGCAGCTGTCCTCCCCCGCAACACCCTAACTTCTCTCCTTCTCCATCCTCTGTCACAAATCCTTCCGTTTCCTTCAGGTTTCTCTCTCCCCTCCCGAGCCCCAAACTGCGGGTGTTACCAGCACTCTGTGCCCTGCACCTGCCCACCCCGCTTCTCCCTTCTAGCTTTTCTTACCTGTGCAACGCCCCCTGCTCTCGTGCCTTCCCTTATCACTGTCTGGGTTGACTGCTAATCTACAACTTCAGCTCTGATCTCTCACCCCCAACAAAGTCTCATTTTCAATGGTCTGAGATGCTAAAAAATTAACTTCACTTCGATTCTGAGCAGTTAGCTCTAACTCTGATTATCGAAATTGGAAAATAAAACAGAAAGTCCCTTTAAAATGTGCTTCTCTTCCCACCTAACCCATTTTATTTAGTTGTTTTTCTGTTATTCTCATCTCAAACCCCAGAAACCTTTCCTCTCCCTTCATTTCTGGTATCCTAGCCTTTCAAATATTTTATTTGATTAGTTTAATTCTTTTATCTTTATTACCTTATGTAATATGATTCTGTTGATTTTATAATTATATTCATTGGGGTTCACCTAATTTCTATGATGTCATGTGTTTGTACACAATTTTTTAGGTCTTGCTGCCTCTATTTTCTCCCTCCCAGTTTTACTTTATGCGTCATTATCACACTAATCGTCTCAAAACTTTGTTCATCAATCTCTATTACCTGCTAAGGCTCCCTATCACCTGGTTG
>NW_011888873.1:4143136-4146246 GCF_000151845.1 Pteropus vampyrus | reverse complement strand
GTCTTGGTGACACATCTGATGACTGAGTTGGTTTATGAAGCGTGCAGGTCCTTGGCCCTCACTGCAGATTCTCAGGCTCATCTGATTTAGCCTGTCGCTGTGGCTCTTGTGACCTTGGTTAAGTTGGCAAAGTATATCCCCTAACTTTAGGACATTGAGCTTGTGCTTTCTATGGACTTCTCCCCTTCAGCCTTCAGATAGGCTCAGCTCCCCCAACTTAAAAATAAACATTATTTTGATCCCGCTGTTCTCCAGCTACCATCCCATTACCCCATTCAAAGCTAGATGCCATGTGCTCTCCCCACCATATGCTTTTCACATCCACCTACAATATAGTTATAGTCCTCACTGTTTTCAAAACTGCACCCCAAAATTGCCAAGACTGCTCTTTCAGACCTTGATTTCTGTTATCCTAAACCTCTACCTGTCATTTCACACTGCTGGAAACCACCCCTCATCCTAAATAGCTCCTCTTCGTTAATACCTTTCATGGTGTCTCTGAGTATGGTCCTTGAAAGAAATGTTACCTGGTGCCATTTTCTTCAGACACTTAGTCATTTGAACAGGGTATTGACCGGGTTCAGGAGGGCAGGAGATAAATAGGCCCCCACTCCAGACAAGAGTCTAGGGCTCTGAGAGGTATGGGAATCTGAAAGGTTCGGACATACGAACATTTCAGCCCCTGGGTATACTAGTGTCTTTTAAGTACTCAAAAAAGAATGTGAGATCTCAGACCAGATCTCTGTTTCTCAGTTGATGAGACCTGGGTGAATGAAGTCACCTGGGGCTCAGGTAGGACAGAATTAACTAACTCATGTCTGAGTCTGAGACTCCTCCATGCCCTGGTGGCCTCAGAGACACAGAGAATGTGAGGAAGCTCAGCAGCTGTCCTCCCCCGCAACACCCTAACTTCTCTCCTTCTCCATCCTCTGTCACAAATCCTTCCGTTTCCTTCAGGTTTCTCTCTCCCCTCCCGAGCCCCAAACTGCGGGTGTTACCAGCACTCTGTGCCCTGCACCTGCCCACCCCGCTTCTCCCTTCTAGCTTTTCTTACCTGTGCAACGCCCCCTGCTCTCGTGCCTTCCCTTATCACTGTCTGGGTTGACTGCTAATCTACAACTTCAGCTCTGATCTCTCACCCCCAACAAAGTCTCATTTTCAATGGTCTGAGATGCTAAAAAATTAACTTCACTTCGATTCTGAGCAGTTAGCTCTAACTCTGATTATCGAAATTGGAAAATAAAACAGAAAGTCCCTTTAAAATGTGCTTCTCTTCCCACCTAACCCATTTTATTTAGTTGTTTTTCTGTTATTCTCATCTCAAACCCCAGAAACCTTTCCTCTCCCTTCATTTCTGGTATCCTAGCCTTTCAAATATTTTATTTGATTAGTTTAATTCTTTTATCTTTATTACCTTATGTAATATGATTCTGTTGATTTTATAATTATATTCATTGGGGTTCACCTAATTTCTATGATGTCATGTGTTTGTACACAATTTTTTAGGTCTTGCTGCCTCTATTTTCTCCCTCCCAGTTTTACTTTATGCGTCATTATCACACTAATCGTCTCAAAACTTTGTTCATCAATCTCTATTACCTGCTAAGGCTCCCTATCACCTGGTTGGTAACAGGCCTATGTTTCTAAATGATTTCCCACAGGTCCCCAAACGTCACTCTTTATTCACCCAAGCAGATCTTCTCATTCCCTCTGCCTTCCCTACCGCATGCGTACACCCAGGGTCCTCCTGCCTCTGATTTCACTCATGTTCCTTCCTCAGTCTAGATACCCTCCCTCCATAGAATGAGGTTCCTAGCAAAAAGAATGACCTTCCGAGGTTAAGAAGGACTGAGATTTTGCCTAGGGGATCTCATCTAACTGTAGTCACTCATTTGTTTAACTCGGCATGTCCACAGGAGCACCAACACTCATTTTCTTTAAGCCACCGCCTTCCTCTGTAGGTGGCCTCCAGTAAGTGGGGTGATGGGGGCACAAATCAGAAAGGATGATCTATAGTCAACATGGGCCCTGCCAATATCGCTGTCCCTCACTATCTCTCCTGGATTTATAATCCCATCTTCAGAGGAGATGTCATCAAAACAGAGCACAGGGCACAGCAAAATTCTCCCGAAGTTAGTTTCTTTTCCCTGGAATGATGACAAGAACCAGAGTTCTCTATAAGTGTAAAGATAATATTCAGAAAATTCTTTGAACTCGTGAACAAAAGATGTGGCTCTTGCTTACAAGAAGTATAAATATAGTGCATGCATTGTTTTTGATACTTATGTTTTTATCTGGTAGAAGTCAAAGATTATTTTTTAGGGAAAACATTAATAAATTAGCTTCATATGAGCTTCTATGATTAATTATGCCATAATTAAATATTAACCACTACAGTATGTCTTATATTTATGCAGTGTCTCCCTTTTCTATTTGAAAAATTTTAATTATGTACGGAAATATGTCTAAAATGCAGGCCGTGTTCTGATACTGAATTCGAAAAGAAATTTGATGTATATGTGAAAATAAACCCTACCACTTAAGATTTGGTAGATTATTCAGAAATCAAATCTACTGACACCTAAAAAATCATTATCTAATAATTCAGCTTATAAGCTTTATAAAGATACAGAATCCTTATATCAAGAAAGTATACTAAAATTAATTATTTTTGCAATGCTGAAAACATTGATTTCATCATGATGAGGCAGAAGCAATACACACTTCTGAAGTGCTTTCTGATTTACCAAAGAAAATTTATTTTATTTTAAATGCATTTAATTGTTGTGGTTTTTAATTCTTTGACAATTGCTCCTGTACTTGCCACGTGACTTTGCACAAATCCCTTAATCTTTTTGCAGGGCTCAGTTTATTCATCTGTAAATTGGAGATAGAATGATTACTGAAAGATTTGTTGCTGGGATCAAATGGGTTATATATAGAACATGTAGCATTGAGCTTAGCACATATGAAATACAGCAAATGGCAACTTATATATTTATTAAATGAAAATGTACAATGAACTAGACCCCTTCTATTTCTCTCAACTGCTATGAATAAATATATTTTTTCTCATGATTAGACAACTTTAAAGACTTGAAAGGGAGACA
>NW_011888873.1:4134612-4142036 GCF_000151845.1 Pteropus vampyrus | reverse complement strand
GTGAATTATCATGCCACCCACTAATACATTCCATAGAGATTTAGTCATCCTTTTTCCTAATTATACTGTTAAAGATTTGGTTAGGACTATTTTTTTCCTCAGAATAAAGCTATTATACCCTGAAAGGTATAGAGAAATTAAGATAAGTTTTCTATAATTCATAACAAACATGGTTGTTTTGAATGTGCTTAATTATTATCTCGATTCAATTCAATACAATGATGATTTATTGCCTTTTGAGAGCTGCTTGTGAATGTCTCATTAGGAAGAGTTACTAAACGATATGGTACAATCTATATAAAGGCATATTTAATGTCATCTCAGTAATAGGAACAATGCTTCTTAAGCTCTATTTGCATGCCAGAAATTCTAAGCAACAAACAAACTCCACTACGATAATAGAATTTAAAAATTAGTCTATATTTTTTGGCTATTGTCTAGAGATAAGAAATGCAGCTTTTCTTAAATGAGAGAAAGGAATACGTGCAGTTTAGATAATAAGGGTTTAAATCTACATGAAAATTCGAATGTATTAGGGAAGCATAATACATCATTTGTTGAAGATAAGATATATAATCTAGTTTCTTGATCCCTAGTGTTTCTTAAATATGTACTTACTTTGTGATCTTCAAGTGAAATGAATGTAACTGTAACATAACCAGTGGATTTTGTTGACCTGACATTTGATCTGTAGTTTAGCTATATCCTTCAAAAGTCCAAAAAGTTAAATGCATTATTATAACTTAAGATATGAAGACTAAATTATCTTCCTTTCTTGATCAAAAACAAATATTAAGTACTGTTTGTAGATGTCCATAATTGATATTTATTTCACGTGCTTATATGCTATTATTTTTTATTTAAAAAAATTAAAATACCTTATGAAATCTGGGTAATTCTCTAAATTTTTATTAGGTTTAGTAGAAATGATGTAAACAAAGTACTTACATTTTGACAGCCATTATCTTGTTAACATATAATGTTTATGATGAAAGGGCAGTCTTACAATTAGATTCATCTGCAGAATTAGTGTAGACAGGTCATATATATAAGAATGTACTGTCAATTTTCCGAATTTATCCACATTCTTGTGATTGAAACAAATACATTAATTTCTATTATGTCACTTTTTAACTAAATCATGATACACAAATGAAATTCCAGCTAGAGATAAGGAAGGTGTCTGTAAGACCATAATCATTTTTTATGATCACAGGTGTGAAACTGTGGTAAAAGAACACATCTGAAACTTTTGCAGAAGTGGCTCTGAGCTAGAGTGCAAATGAAGTGCGAAGAGCCAGCCCTGTCACTGGGGCAGCAGAGCCGTAAATGGTATTTTCAAGAGCTTTAACAGTGGACAAGGACAAGCAGTTAGTCTAGTTGACTCCTTAGAACAAATGTCATTAAAGGAAAAGTATCATGCAAGTGACTGACTCAATCTTTATTAATGAAAAAAAAGAAAATACGATGCCTCCAAAACGAGGCAATTATAGTTGAATTGTGGCAAACTCTGTCTTCACTGACGAAATGACCATTTTGCTCAACTAATTTTTTAAAAAGATGCAGTTGAGGTCAGATAGAGGTGTTCTGTTGAGTCCACTATGTGTTGTTTTGCTTTAAAAAAGGTGCCATTTTTCAACCTACGTGATTTAAAAAAAAAAAAAGAAAGGAAAAAAAAAGAGTTACCCAGCTTCCTTGAGCCAATCAAAATGTACTGAGATCTTTAAATATATCCTTTTTATAATAATAGCGGTCATGGAATGGAATATTTGAATCAAATGATCTGTAGACTGTGGGGTCAAGGAAATCTATAGAAATTATTGGCCTAAGGCACAAAAGTGGCAACAGGCTTTTTCTTGAATTCTGAAGAGAGTGCTGTTCACACACAGGTCTTTTTATTCATACCTCAAACATGCCAACAATTTAATATTCGACTAAAAAGGACACTGTTTCACTTATTTTCTCTTATCGCTTATAATCAGGTCTCAAATTCCATTGAATTCTAGATAACTTTTTGAGATTAGGGTTCTGTGTCCCCAGGAATCCCCTATTAAAATTCACTTTAGGAGGTAATAAAACATTGATTGGAAATGAACACTTAATTGTGAGTGACTGGAAGAAGGCTAGAGAAGAGGATGCTGATCCACCCAACCTCCCCCCGGGTGGTCTCAGAGTCTATGCAGAACTTCTTATTCTCTGCTGAAAATCCCTTCTTTGATTTTTTTTTTTCCTAGTTGATTTCTCTAAAGGCCAGTGAACACTCAGCATGTAATTATTACAAAACAATGGAAATTCTGCTGTATATCTGTCCTTGTATTTACCAACCAGAAAAGATTGCCAGTGCACAGGACTCAAAATACATGATTTCTAGCTAGGTCAGACTCCATCCCAAAAGGAGATAGACATTTTCCTGACACCAGGCTTTCTGGTGGTTCCCTTCTGGGTTCAAATTACTGAGCATATGTAGAAGGTACCCAGAGGTTACCAAAAGAATGCACAGTTGCCTTCACGATGGTGTGGCCTAGTTCCAGCTTGTTAGTTCCCATGTGATCTTGCCCACCTGCATCAAGTGAACAGATTCATGGTCTGATGTGCTATCCTTTGCTACCCATGGCTATTTCTAAAAAGCATGTCATCCCAGTATCATTTATTGTCTGGCGCATATCATTTCCCTGTCCATTTGGCTACTATAACTCCATCATTAATCTTCCCTGAATAGGAAAAATAAAGATTATGTAGTCACATGTAGAAAAATAAAGATTGTGTAGTCTTTGTATATACCCTCAATGTATATACCCTTTGAAGCGAGGGGAAATATAGTGATAGGAATGTTGTGTTTTAGACAGTGTTTAGTAGAAACATTCTGAGAGTAGGCCATATCTTTCTTAATTACCATTGAATTCCTAGCTCTTCACTTCGTGTCTGGCATGTGGTTGGTGTACAGTAAATGTTGAACTGAGTGATGGTTCTTGTTAATAGCATTTAGCCACTGTGTTCAGACACTGCTGACATACTTAAAATCTTGTAAATGATTCAGGTCTTTTCTGGAACAGTGGCAGGCTGTATTCCATTAAAGATCTCCACTGACCATCTTTGTAGCCATCTTTGAGAGTATTTACAGAATGAAAATGGGTATGGCTCAAATAATTTCTCATGCAAATGTCATAATCAGTGTATAAGTACATTTTTAAAATTTCACGATCATTTCTATTTACAACTTTCATGCAGAGTAATTAAATGAATGGTGAGTCCACAGCAAAGATGGTAGTCTATGTGTGATTCACCATTTAAGATCAAAGTAGTACCTGAAGTATGTACTAAATATAATTATGCCACCTGTCATGATTTCTAAACAAAACTATTTAATGAAGACTTGCCTAACTAGTACCTATTATAAGAATAACTTAGAAATTCTGCACTGAGTGCTTACTATGTGTTGGGTACTTGTTCTAAGAACTTCATATTTGTTAATTCTTTCTTACTTCTTTACATTCATATGAGATGGGTGACATTATTAAACCCATTTTATAGATGAGGAATCTGAGGTCCAGAGTTATTGAATAATTTACCCAAGAACTGAGACTTGGAGCCAGACGGTCTGGTCTGATTTTTGTGCTTTTACCTATGTACAATACAACTATTTCTATTTTGTGATATTATTTAGGATTCCCCTTTTAAATTATTCTTCATGTCTTTGGAGCAGAAAAAATTGAGTAATAATATTACAGGTATTAAAGGCCAATAAATAGAAAAGTATTATGCCTAAGAAAAATAAAGATTTAAATTAAATATGGAAAGCATGTCAGTGGAGATAAAATTGTTTCCTTATTGGTCAGCCACAAATAGACGACTCGGGGAAGACAGTCATCATGATAATGATAATGAAAACTTAAGTAACACGTAACATTTATTTAGTGCTTTCTCTGTGACAGGCAATGTTCTAAGTACTTTAGGTGCATTTTCTTATGTATAATAAGTCCTGTTTTATGGATGATCAAGTTAGTTGCTCAAAGTTCCAAAAGTTATAAGCAACAGAGCAGGGTCTCTAATACAAATATATTTGACCTCAAAGTCCGTTTTCAACCACCACTCTATACTAACTCCATGGAATGGCGAGAAGAGATAGCTGAGGATTTCACATCATTCGCATCACAGCTGTAATCTTGGGCATGTGGAAGAAAGAATATGTATGGGGTTTTGGTGAACCCCCTAATCTTTTAAAGATATTTTAACTGTAATTATGATTAAATGTGCTATATAGACTTTCAGTTCTTACAGTAATTTATGATGGCTCACTGGGTGTTAGCCATTGTGCAAATTTATACATTATCTTATTTAAACTGCCCAATGACCCCGATGAGTACGTATCGTTACCCCTGTTCTGTAAATGAGAGGATTGAGGCTTAGAGAAGATAAAGCCATACAGTAAGTGACTTCAAAGCCCATGACCTTTACTGCTCCATACACAACGTTCTACAAAATTAGATTAAGCCCTATGAAATTGCCATTTTGCTAGGTCAAAATACGGTCAAATATTGGCAAAATTTCATATTATACAACCTAATTAATTAATGAAAATTGATGTAACTCTACTATTTTTAATTGTTAAATATATTGAGGGAGCACCTAATATATTTTCAAATATAATGCATAAGAAGAAAGAAATCATGAAAATTTGACAGAACCAGTGCCTCGATTAGCGTGAAAGTATATTAATATTAATAAGAAGGTGACCAAAGTTGTGTTAGAATTCATTTTTTTTTACATGTGTATAATATCTGGCATTGTATTTTTTTTAATTACAATATATTTGATATAGGAGCTAAGTAATTGAAAATGAAGAAAAATAATTTATTTCTATTAGTTTGAATATTGTCAACAAATACATTCGTTCAAAACCACGTAATAGTTAAAAGCTGAAGCTTCCAATGGTGGCAGTTAAAATCCAACCTAAAAAAAACACATGTGATCATGTTTCTTTAAAATCCAATTTAAAAAGATCCAAGTGATAGTTTGAAATAATTGCTTCAGTTTACGTTGCAAACTCATGCAAATTGACATTTATCAGGTTTTGCTGTCAGTCAGTCTAATGGTGAAGTCTGCTTACTCTCCTTAAAAGAAAGAAAAAAAGAGAAGGAAGGGAGGAAGGGACAGAGGGAGGGAGAGAGGAAGGGAAGGGAAAGGAAAAGAGGTAGCTCTGATTTGGGAAATCTTTTTTATATTATTTGTCATGATTTTTGTGCTTCAGATGGAATATTTAATATGCCTCTGTATGTACAGTTTGTCTATTTCCTTAAAAACATTTTGCACAGTTCAATTTTAAATTTGTCCATATTAGATGAAAACAAGGATGCAGAATACAAATCTTTGGCCCTTAGGAATGTCTTCTGTTTTGATGGCTTGTAAAAGTCTGCTTGCTAAAGAAGAGCAGTAACTGGTCTCAGCTCTCCAGTGTTGAACAGTTCAGGGCCCTGACAGCTGGATCTTTCTGTCTCCCCGCTCTTCTTCCTACAATCTCTGATGAGATCAAGCAGCATGCTGCCATTCCAAGCAGTGTTCAATTGTGAGAGGACCATACTGGAGCCTGTGTCGCCATAGATTGATAGTAAACTGTACCGGAGAAGGTTCTCGCTACCAGCTAGTCAGAAATCACTTGACAGGTAGAAATATTTACTTGAAAGTCAAAAGGTTAGGTAAAAAGAGTAGTTATTATGATTGTATAATATGATATTTTTCATAATTACCAAATACCTGGCAGATGGTACAGTGTACATTTTATGTTTACTGAGATTATAATTTTCCCTTTCTTAGTGGTACAAAACAATAACGTACCGCTATATGAAAGTCGTCATATAAAAGTATTTTTCTTATTTTTATTCTTGGGAAATTATTATTGTATGTTATAAAGGTTATTCAGACTAAGACTTGAGCTCTAGCATAAGAGACTACAAAAGACCTCTCTTTGCTGATTAGAAAAATGTCAGTGGGTTTTATCCACCAGAACTATCAGAACAATAGTGCTTCAGAGTGCTTTAGCCTCTCTATCTACGTATCTTTTAGCAGAGTTTTGTTTTACCCCTTCACTTAATCAAAAATAATGAAGATTTATGTATGTCAAGTTACTTAGAATTCTGGATGAAAGGCATGATTGTTCTGTCTGTGCTTAAGTACCTTAGCTCAAATCCAGTTACACTGATGCAGAAAAAATAGTAACATTTTAAAACTTCTTGATTTCATTTGCACTGATTTTATCAAAATAAGGGAGGGGGGACACTGTGCCATTGTTACATGTGGTAATCAAGCAATTTTCTCTTTAAAGGCCCCCTACTAAACGTTAGACACTTTAAGCTCAGAGAATCAGGTGAATAATATTAGAATATTTGATCTTTTTAAGGATTTGCCGTGACATTTATTTTTTAAAGACCAGAAACTTTATTGAAATTGAACCTTAGAAAAATGGCCTTAGCACTGTCTTGCTATCCCCAAATGAAGAGCTATTATGAGAATTGATATAAGATGGCCACACCCCAAAATCTGGTGGTGGGCCACATGGGGGAACATTTTAGCATAAAAACACCACAGCTAAAATCACGATGATGCCGGCAGCCTAACACTTGAAACTACATTAGTTGCTATCTTTCAAATGTAGTCTTGTAGAATTAACTAATATGTGTTCAGCCACCTTTCAATAAATTACCATTTTTAGAGGTCACGATGTCATATTTAAGTTTAAAATTCAGATATTTGCCAATAAGTGAGTATTTAAACTCATTAGAGAAAGACATCAAGAAATATATTTTTTAAATCTAAAATTTCGAATTCTTTTTTTTTTTTAATCCTGGCATTTGATGTTATATAGACTCAATCTACAAGTAAGACATTTTCAGCATAGCATCAGTCTTCAGCACATATTGTATGCAAATGTCATCCTCGCTTTGAAAATACCTTTTGCATTTTAAGCAAGATCCTATTTTGACAGTTCTTTATGCTTTTGGGGGAGAGTTCTTGTGGAGAGTTTTTAAAAAAAAAAAGCATGTTGAGTTTTTGCTTTGGCATATTCATTTTAATTTGCTGATTTCTCTTCTATCCCAGTTAACCCTTCCATCAAACCACCTGGAAGCCCTTGTTAAAGTTCAAGGCTCCCATCAACCCCCTTCAGAGATTCCATGCAGGAGGTTTACACATGTTAAACCACCAGAATGTAAGTTGTTCTTCAGGATCGCCCTGGGGAGTTTTCTACTGCATTTTTGCCAATTGAATTATGATGTGAGATGGCATGAATATTGATCAGATTTCTAAACTGAATTTCCCAATTTTTAGACTGGTGTAAACTAACCCACAGGTTGTCATAACCAATTCAGTCTGTTTTTTAACAATAGTCAGTGAAGCATGGAGTCCTTAAAACCCATTGAAATCTGCACATA
>NW_011888873.1:4130613-4133357 GCF_000151845.1 Pteropus vampyrus | reverse complement strand
GTATATGTTTTAACATATGCTTACATCCTACAGTTTACAATATGCTTTAGCATACCTGACATGACCTCTTTTATTCCTAAAAACAAAAAACCCTTTCAGCAAGTCAGCAAATATTATCTCCCGTACATAAATGGGAAAACGGGGGCCCAGAGAGGTTAAGTGCCCTGAATAAACCTCCACAGTTGTCCTTTGCAATAGGTGTTTCTATAATATTGAGTCCACGTGTTTGAGTGTGTGTGTTTAAATGTAATCATAGAACACTGCCACAAATGAAGATAAATTGGTTAAAAATAAAAAAAGAAAGAAATTGAATTGACTGGTAAATTATTAGTATTTATATATACCACTTGGCAGCGAGGGATTGCCCTCGGTGTGTTAATATAAGCAGTAGAATGTCCAACAGATCGTTTCAATCTAATTAAAGTGATCTGTTGTGACTGTATTTGACTGGAGGCAATGGAAGAAAGATGGGTTAGATGTCCTTCCAAGATTATCTTCTTTTTGAATCCAAAACTTGAGAGAATTTTTCTGAAAAATGATTATAGCATGACTTATTTTATGTAGTCCACAATATATATATATTATCAACACATAAATCAAGCTGCTTTCTAAAAGAGTTTAAGTACCTTTGGATAAATTTCTTCAATGTTTTAATTGAAATATGAGGCAACCGCTTCTAACGATTTCTAATTCTGATAGGCAGATGAGGTCCTTTAAGTAGAGTACCTATTCTTTTTCTTGCTGAATATTCTCTTGAATAAGAATAAAAGTGGCAAAAGTCAATAATGTATGCAAAAGAAACTCCTGGTTTGCTAGTTTTACTAGGGAGAAGACCCAGACCCTTTATTTCTGGCTAGAATTCTTAAATGAGAGAAAATTATTTTCCTAGTATGAATTATGTAACAGTACCTTGTATCCTAGAAGACTATCAAAGGCAGTCCTCCTGGTGAAATCTTCCACTGCTTTGAATGATGAAAATTGTGTACATCAATTTTTTTACATTTTATTTTTAAAATTTGAAATTACTTAAATATGTGTATATTTAAATTTTTATATTGTAAAATTAGACGTATAAATAAACCACTTCCTGGTCCCTGGTGAGATGGGGAAGATGCTAAGAGATATGTGCAGAGCTCATAATAATCCACATCCCGCTGGGCTTGTTTATTTCTTCAGAAAGGCAGTGGAGCATAAAAATGAAGAACATTAGCTTTGGAGTCAGACATCCTTACTGGTTTTGAGACCTCGCACAAGTTATGTCACCTCTCTATCCTGACTTTCTTCACCTGATGATGAGGTTGAAAATACTATCTTGTAGGTTCATTTTGTGGATTAAATCAAACTCTTAAAATCATGCAGCTCAAGGCCTGGCATAACCTGTTTGCATACTGAGAACATGACAGCAATTATTATTGGTTTTGGTCTCAAGATATAGCTAGCATTTAAGTTTTGAAACGGCCCCCAAGAAGGGATCTTATTGAGGTTCATCACAGAGATAGGAGCTTCTAAATATTGAAAAGATGATTGTACTGGACAGGTGAGATGGAGCCTGGTCTTGGGATGTCAGAATGTTAGCTGGAGGCACGAGGCCCTTATAGGTTCGCTTTCAAAATGGAGTGGTCGCAATGTTCACAGAGGACCACAGGCAAAACAGCCAAGCTTCATTGAGAGATAGAGCCTGCCCCAGTGACTGGCACCTGAACTTTTCAAAGGTAAATCATGTGGTAATAGCGAACTGGGTCCATGGTGTATGGAATAATTAAGACGTCCTAGGGTTGGAACCACAGAGAAGTAAATGAAGAGTTAAGTGGCCAGTGGAGATCAACACAAGGTCTGACTCCCAGGGGAAGAATCTTGGGGTCCTTCGAAGGAAATATTTTACTTCTGCAAAGAGGGGCCATGGATAATTGTGTAATTTAAAAGGGCCAACTAGGGAGATGTGAGATGTCTTCAAGTCAATGAAGAGCTGCTTGCAGCCCAAGGGAAAAGCTTAGGGGTCAGGAAAGAGAATGGCTTTCTTACACAAGGTATCTATGAGTCCCAGAAAAGGGTGGGCCATGCCCGGAATGACGGTTAGTACACAGGGTCCCATGGGGCTCTGAATTTGCTAGATTGCAGCAGTGGCAAATTTTAAGTCCACCATCACAGACCTAAGCAGTTCAGCTCAGAAATAGGCACCATTTAACAGAGACCTTGAAATATCATCTAAGAAAAGATCCATCAGAAAATATAGACCAACGACAATCACCCTGAGTATTTTGCAATATAACTGGAACCTTTATAGCTTCCTTTCATTTGTGGATTTTGTTATTTCATCCATTTCCTCATTGGCAAGAGCAACCTTACATGAAAACAGTCTGTGTGCCTATTCAGAGACGGCAAAGACAGGAAAGCTAGGTATGGTGTCCTACTCCAAAGCTCAGCCAAGAGAAAGGAAATTGGAAAAGAGGAGAAGGTAGCAGCCCATTAAAGGAAAAAAAATAATAATAAGGCTGAATTCCTGGGAGAGCCAGCCAGCTGTGAAGGACTGATTTTATTCTCGATTCCCCTAATCTAGGCATCGAAATTGTATAAGAAAGATGACTAATGGAATTTAATAAGTTTCTATTTCAACAATGCCCAAATATGTTTCTTTAACTTGGTTCAAGAAAAATATATATATTAAGAAAAATGAAAATATCACTAAAATGAACTAGAATTGAGCCAATTTTGAGTAAGCTTACATATGTATATGTAAGTAACTG
>NW_011888873.1:4120708-4129733 GCF_000151845.1 Pteropus vampyrus | reverse complement strand
CGCATCCAAAACCACTCCTGTATTGATAGAAAATTCCTTTTCAGTACTTTTAAATCTACTTTTTCTTGTTACATTAGCCCTGAGGTTCAAGGCTTTTGACATTTTCTTTAAATGAAAGTATATTAAGAGAAGGTGTTCTGTGAGAATGCGTAGAGTACGAAAAAGGCACCTTCTAATTTAAGTAAATTACTTTTTAGTACTGCATTTAGGTTTTCTTATGAATAAAATGAAGGTAGATTTGAAGTTATTTAAGATCCACTGCAGCTCTAAAATCTATAACACAGAGGTTGCATGTTGGCGATTGGACAACTGAGTCTTTAAGAATAGATATTTCCCTTCATATCCCACCCTATTGATTTCTCTTCTGGTGCCTCTGCAACTATATGCCAGGGCCTACCAGTTCAGAGATGAGCATGAGAAAGGAAGTCAGCCTCGTCACTGCTAATTGGTGTCTCACATAGATAAATTATCTAGTTATCAGGTGTCTCTTCACTTTGTGACAACAGAGCATCAAGAAAATTTGTGAAGAATGCACAAAGAATGTATTCTTATATACGGATTATTTTTTGAGTGAACTATCCAGCTTTTGAGGCTCAGGAGCAGATTTCAGAAATTCATCTTTAACTTCTAGTATGAGGGTCAGATTTCTACTTTTGCATTATTCCGTGAGATGAAATGCCTTTTGTAGATGTTAGCACGAAAGCACTAATGTCTTTTCCTTTTTGGTTTAGAAGCTTCAAATTTTGTCGTAGACACATGTGGCAGTGGTGCACATTCAGAGGTCACTATCAAGCTACACTCAGATGGGCTGGTGGATGCTACTGGCGTCCTCGACCATCTACTAGCTTGGAGACTTGCGACTCCGTGGGTCAGGTTTTGTAAATAAGTGTTTAATAATGTTGATGATGATTTAAACACCGGAGTATATTTGCTTTATATTCTGTTTCCTTGCACTTCAGAAAATATGCTATGGAGAACAGCTCAATGGAGTTTCATTGAGGCTTCATGCCAGCAGCGTTTTTTTTGTTTTTTGTTTTTTTTTCCAGCTTTAACCTACTTACTCATATATTTTTCTTTTCAGTAAACAAATATAGTGCCTTATGTTGAAGCAAGGATTTGGGAGACGTTTCAGGAAAATCATTCTTTACATTTTAGAGGTTGTTTGTAATAACTGCTTATGTTGTAAATATGTTAATAGCTTTTGGAGAACAAAAACCCTGTAATAATTGCCCATCTATAAGCAGAGTCTTATGGTTTCAGCTGCAATCTATGGTCCCGAGTGGTGAAAGAGTAACATAATACCTTCTATTTATGCTTGGTTTATGAAATGATTTGCACATGGGGCTTTCTATTTATAAAAATGGATCTTACTTTGTATGCATTTAACCATTTAATAGTTGATTTGCGAAGAAGGCAAAATTTTGTTTTTATAATTCAGCAATATCACCTTAGACTATATAGATACCACAAAGTGCCTCTTAGAGGTGTTTGGAAAGATGACTTTGTAATAAGATCAGACTGTCACTATAGGTTCGCAGGCATTTTAGTCATTCATATAGCTTGATTTCCATTCCTCTTGCTGATACATGTCATAATAAGAGTAACAAAGCATTTCCTTAATGAATCGCTTGAATATAGTACATATAACACAAGAATGCTTCCAATTCTAAAATTTGGAAGGATGTTTAAAGGCACTGTATTTAGTTATCTCAACAGGTGGTAGCTGGTAATTGATAATTATATTTAAAGTATGTGCATTCATTGTGCTTAGTAGTAATATAGCATTTTTATCCACAGATCTCAAAGCATGTGTGAATAAATATGCATTATTTCCCCATTTTAAATAGCCAGAGACTCACTGAACGTTAATTAGATATAAGCAGACAGAGGAACTTCATGTCTCCTGCCTGCTTGGAGCTGCTGAAAAAAATTCTCCCCAGAAACTGGGATAAAGAACGCAGAGGATGTGATCTCTGGGTAACTACTGTTCAGGGACACGGTTCTAGCACCAAGTGTAGCCCCACGGAGTGCACGAGGTTCCTGCACACACTTTCTGCCAAGCTCCGCACACCTAGGCTGGCAAAGCATCCTAGCAAATCGCAGTCAGAAGAGACCTCAGTCACCATTCTTCCAAAGCCTTGTCTGCTGCCTCCGGCTATGCAGCAGGGGAACTGAGGATAGGAAGGTGGTAACATTCCTTTCACCCTTCATACGACTTCCTTCTGAACCCTGATTGACCTCTTGATTAGGAAAATATTTATTGGAATACCAACTCTAGGGCAAGCTTTTTTTCTAGGTGCTTGCAATACAGCAACGACCCAAACAGACAGTCACTGATATAATGGAGCTGGCATTCTAGGAGCGAGAAAGATGATCTGTGCCGTGCTTCCTTCTCCTTGCAGCTCGAACATCTCTGTCTGCACTACCCTCCACCAATGAGTGTGTCCTGCCTTTCCTTAATGAGGGCTTTGCTATTTGTTTTCTGCATATCCCCATCATAGAGGGAACTATTTTTTAGCTTTGTTTTCTGTAGTTTGTAGTATTTTACATTTAAAAATTTGTGTTATGAGAACAACAGCTACATGAAACATGGTTTCTTGAGCTATACATCCCACCTTCTACCTTCTGCTCTCGCATAATCATAGCAAATGAAGAGGCAAAGAAGAGAGTGTAGTCTTGCCCTATGATGACCTTGATAAATAAGTGTCTTTCCTGGACCAGACCTGGGTGGGGGTGGGGGGGTTGGTGGTCCAACACTCAGTGCCCCCCACCCCAGGCTCTGCTTTGGTGGAGGATGGAGAGAGTTGGCTACCAGGGACTCCTTGGGTTATAGGATCAGAAGAGCCCCTGAACCACTTCCTGTTTTCTCATAATCCCTCTTTCTTCCCAGAAGGTTCCAGAAATGTTTTTCTGGTTTCAATTCCCCAAGCTCCATCTTCTTTCTTTGTTCTCTTCAGTATTATTTCCACTCACCGAATGTGAGATTCTCCAGACTATCGCCCAGGGAGAGGGCCTGACCTATTCTGATCTAGTCCTTACTGAACCACAAGGTGTTGGTCTTGGCAGCTGCAGTTGGATCAAATGAACTTTGGTTATCAACTGAGGTGATGTTAGGGGAGAAAAATAGAAAGCTAGGGGTAGTGAGTTACCTTTGGGTCCACAACCTCTTCTAACATTCTAACATTCATGATCATGTCTATTATTAAATACAGATCAGCTCATATTTTACCAACTTTTCATAAGCTTTCACTTGAGTACATTCAACTCTGTGTCCAGTTACTCAAGCTTCTGTTTCATGGGCCGCTGCTTACAACCTTAAAAAGTGCAGAGAGCTCTGGCGAGCAGCAGAGCAAGATAGATTCTGGCCAAATGGTGGTGTTCAGAACAGAGATGCTCCTAGCTCTCGCCCATGAGGACATCTCTGCTGTTTCAGGAGTGGCTCTTCTCTGAAAATCGCAGTAACATGCAGCTGAAGGTCATCAACAACATCGCGCTCTTTGTACCAGGGTCGGGCTCCTGGAACAGCTGGTGGGCTGTCCGTCACCTGGGCTGTCCGTCACCAGCACTCCCAGCCGCTGCTGCACCGGGGTGAGGCACCAGCAGGCTTTCAAAGAATTACAGAGTGATCCACACCCTCCCCCAACAATTTCTAAAGCTCTGGGTGAGAAGAATCTGCAGGAGAAGAAATAATAGCTGGAAAACACCTTAGAGATGAAATTGGCCAAGTTCCTGTCTGGTTTGCATATTGTTTTGTATGTGTCTATGATATGCATTTAAAATCATTGCCTAAACTTTCTACCAGCTCTTCAGAAGAATTCCGGGTTTCATTTCCCACACTACAGGTGTCTCTAGAGTTTGGTTGTTGTTGTTGTCATTGTCTCAAAGTCTTTGGGAAATTAACTGTTGGTAGCTTATATACAAGTGTCCATTTGGGCAATTGGCTATGTACCTCTCCTGTCCTACTGGCTGAAAAAGCTTGGAATTCTGCTTTTATTCAGATCCACAGTTCTCGCTTCTCACCTGGCCCCAGTGGTGGTCCAGGAGACAGCACCTCCTTCATGGCAGGCTGAGAAAGTCAAGAGGGAAAGAGAAGTCTGCCAGCATCTGCCACCACTAGTATCAGACCAGATTTAGGGAACTCTAACAAAATGCCTACTTTGTACCTATTTCATGCATCTAGTAAACCATTGTTAGTCAGTCACTAAGATATTATAGCGACATTACAGATGTAGACGTTATAGTTTCAGAAGTATGCAGGAGGGGCCTCTCCAGAGGGAGCAGTCTCTCCATAAGCCCCCATAACAGCTCCTTCAAATCACCCACTTAAGGCACCAGCACTCAGAAGCTGTCTACCAGTGACCTAAAGCCTGAGGCATCCTTCCCTTGGCTGCTTTGTAAAACAGGAGTAGGAGGACCCCACGCAGCACTGAGGAAAATTCCCTGGTGCCTCCCACTCATTTTTAGGGAAGAGAAAATGTAAGCATTCTGGGTGGAACCTCCTCCGCCCCCCCCCCCCCGCCCCCACATACACACGCGTTCCCACAATGGCAGTGCTCTGCAGCGGCCGGTTCCTGGTTTACCAGTCACGCCATATGCTAGGGTTAATTTGACTCAAGAAACTGACCGCCATGTATGTTACAATTTCAGTGGGAAATGCTCATTCCAAATTCTTTCAGGACTGCCTCAAAAACGAATTCGTGAAATACAACCTATTGGTAAGTCGTGGACTGCCTGTATTTAATACTTTTTTGGCAGTATGATACACTTTCTACATCGTATGTTTCTTATGGAAGAGGACATTCTGGAGACTGTTTAAAATTCACAAGGTTTTGGATTCTTTCTCTAGCATATAGTTCATTTATTCTTTGGCTGTATATTTGACACGTGATCAGGTCATCGTCACAGTTTATCCTCAACAGATATTCCAGCACTGCTATCTTCCCAACTTACCAAGATGAGTTTGGGTAGATTCTTTTGCCACAGGACAATATCCTAGGTGAAAAGATATCACCACTTTTGCCATTGAGCAGACAAAGAATCACTTTAAGAGGGACCATCATCTTCTGCTTCAGAAGACTCTGCAGGTGTGCAATGTTGGGCAGAAATCTCTCATATTTTCTTGGATGTAAGCACAGGCTTTTGCTCCAACTCTCTGGATTGTTTTATCTCGATTAAGTCACTCTGTACACTTTTCAGGCCTTTTCCAGCTCTCCAGGACTCTGATTTTGTTATCGCTGTTTCCTTTTTAACATGGGGAGTCGTGACATGGGTGGTTGATTCCTTTTATTAGTCTGAGTAGCCACGGGCACAGATCTGGTTTAGGGTTTCTGACAAAAGCCTGTCTCTTTGTTCACAGGACCTGTCAGTTCTTTCTGCATTAGTAATTCTTGGACTTCCCAGGTCAGTCTTTCTCTCTAATCTGTGTGCTAGACATGAGCATACAGGCTTACTGTCCACCCACTCAGAGCTGCTGGCCCACATTGTATGAGCGGACAGCCCTGCACGCTTCCCTCCTTAACCACAGTGCTGCCTCCTGTCCTCTATTTCGCTGCTAGCAATTATTTTCAAGGGAAGTCAATTCACCAAGAATATTCATTCGTTCTTCCCATCAACAAGCCTACTATGTGTCACATACTATGTTAAATGCTGGAATTAGAAATATAAATAGGACACAGTCTGTATTCTTAAGAAAATGTGAATGTGTCAGAAACAGAGAGATAATTAGAGTCTCATAAGTGGACTGAGGGAGAAACTTATGCAGTGTTGTGGGAACTGAGTAGGAGACACTAACTTACTTGCAGGAAGATGGGAGGAGGTAAATTGGCCTGGGGGAAGGGCATTCTCAGCACAGAGGTCACCATGAGTGAAGCAGAGAATCAGTCAGGGAGCTGCTCTGGAAGACAGTGAGAAACACTGTACCTGCTGATACAAAAACCTTACCTCAGTTACCTGCTCCTGACCTTCAGCCCCGCTGCCACCTTTTGAATTCACTGGAGCCAGTAGCCCTCATTTTCTAAATACCTCTGGGACGAGTACCACACTTGGTGGTGGCACAGCGAACACCTGGTGCCATTATAGCTCTGAAGTGCCTCTGGGGTATAGTAATAATTCTGGATTGAAAGCATATGGGTGTTTATAGGGAAAAATATTAATAGGTTAAAAATGATCTCCATGTCTGTGATCTCAAATACGTAAAATATACGTGATTAGGCATATTCTTTAATGACCCTCACAGCAAAAATCTACCTTTCTAGTGGTGGTTCTTCAGGACTATAACAGGCAAATCGCCAGTGTTAGCGAGGAGAGATGTTGCCTAGTGACTCATGCACAGATGTGAATGCTAAGATGCCGCAGTTTCTGAAGGTTAAAGGAACTGGCTTTCGTATGCTCCAGGGTTTGGGATAACAGTCACAGGGGGCTAAACTTGCAGAGAGCGGGTGGCTGCCCCGGAACTAAGCACACACACAGAGGCCAGCTCTCACGGGCAGACGCACAGAGAACACTTAACCGAATGTTAAGTAACCAAGATTGGAAGGAGAATGCAGACTTAGCTGTGTTCTCATTTATTCAGCACATGTTTATTGAGCTCCTACTATGGGCTGAGAGACAGTCTGATCCTTGTCCTCATTAAGCTTATGGTTTTGAGGAGAAATCAGATATTGAATAAATTTGCAAAAGTCATGGCTATTTCAAAAGGGAAGATGAATAATAAAGCAGGCAATGGTAACACAGGTGGTTAAGCTGGCTTGGGGTTTTAAGAAAGACCTCAGTGGCTGGCACAGGGGCAAAACCTAGTCAATGAAGAGGGAAACATCGGTTGTGAGAAAGATGTTTTAGAAAAAGGGAAGCAGGGCCCACCATAAGGCAGCAGAAAATCTGGCAAGGGCTAACTCATGTGCTGCACCATTCAAGAAAAAATGATTGAGCACCTATTATGTTTAAGCATTGCTCTAGTCACCAAAGGTAGAGCAGTGAACAAAACAGTAAAACATTTCCTATCCTCGTGGAGCTTACTTTTTAAAGGAACTTAATCCCATAGGCAAAGTTACACGATCAAATTCGCTCTTGCTTTAGCTCATTGTATCAATAAATCTAAGGGAGGGACCATTTATACATATAGTAGAGGAAGAACAATAGCAGAATCCCTTTTAACTCAATTCATTAACCAACTCATAAACTTCAATGTTATCTACTCTTTTCTCCATGAACAAATCTCTACTGGTATTTTGTAGCTGTTGTTTAAAGATACCAAACAAGTGATGTATAATTATCTGAAACTTTGTGTTTTACACTGAATAAGATGTCATATTTCTGAAATTAACACTTCTAGAAAAACATGTTTAAGGACTGTTTCCTGATGGGCAGTTGCCTGCAATTCTGCCTGCAGTTACTCTCATTACTCCTGAATCAGTGCAGTTGATAAGAAATGACAAACTATAATATGTTTGGTTAAATAGACCATCTGTCTATTCATAATTTGGACATTAATTCTCATAAACACTTACTTCAGCTATGTGAAATGCTTGATTTCCTTTCATGATATGTTTATCCGTAGACAATTACTTCTCTTTCATGTGATTTTATAATGGACCACACAAACTTTTTTCTCCATTGTAGACTTTAAATAATTGTACATAAAATTTACACGTAGAATGTTTGCGTTAAATCATCTATATGTGAAAATGTTTTAACAAGATTGTTTTGATATGAAGTAAGAAACTTTTTGATGAAGTAAAACATAGAGTCCAGAAGAGTTTCAAATTTTAACCGATAACCTCAGGCATCTAAATATGAAGCAATGTAATTTTAATAGTAATATATAAAGTGGTGGCAGTACCCACTGACCTTTTTGTGTATTCTAGATACATATTAAGCCCCATGGATCCTTGTAGAACCCTCTACCCAAAACTCATTCAGAATTCAGGAATTTCCGATTTAAAAAGAGAAATATGCAATTTAAGGCCACGTCTGACAATTGAACATGTTAACATTTCTTTTATAAAACTTATGAATATTCAGACTTAGGGAGATAAAGAGTATAAGGCAGTACAGGTTGTTTTGTTATCACATGAGTTCCCTTCATTGTTTTCAGGGCTTTCCAGGTTTTACAGTACAGACAAGAGATTGTGAACCTGTAGTTGACACCCAAAGAATTTGAGGAAATTTCCAAGTCTAGCTTGCAGTATTCAGCCCAAGAAATGGCAGCTATGTCGGGAAATAGTAGTTACTACTATTACAATACATAGGTTTCTTTATTTTCCATACAATGAGATTATAGGTGGCTTGGTTAACAGTGTTACTTTTAAATAAGTTGGGGAAATGAGTAAGAAAATGAGTGAATGGATTGTGGACTGAAAGACGAGTCACAGGATCCTAAATTACAAATAATGCTCTTCCCTTTTTTGTGCCTTAGCTGTGTTATCCTCGGAATGGGAGTCTGGGATCGGGTGAATCCCAGATTCTCCCCAGCCATACAGGATTCTGTGTCAAAATGACTTCCCCAATGTTTTCCAACAACTGAGTATCAGAGGAAGAATTTTAAGAACTAGAGCAAGTCACGCCTATTCCCTCCTCAAGGCCTTTGTAATTATTCTTCCCTCTGACTGCAGCGTCATCACCCAGTGTCCCATGACTGGCTCCTTATCATCGTTTAGGTCTCAGCTCAAATGCAGTCTTCAGAGACTTTTCCCATGCTACCAGCCACTGTCCCCTCACCTTGCTTTATTTCCTTACCACTCTCAGAAATTCTTCTATGTGTTCACTCCCTATTGATCTGCATCCCTCACGAGCATCAGCACTCCATCAGGGCAGTAACTTTCTGTTCTCTGCTGAATCTCTGCAGACCTAGGACAGTGACTGGTGGACAGGAGCACCCAATCACACTGTATTAAGTGAATAAATAAGTGAATGGATGCTTCCATTGTAGGTACGTAATGGGGGCCTATGTGTAAGGACTGAATCATCTTTTCATTTGTAGCTTTAGACTCTTACAGTTTTAGACAGTGGTGATGACAGAATTATAAAA
>NW_011888873.1:4107989-4119793 GCF_000151845.1 Pteropus vampyrus | reverse complement strand
AGGGAGGAAGTAAATAGCATTGCTGACACTTCAAATGAAATAAAGAGAAAGGAGAACAATATCTAATGTTTGTTGCTTATAGTAATATTATATCTAAAATACTCATGAAAAGGCTTTAATGGAAAAAAATCATTACACATTCCGACTATAAAGAAAAATCAAAAATTGATGCATGGTTTGCTATTTTCAAAGAGTAAAAATAGGGTAATTAATTTCAAATTGCTTGGCACATTTTGGCTTTCTAAATTTAAACTTCTCAGAGTAATAGATTCAGAAGAAATTTCACAAAACAACATTAATTAAAATGGTTGGGGAAAACAATAGTATGAAAACAGTTGTAGAGTATGAAATTGGAGAAAAGTACAGTAATATTTCTTGCTTTGCTGATAACTTCAGTGAGGGGGAAAAAAAGGCTATTGGCCCTTGTCTTAAACTTTTTATTTAATGAGACTCTAGTCAGTCACCACTACCATGAAATTTGAAAGTGAGAATCTCTTCAGATATAGCCTGTTACTGACTTTAAGTTGGACACCGTAAACAGGCCTGTGTGTATCGGGCTTGTCATGTCATGAACATCAACTGGGATCCACTGAGAAGCCAGAACTAACCGGGGAAGTAGGAGAAAGATATGTTCATATGAGAAACACAGAAGTCCACGTGCCACATTCTTTAAATATTTTCTCCCTACTATCATCATAACCTCTGTCTTATCTGGATTAATCCTATTCTGACTCACTTTGATCCCGGTCCCCTTTGGGCCCCTCAGATGCTGAATAAATTGTAAAATTGTGGTGTCAGGATTAGAGATAAAAGGGGAGATGTAGACCATGTGTCATCAGCATACTGATCTCAGAGTGAAAATGCCTCTGTTTTTTTTTCAAGTTATCTTATGTGAACTTTGAACAGGTGGGTGATACCATCGGATCCTAGCAACTTTCGCTGCAAGGCCTGGCCTCACAGTCTGTGAGCGCAGGAAAAGGCAGGTTATAGCAGGGCGTCTTCCTTTGTGACATTCCGCATGTCAGCAGCTTCATGGGTTTACCTCTGCGCTCATAGAGCTTTGAGTGAAGGGACAAGAAAAACCTTATATATAATGTGACTCAAGAACCTACTGGTTTGCCTGTTTGTCGTTTGGGTACCATATTATGTGGCTTTGAAAGCAGACCCATTTATGTCCCCTTGGATTTGGCCTCTGAGCTCTGTGGACAGTGATGCATTGTCACTTCCTCTTTTGCTCTGTTATTCTACCGGCTTCATTCAGTATTTCCTCCTTTGAAACCTACTTCCTGTCATCATCTACCAATATCATGATCACCTTCCTTGTGTTCTTTGAAGCTTTTGGCATCTGGTTTGAAAATGTTTTTTCCATTCAATTCCCTTAATCTGCCCCGTCCTTGCCGATTGAATCTGTGTGTGTGCTGAAATCTCACCTCCCAGACAGTGGAACTTTCGCGAGGTTTACCACCCAATGTTCAGTTCATAGTAGAAACTCAATAAATACTTGTTGAATCAAATAATCACCCAAACGCTGAGATGTCTTCTGTCAGCTTTCTTTGTCATTTCTGAAAATGCTTCCTTCTAATTCACAAAGAAATGAGAAGTCATTACCCGTGGACTCCACCTGCTTTCTTTCTTCTTTCCTCCCAAAAAGATATCTCTTCACCAATTCTTCTTCTGTTTAGTTTATGCTATCTTCCTGTGCCCTGGGTGGGATTCCTTCTGCTTCCTCTGGATTCTTGCTCTATCATTTCTTCCCCTACTCTCTTACCTTCAGTAGCTTTCTTTTCTCGGTCAGGTTATAAAATGCACAAGTCGCAACTATACTTTTAAAAACATCTCTTCAACACTGCCTCCTCCTGAAACAACTGTCTCGACCCCTTCATAGCAACATTGTAGAAAGAATAGTTTATATTTGATTACTGCATTTCCTCCTCACTCCTCATCTCATCGTAATCTCACTTCTACAGTAGAGATGTAGTCTCTACTGAAATGACACTCAAAGGCCACCAGTGGCCTCCTAATTCCTAGATCCAGGGGCTTCTTTTCAGTCCTAGTATACGTTTTCCTTTGTGAGCCACACACCGTCTCCATCACTTTGCCTTCTTAAAACTTTCTTGGTTCTCCTGCCTGACCACTTTCTTTAAATCTTACCCCAGTTCTTCCTACCCTAGTCATCCAGATGAATGATAATGGTGGCTCGTATAATAGGTGGTGGTTCTTGAAGATGGAGAAAAGTGGCTGGTTGAAGAAATACTTAGGTGAAAAAATTGATGAGAGTGGATGATGTAGTAGAAGTGCAGAGTAAGAGAGGGAGGTAACCAAGATAACCCCGAGGTTTCTGACTCGCATAACTGAATGGCGATTTCATTCCTTGAGATAGGAAACACTCCAAGTAGACTATATGGTGGGAGGCTACCATAAATTCAACTTTACATGAGCTGAGTTTGAGATGTCTTTGAAACGTCCAACAATATACATCAAGTAGGCCTTTAAGTAGGTCTGGGGCTTGGAGGAGAAGTATGAATTAAGGATAAATTATGGATATATTGCTGTGTCATTTGCGAATAGGTGAGAATTGAGGGCATGGATGAGATGGTCCAGAGTAAGAGGAGAGGATGGAGTCTTGAAAAATCACAATGCTGTCGAGAGCAAGACAAGTCTAAAAAGGAAACTGAGAAGTAATCAAGATATAGGGGGAAGACTTAGGTAGTGTTGGGGCACGGAAATTAAGGAAAAGAGTGGTTCGAGATATTGCAAGCGGAGTACACATCAAAAATACTGTTAACAAGTTGTTGTTCTTTATGTAAAATGTAAAGTTGATAGTCACATCAACAAAATTATTTAAAATATATGCCTGTTAACTTCAAATATTATTCCTCTTTTTATTACTGAGGTTCCAGAACTTAGATAAATCAAAGAAAGGCAGGCCACTCATGGTTGAGTCTCTTCTTTGTGTGCAAACTCAAAGACCCTTTCAAGAATGAAGTCATTTGTCTTTTCTCTTTCTCGGTCAGGTTATAAAATGCACAAAACATGTAGCATTGCGGTGGTCAAGACAATCAAAAACTAATTTTAACTGGTTGGCTTTGGGCTGACTTAACTTTTAAAAATTGTATTATCTTGACAAATGGAATTGTTTGAATCAGCTGTACATGTCTGAACAGCTACTTATAAGGGTTTTACTGGAACTTGGGCAGTATGCAAGTCACTTTTCCTTACATACAAATGCATTTATTTACGTGGCCTCTAGATTAACTAATGTTATATTTGCTCTTCACTCTGTGATCATAAATACGTAAGCCTTGGCAATTAGCCTGGAGAAAATGGGACTATGGAGAGAAAGACATGGCCCTCTGGAAACCTTCATTCACAAGGTCCTTCCTCCAGTGGTCCAGGAACTCCACCGTACCTGTCATGGATTTGTATAACTCCTATGGTGGGTCACAAATGTAGAGAAGACCAATTTTTGTGCAGCCTAAAATATATATAAGTTGTTTAGGAAACCCTTACTACTTCACAGTTTCCTGAGAGGTTGCAAATATCACTTTACTTCTCACATGAATGTATCTTCTTGCAAATCAAATCATATTGAACTTTATTAACTATGCTCAATGTTATTTACATTCCGATTAAATTAATGAGCATCTTGCATTTCTTCACAAAATTAAATTTCCAGAATCTCTTTCTACTTTAATGTCTACCTTCCATAATCAATGAATGCCTTTAATCCCCTTCAGTGATATGATACTTTCCAAGTGTTTGGGGAATGACGCAAAGGCTTCAGAATCATTTTTAAAAAACAATTATGGAATTTTATGCTATTGTTTATTTAATGAGCAGAGATCAATTGTTATGGGGATATTGACAGTCTGTGACATGCTGAATTATTCTTTTTTTACCCAGAAATAGATGAGTTTACCTAGTCTGTGGCCTTTGTTCCTAAAAACGGTTTCTAAGAACAGACACAGTAACTTCCAGCAGCAGAGATCTCTTGAGTCACCCCTAGCCCCTTTCCTCCCTCCCATGTGATCTAGCATCCTCTAGCTTTATTTAGAAAAATGCAAGAAGAAGTGCACAGCAATTTATCTCATTTTCATCTCTTTGTTGATATTGTTTATTTGTGGCACATATTTCTTTAAAGGTGGTCCCAAGTGTAAGTCACACATTTCTATTGTGGCTGTAAATTTTGTTTTGATTTTCCATTGTTTTTATTTTGTTTCGGTTTCTTTTTTTTTAGTATGTGGTACTTTTCCTTAAATTCTGTCACATATCCTAAATGAAGGCATGCAGTGGCCCAATTTATTTCTCTGTTTATCAACAGTGGTCTTTTTGAACTGTGGCAATCCAGTTGTTATTTAGAACCTTTAGATTAATGTGACAGCCGTGGTCCCTGCTAGAATCTGTTAGAAATAGGTACCTAGGATGTTGATAGGTGGCACGGCCATAAGACATGACACTTACTTCATTCTGGGACCAGCCACAAATGGAAGAGAGAGATCAGGAGGCTGCCGTTGTTATGTCAACACTGAATTTGCCTAAGGACGCTGAGCTAGTTGCTTAACTTTTCATCACTAATCAATATAACCAATAGAATAATAACTGTCCTCATTAATGTTATAGATTTGAGGTAGTTAATAAATACAAGAACATTGGGCAAGCAATTCCTAATTTCTATTCAGTACCGATATAATATTTTACTGGAGAGAAGTATAGGATACTCTGTAATTACCGGTAACACTTTTCCTTGTGTTGCACTGGCTGATTCTGCAAAGAACTGCCGATATCATAAGAACTAACTTGTCTCTTATGTGGAACAAACAGAGGCAGTAACAGTTAGAGCAAAGAGTTAAATGTGTTTTTTCATAAATGGCCTGAAATGAGGTTCCTGGAAGTTGTTTCACTGACACAATACACAGTAATCTAGGTGTCAGTGAATTCTTTAACTCCAGAATAACCAGCAGGGTTTACTGGAATTTACCAAGCCCATATGAAACAAATTCCATTATTTTATTCATTATATTTCAGTTAACATTTGCTTTTAAAATATACTGTCACCTTTTTTTAAAAGTGTAATTTCAGTAGTAGCCTTAAAAAACATTGTGAAAGAAAAAAAAAGTTGAAATTATTAGACAGGTTTCATAATTCAGAGTATAAATATATTGACGTGTACTCTATTGTACATTGATCAAAGACATTAATATGGTCCGTTTTTTTAATTTAAGGTGATTCTTCTAATGTGTAGCGCCAATTATTCTGATCTCTGCTGAGAAGCAATGACATGTGGTATTTTTATTTAACATAGATCTAGTAAGTTGGATAATTTACGTAGATAGTTAAATGTACCCAGTACCTGAAATAGGCTTGCATATATGAAGCTTTGCTTTATAGAACTGCCTGAGACTCGGTCCATAAGAATATAATTTAAAAATAGCGTCGGCATCAAATGGATTACAAAGGAGACCATAATTTTCCTTCATTAATTCAACAGATATATCCTACCCTGCTCTTTGCCAGGTAATGTTTGAGGGTTGGGTTACAACAGTGAACACATCATGTAAAGATCCCTGCACTAATAGACACCCTTATAACGACTAAGGTTGCAAATGAGATGAGGACTGGTTTGTTACAATCACATATACTGACATAACACTTTATAGTTAACAAAGAACTTTCACAAACACTATTAACTTTAAAGTCCCCAATCATAGGAAGAAGGTATAATAAGAATAAGAATAGTACAATAATATAATTAACATGCGCTGAGTATGCCAGGCACTCCTCTGAAAACTTTACATGTATTAACTTCTTTAATTTTCACAACTCTGTGAGGTAGGTATTATTATTCCCATTTTGCGGATGAAGAAATTGAGATACAGATTGATGAAAACACTTGCCCATAACTACACGGCTAGTAACTGGTGGAATGTAGCCTATGACCCACTACATGGCTGTAGAATGGGCGAGATGAGGCTATTTGGTGGCCCAAGTCACACAGCCAGATGGAAGTTGAATTTAGATTTTCTGACTTTGAGGCAACGGCTTTTCTCAGTGCACCACAGCTGCCTAGCCCCAAGCAGTAACGTCACTGCATTAATTGGAGAGCTTTTGCTGAGTTATGCTATAATAACAAACAACAAAATCTTGTGACTTACAACAGCAAGCGCTGATTTTTTCCCTCATAATACATGAGTTACATGGGTTGCTGTGGCTCTTCTCCCTGTTGTCCTCATGCTAGAAGGAGAAGCCATTGTCTCAGACATGCTGCTCTTCTGCCAGAAAAAGAGTAATGGTGGACCATGCAATGGTCCAACTTCTACCTGGACAAACACTGTACCACTTCTTCTCGTATCTTGTATGAAGTATCACACAGCCAGTGGGATGGGAAGTGTCCACCTCCACCAGTGAGGACGCCAGGGAGGGGCCCATTGGGTGAGTCCAACAGGATTAGCAAATATTTTGAACAATTGTGAACTGTTTTTTATAAACATGTTAACTTTTTTACATAATTGATTTATAAACTACTATGTGCCTGGCACTGTTTTAGCCATTTTTCAACTGTTAACATCTTTTATTTGACCAGATCTCATTGGCCTTATTATCCTCATTTAATAGGTGAGGAAACTGATAGAAAGAAAAACAGAAAAGTTACATAACTTGTCTATAGTGACACAGTTCTTCAAGCATAGAATCAGATTTTGACCCAGGTTCTCTTTCCCAAACCCCGCACTTTCCACTTCAGTGTACTGCCTGTTGTTAGGGAAGTTGCTAATGAATTTGGTTTAGGTTTAGACAGATGAAAAATTCTTATATGTGATGACTGCCAGTTAGTAACTACCTACAACCTCTAAGGCAATTGGTCATCTGGCTGAATTTCCCAGATTATTGAAGATTTGATCTTTGAAAATAAGAACTTTTATGTCTCTGTTGACCAAAAAAATTCACATTTGTAGAAATTCTCATGTAGTCTATAGGATATTAAACATGGAAAGATTAATTGGTAATGTTTTCTACGTCAACTCCCACTTAATTCCAGTAAGAACTGGAATTCTTACTGGAATGGTAAGAATTCTTAATGGAATGGTACAGCATTTTCAGATGGGTATAATAATCTGTTATGCAAACAAGGATTTGTTTAAATTTGATTGTCTCAGGTGTCTAAAGGTTCTTAAAATGTGGCAAAAGATTTGCTCAGGGCAATGAGGACATTTTCCATCAAATCAACAGAGTGTCTTCTTGATGTCCATAGTAACAAAGATATTTTCATCTGAAAGGATCTGTGGTATGTTGGGGTCTGGGTTTCCAGGTGACTCCTCTCCACAGGTATCAGTTTGGGAACCAAAGAGCCCTTCCACTAAGAAAGTCATCCTAGGAAGTTGTCTTTTACTGATAATATGGAAAGGTATAAGGGAAAAATGAAACACTGCTGTGCTCTCCCATACCAGGTGGGCATTATTTTCTAGTATAATTAGAGCCACCTTTCTACAACTCTGAATTTAAGATGTGAAGTGAGATGGCTGATTGTTTAGTAATCACTAGAATTCTATTTTTCTCCCAAGGCATAAGTTTTATCTACTTTAATGGGAGAAATCTGTTTATGTTTGCGATATATGTGAACATAGTTTTTATCTTACATGTAAAGGTACTCCCCGAACTCTGAATTAAAACTTGTATTGAACATAAAATCTTGGTCAATGTGAATGACATCCATCAAATACAGTGACTTATTTTGTTCCTATCAGTACATTAATTTAAATACCTGCATTTGAATTAAAATATGTGATTGCTGATAATGTCACATGCACAGACTCATCATTTGCACTTAATTATTTAAGTAAAGACACATATTTCTCTTATTGTCTTCCTGACAAGTTAAACAAATATGAGTGCAAAGCTTTTAAGACCTCTAAAATCTCTCCATCAGATGTATACTGCTGTGAAAGTAGAAATTGCTTTCATGGAGATTTGGAAGGGAAAAAAATTTAAATAACCATGTGATTTAGTGTGCATTTGGCAAATCAGCATACTTAAAATACATGAATATTAGAATAAAGAATGCAATAAACTTAACTACTGACTTTCTAGTTATTAAGCAACTGACTTTTAAATAAGGTATTTTTCCACTAAAATTTTTCTTCATAGACCTTCAGAGTTGCTTCTATTGTTATTTCTCCAGAACACTGTTAGTAAGAGGTTTATTCTACTCATATATTTCACCTGCATATTTGAATTGACATAATCACTATAAAAAGGGTCTGGGATACCTTTGGGCTCAGTACCTTAATTGAGACATTGTATAAATGAAATGACACCTGGCTAATAAAAGGGAGCAAAATGGTGTCTGCTAAGTGCCAGGAACTTTACCGCTCGCCTCATATAATCACATCGCCTTTCAGTTTAGAACAATAGTCACCCTTTGTTTGGCAGATTTGGAGACCCAGGTTCTTCTGGTGAGATGTCTGCCCAAAGTCACAAATTTTAGAGTGAGAATATGGGTCCTGATTCTCTGCATCAAAAGCTTTGACTGTACTTCCTTGTCAGCACTGCTTCCAGACACTGTATTACCTGAGCAAAGATAAAGTGACTTTTTATATAAATAAAGCCTTTGATCTCTTTTGCATCACATGTTTTATTTTCGGTTTTAATATGGCCTATGGATATCCAAAACCACTGCTTTCTTGTTGATCTGTTATTCCCAGTAAGAATTATGCAGGAAGTTGATGAGACTGTTCAAAATTTCTCAGGCTTCAGGCTCAATAGACCACTTTACATTGAAGGCATAATTCCATATCTTAGACAAACATTTTCTCTGATAATAAAAACCTGAGTGCTCTTTATAATATTTATTTTCTCCTGTTTCCTGCCTTCCTCTTCTCTCCATAATCTTCAGGCTCTCTGAAAAGTAATGATACTATCTTCTTAAATTGAAGCAAACTTTTAGTTTTTTAAGATTAATCACCATTATCTAATCTATTTTGTTTAAACAAAGTTAATACTTACAAGAGAGATTGAAGATGACATGACATTTGCCTCTAAATTGAAATAGTAGTTGTCACAAACCCAGTAAGTAACATTAAAAAAATATAGTTTATAGCAAAGAATAAGTTTTTCTGAAAGGAAACACTTCTTGAAATGACAGTTCACCTGGCTAACTTAAAAACTGCTGTGTACATTTTGTACCTTTTCTATCTGCTTTTAGTCCGTTTCTGTTTCTTTATGCCAATCTGCGATCTCATTGCAAGGGCCTCCAGTCACTCTTTGAACCATTTTCTCTCAGTCTAATCCTGTATGGAAAAGGAGGTTTGGATTATTGGATCGTAGTGGACATCAGTTTCTCAATACCAAATATGTTTTGTCCAGTGGAGCATGTTTTCTCATGAAAGAAAAATTCAAGACTTAATACCTCTATGGAAAATTTTCATGTGTTGTAAAACAATGTATTACAAATGTGCTAAGTGTTTGAAATCATAGGGGCGTGCGGGTCGGATAAAGACAGTGATGGATTTTGGATGGTTTCTTAGTGCTCTCAGATGACTACGAGCCATGCCACCATCAGCCCTTCCTTGTTCTCTCCCTTTTAAGAGAACTCGTTTTGTTTTGTTTTGTTTTGTTTCGTTTTTCCATTATTGGAGCTTTAAAACATGATAGAAAAGAAATTATCATCAAAAAAATTTTTAAAGATAATAAGATAAGAATATTTCACAAGAATATCAGTCGGATATTGAATTGGTAAGTTATCCTTCTGGTATTTAGCACTGTTCTAGTATGGACACTGTGAGGAAGGCAGGAATATTCATTTTTCTTTCAGGTCTTTGTGAGCACTGGAAAGCTTTGGATAACTGAGCAGCATTTCTCTTATTTAGGTAGATGTTACACTGAAAGTAGTAATTCTTTTGAAGTGCAAATTTTTTTCATTTAAAGGTATTAAGCTGGACAAATTCAGACGTGTAAAAAGCCTTTTATTTCTTTGGTCTCAACCTATTATTTTCTTTAACTTTTGGATTTCAGTTATCATATCATGTCCTCAGATTCAGATTTTTGGAGACAGTAACTGAAACAATCCAACCAGTAGTGAAGACAGTGTGCAAGTCCATCAGCACCCATTGCTCTGATGAAGTAAGATCGAGGCTGTTACACAACCATCAGAAAACAGCGAGCTAAACGCTCTAGGTTTCGATGTTGCATTAACAAATTGTATCTGTGTGTTTAAATATGTGCAGGGACATAGTTTGTCTCTAAGGCGATTCAGTCAGTACATGTTTGCAGAAAGAAACTTTAAACTGTAAACAATCTCAAGTTTGAATGCAGCACAAAGGAACCAGCTTTTATCCTAAACTTCAGGAGCTGCCTATTATTTAAATTTGACAGCTTGATTTTTGTATTGTTTGACAGGAGTGACAGCTCTCAGGGACCCCTTCTGCATGTTAGCCAGACCTAAGGCTCTTTACCTGAGAGATCTCCTTAGACAGTTTGAGTCTGTAGAAGCTCTGTAAGCCCATCATCATCGTGGCCCTCGAAGCCCATGCCTCGTAAACATTTTCAAAGGTTTAATAGAAGAGATCATTCACTGTGTTTAGGAAGAAAGCTGATCAGCAATGGAAGAAAAGAGCGTTTTATTATAAGGTAACTAACCCGGGACCTGTACAAGGACCTGTCCCATCTTCCTGTTCACTCGAGTAGCATTAAATGAAAACTTTCAGGGAATTTAACATTTTTACTTTTCATTAGTAATTCTGAGACTCCAGAATTGCATGCGTCTCATTGAAAGTGCTGTTAGCAAGCGCTTGACAGGCAGTAGGTCTGGGTCTGATTCAGGGTTTACTGTGGAGCTGCTGTGACTCCTGAGGAGGAAGCTCATCTTCCGAGGGACAGCGGTGAGTTTGGCCCTAGGACAAGTGACAGCCGCCAAAGGGATTTGTCCTGGAGAGGTTACAAGGCCTTCTAGGATTGGGCTTATGTGTTGGCAGGAGAGGCTGTAACCAAAGAATTATACTGATCAGGCTAGTTCTTTCACGGCCAGTTCTAAAATCTGGATTTTTTCATTGTTACCATTTTTCCTTCCCTAAATGATAAAACCGAAGTACTAAAAGGTTATATTCTAAAAGTGTCAGGTAGATTTAACCTGCACTGTACTGTGTCTTGACTCTCATATCCCTTGAAATCCTCCATGCATTCCTTCTTCTCTGTTCTTCGAACGATAGTTTCCCCCCCGCCCCCCTTATTTGGGGTTTCACTTTCTGCAGTTTCAACTACCTGCGGTCAGCCAGAGTCCAAAAATATTAAATGAAAAATTCCAGAAATAAACAATTCCTAAGTTTTAAATCGCGCGCCATTCTGAGTAGCATGATGAAATCTCGAGTGGTACTGCTCCTGCTCAGGATGTGACTCATCCCTCAGTCCAATGTGTCAGCCCCGTAGTGGCTCCCTGTCCATTAGACACGGAGAAGCCATCTAGGTTAAGAGAGCGACTGTCTTGGTATCTCAGTGCTTGTGTTCAGTCATCCTTATTTTACTTAATAGTAGCCCCAAGGCGTAAGAATAGTGATACTGGTCATTCAGGTATGCCAGAGAGAAGCCGTAAAGTGTGTGTGTGTGTGTATAGGATAAAAACATAGTATATATAAGGTTCAGTACTATCCAAAGTTTCAAGCATCCACTGGAGGTTTAGAATATATCTCCAGTGGATAAGGTGAGGGACTACTATACACCATTCTAATATTTGATTTATCCCATTTAAAAAACAAACATGAGTTTTGGTGTCCTGCAGTGACCGTTAAAGGCGCACTGAGCACTCTGGGACACTGCCA
>NW_011888873.1:4100489-4102989 GCF_000151845.1 Pteropus vampyrus | reverse complement strand
TCATTACCTGTGTGTGTAAATATGTGGCAGTTTTTGTGTTTATCTGCAGTTGTTTTTCTGTGAATAACGAATTGCACCACTGGGGGGAACGTCATAGCCTCGGCCACTAAATCCTGAAGAGCCGTCAGACATCTGTCTGCAGGGGCAAGAACAGAAAATAACGTAGAGCAAGAAGTTAAAGGAAAATGATTTATTTTAACAAAGTATAAATGTGCAAGTACTGGAACAGTTGACAGAGAGAAAACTGAAGACTGGTTACTCTCTCAGTGCTGTTGAGTGATTAAAGGGATGCGTGAGCGAATGAAGCAGAGGTCCACTGCGAGGAAGTGTCAGTGGAGGTGCCGGGAATAAGGTCCCCGAAGTACAGGCCCTTTCCCCCCTTACATGTATAAATTCAGACAGACCTGGACTGCTTTCTCCTGTTTGCTCTCGCTCCTTCCCCATCTAAGGGTAAGACTAAGGGAGACCTATCCCTGAAATGTAAAATTAAAGGGAGTCCCGAAGATTGTCTAATTCTTTTTCTAATGAAAAGCGCATCTAAATTATCTTAATAAAATTTGAATGAATGAATGAATGAATGAGTAAATTAATGAATGAATAACTTGCAGGACCATAATAGAAGGACATTTACAGTAGTAGCCCGAGCTTCGCACTCACAATCCCACTTTCAGAAAATGCTCATGCGGAGCCCTATCAGTTAAATTCAGTTCTGCTTATGATTGAGACTTGTAAAGACAGAGATGTCATAGTCAGAATATTCTTGTTTTCATATTCTTAAAGGCTACTTCAAAATCGCAGTCCCTGTGGCACTTCTGTGAAACCTCTCCAAAAACTGTATTATCCCCTACCTTTGACCTAAGTAGTAAATTTTGGGTGGATTGATATTAGTATAAAACTAAGCTTAACAGAAATACAGATAATAGGTAGGAATTTTTTGTTTTTGTTTTTGTTTGGTTTTTTTTTCCATTCTATTGATTTATTTTGGTTTGGGATAAAATCAAGTCCTTACTTTCCTTAATCCCCACAGGGCCTATGTTCTCTTATCACTGGTTATTTAAAAACGATAGTTCAGAATATAGACTCATGCTAAGATAGCCAGCGTCTTGTGGGCTCTTCGTGTTTATTATAACCAATCATGTTTCCCTTAAAACAGGGCTCAGTTAGTTATCATCTTACAGCAGGATTCTCCCTTCTTTTCTGACAACTCAAAGTCTAACCACCCCCTTCCTAAGTGCTGCTGAAAAGACCTTTCCCTGAAATGTCGTCTTTGGGGCATCCAGTGATTCATAAAGACCCTAGTTCAGGGTCAAAAGAGTTGCATAGAAATCCAAAGCTCTCCTTTTCTCTACCCCTTGCAATTCTCATAAATAAGGCCTTTCCATCCTTCCATTGAGAATTGGAGCACACTTGCACAGGTGGGTCCACTGGTGCATTTCAATTCTTGTCACAGAAGAAGGGGACGGGTCCTTGAAAATTGTTTTGCCTACTTTTCACCTGAGTTAAGAAGGACACTGTGAGAGACGGAAACAGTAGGGATTTTGAGGTGTTTTGATTTCTTCGCTATGTGTGATGCTTTTGTCTTTGGGCCTCAATCCTATAAGCAGTAGCAATATTTTTACGGGACTTCCCATCTTCAATAAGTTGTATAACAGTAATTAATTCTCACAGCATCCATTTGACTAAAGCATTATTATCCCTGTATTATAGAGGAGAAAACTGATTTGCCAAGCCCCACAAAGAAAGTCAATGTCGGAGTAAGGATTATCGCTCAGGAGGGTCTAAAAGTCTAATCTCAGCTCTGAGATGATTTTTTATTTTTAATTTTTTTTTTCTGTAGGAACAGATGCAGTGGGGATTTACCAGGTAAATTCACTAAGGGTATGTGAGCATGGCAGCCAGCTCTGCCCTCGCTGAGTCTTTGTGACCATGAGATTGGTTTAAGCTGATTAGATGTAGTTTGTTTTCACAGAATCCTGTCAACAAAGATATAAATATATAGGAAGGATTATTTTACAGTGAACATAACCAAAAATTTTGGTCTGCACACTTCCACATATATCTAGTCAAGGTGTAGGCTTCTTATTTATCGAATAGACTTATTTTTGCAAAGATTGGGTAGACTAAGATATTTAGTTCACATTCTTTCACGTAATAGCAACTCATTTACCTGGAGGTCATTAATCTCAAGACCTAAGTAACACTAATTCAGCCAAGAATGAAGAAATAAGCAAAAGAAATGACCCAGCAGTCTAAAAATATTTTCCGCAATTCTATAAACCAAAAATGCATTACCAATGTGTGTTGCTCATTGAAAAACTCTGCATAGCTGATTTACCACAGGCTTAGACATGGTGATAATAGACGTGAACCAGATTTACAGGTAAAGAACCAAATAAAATGAGACCAGGGCAAATCTGCTAGAGGCCAACACACAGAAACCCAAAGCTGACCCTCTGAGAGCAAGGGCAGAGAAAGGAACCCAACAAATAAATAAACTAAA
>NW_011888873.1:4096620-4099679 GCF_000151845.1 Pteropus vampyrus | reverse complement strand
CATGAGATTGGTTTAAGCTGATTAGATGTAGTTTGTTTTCACAGAATCCTGTCAACAAAGATATAAATATATAGGAAGGATTATTTTACAGTGAACATAACCAAAAATTTTGGTCTGCACACTTCCACATATATCTAGTCAAGGTGTAGGCTTCTTATTTATTGAATAGACTTATTTTTGCAGAGATTGGGTAGACTAAGATATTTAGTTCACATTCTTTCACGTAATAGCAACTCATTTACCTGGAGGTCATTAATCTCAAGACGTAAGTTACACTAATTCAGCCAAGAATGAAGAAATAAGCAAAAGAAATGACCCAGCAGTCTAAAAATATTTTCCGCAATTCTGTAAACCAAAAATGCATTACCAATGTGCGTTGCTCATTGAAAAACTCTGCACAGCTGATTTACCACAGGCTTAGACATGGTGATAATAGACGTGAACCAGATTTACAGGTAAAGAACCAAATAAAATGAGACTAGGGCAAATCTGCTAGAGGCCAACACACAGAAACCCAAAGCTGACCCTCTGAGAGCAAGGGCAGAGAAAGGAACCCAACAAATAAATAAACTAAAAAAAAAAAGAATCTTGTCTGTCTTAGGCCAATATTCTCCTACACAGGAAAGCTGTTTGAGTTCTGTATGTAGTCTTGAAGGAAAGCACTATGTTATAGCTGCTTTAATGATTACTGTTCATATTTGCTGCATATTCATTTATTTGGTGACTATTTATTGAGCTCCTAGGACTCTGACAGTGAACAAGACAGACATTGTCGCTGCCCTCACAGAGTTGATAGTCCAGAGAGAAGAAAAGTCAATATATGAGAACATGCATTATTAAAGTTCCAGCTTGTGATACATGCTGTGAGTGAGATAAACAGCACTAGGAGAGAGAATAACTGAGGGCACACCAGCTCCTTCAGCTGCAGGGTCTGAAAGTGTCAGGCACTTGCAGGTACCAGAAGAATAAAGGGTGAAAGGGAGACATGTCAAAAACCAGGGGCAGAGCCTTCCTGACTTAGAGAAAAGCCCAGGGAGGCTGACTCTGAGTCAGCACGGGGAGGATGACAGCAAGGGGTGTCAGAAACGGCAGCCAGCTCAGCTCCTAGGGGCCTAAAAGTGTTTTAAACAGGAGAGTGACAAGGTCTCATTTAAATATGTATAAAATGATTAATTGGGAGGACTGTAGAGGGCCTCGATTAGGTGAGAAATAAAGGTAGCTTTAACGAAGGTGGAGATGGAGAAGAATGTGAGCTCCGGAGCCGCTGATGAAAACAGGACAACTGTCTAGACGTGATAATAAAATAACTAACACTTCCCGAGCATAGGCCACGTGTGAGGCTTTGCACTCTCTCGCTTGATCCCACAGCAGCCCTGAGAGAGAGAAGTGCTCTCATTATGCTGTGGTGCAGACGCTTGCCTGTGGTTTCACTGCTAGTATGTGGTAGAGCAGGGGGTTTGAATCCAGGTGCTTTGGCTTCAGAGTTCACATTTTTAGACTCGAGATGATTTCCAGAAAATAAGCATTTCTCATTTCCCAACTCTACCTGGCCAGTTTACGAAAGACACATAATTCAGCAAAGGGAACCAGCTCCAAGAAATCCGACCAGAGTGCTCGCTCTATTCTTTACTCTTGTGAGCGAATCAATTACATGATATGGGTACAAGTCCCTGCTTTGTTTCTTTTAAACTGAATATCTTTATTCTCTTAAACATCTTCCAGGAAGGTGTTATTGATTGTACCGCATTTCAATAGTACATGTTGATTGTAAGCGGGGGAAATGTGTACATTCTGTTAGAAGGCAGGTGCAAAACAAAGAAAAATCTGGACAAAAACACTCCAACAGCTTGGCTTACCCAATTCAGACCTGAGGAGGAGGCCACATTCAACACAAGGCAATTTAAAGCAGTGAATACCCTGTTTTCCACTCACAAAAGGACTGTGTAAATTGAGAAATGTGAAGGAATGCCAATTCAGAAATTTGAGCTTTACAAAAATATTTTGGTTTAAATTTAATTAAAGAGCTTTCTATTCTAAAGATGAAAGCATAAAAATGGTTATCTTTCAAGGAAGGATGTTTCTCCTGTTAATGCTTTAAGTAAGAATAGCATCTCCTCAGGTGTACATACAGGTGTTCTTTGCTCCAAAGGTGGACCTGTTAGAGCAAGTAGAAGAGTCAGCCACAGCATGAAAGAGGTGTGTAAGGGACAGTCTTGAAGAAGCCAGGATTAGTGAGAAGGACAAACTAGAGGTAAGGAAGAATATGGAAACAGGCTCCAGAGAAAACGAAAAATGCTAACATAATATTAGTAGCACGAGAAGAAGCTTCCGGGGAAATCTGGACTAAGAAAACATTTTCAGTTGGTGGTCATGTAATTCACGCAAGCTACGCTTGGTTTTTAAATTGTAGTCTCCTACTTATTTTTATCTAGTGGCATAAAGAATGCATCTGATAAGGGCAAGGACAAAGAAGCATAATTTATACCCAAGACCTCAGAAAGGAGCCAATCCTGAAAAGATAGGAATCCTTGTTTTTACTGATCCTTAAGAACTAAGAGGTGATACACTCCGAGTGGACGGTTATTGATAGGCTTGCTAACTTCAGTAGTGATTACACGGAGGCAAAATGGTGAAAGGACCAGTTTTGAGAGAGAAAGAAGGTAAGTTTGGAGAGAGGTTGACTGAGGTCGCTTGTTCTCCCTCCCCTACCTGCTGTCACCTGCTTAACTGCAGCGTCCTATGCATGGGATCTTCTTTGTGTAATGTAAAATTTTGACACATAAAAATACTATGAAATTAATGGCAAAAGTTTTTGGCATTGTACTTGTGTTCTGAAACTGGCAAGATAATGATTACTTCTAGGGAACATATAATATGCAGGATATCTTGAGATTAAAGGACTATGTCAGAGTAAGTCAAGATGTCCCTTATTTAATTGTTTGTTCTGTATAATTATTTATTTATTAGATTGTTGATCAGTTGGTTGGTTTTCATTGTCATCCTGTGTAATGGCCAAGAGTTCCCCCGTGTGCTGCCTGCCCAGAACCTGTATGAGGACC
>NW_011888873.1:4053290-4095780 GCF_000151845.1 Pteropus vampyrus | reverse complement strand
GAGGCTTTGCACTCTCTCGCTTGATCCCACAGCAGCCCTGAGAGAGAGAAGTGCTCTCATTATGCTGTGGTGCAGACGCTTGCCTGTGGTTTCACTGCTAGTATGTGGTAGAGCAGGGGGTTTGAATCCAGGTGCTTTGGCTTCAGAGTTCACATTTTTAGACTCGAGATGATTTCCAGAAAATAAGCATTTCTCATTTCCCAACTCTACCTGGCCAGTTTACGAAAGACACATAATTCAGCAAAGGGAACCAGCTCCAAGAAATCCGACCAGAGTGCTCGCTCTATTCTTTACTCTTGTGAGCGAATCAATTACATGATATGGGTACAAGTCCCTGCTTTGTTTCTTTTAAACTGAATATCTTTATTCTCTTAAACATCTTCCAGGAAGGTGTTATTGATTGTACCGCATTTCAATAGTACATGTTGATTGTAAGCGGGGGAAATGTGTACATTCTGTTAGAAGGCAGGTGCAAAACAAAGAAAAATCTGGACAAAAACACTCCAACAGCTTGGCTTACCCAATTCAGACCTGAGGAGGAGGCCACATTCAACACAAGGCAATTTAAAGCAGTGAATACCCTGTTTTCCACTCACAAAAGGACTGTGTAAATTGAGAAATGTGAAGGAATGCCAATTCAGAAATTTGAGCTTTACAAAAATATTTTGGTTTAAATTTAATTAAAGAGCTTTCTATTCTAAAGATGAAAGCATAAAAATGGTTATCTTTCAAGGAAGGATGTTTCTCCTGTTAATGCTTTAAGTAAGAATAGCATCTCCTCAGGTGTACATACAGGTGTTCTTTGCTCCAAAGGTGGACCTGTTAGAGCAAGTAGAAGAGTCAGCCACAGCATGAAAGAGGTGTGTAAGGGACAGTCTTGAAGAAGCCAGGATTAGTGAGAAGGACAAACTAGAGGTAAGGAAGAATATGGAAACAGGCTCCAGAGAAAACGAAAAATGCTAACATAATATTAGTAGCACGAGAAGAAGCTTCCGGGGAAATCTGGACTAAGAAAACATTTTCAGTTGGTGGTCATGTAATTCACGCAAGCTACGCTTGGTTTTTAAATTGTAGTCTCCTACTTATTTTTATCTAGTGGCATAAAGAATGCATCTGATAAGGGCAAGGACAAAGAAGCATAATTTATACCCAAGACCTCAGAAAGGAGCCAATCCTGAAAAGATAGGAATCCTTGTTTTTACTGATCCTTAAGAACTAAGAGGTGATACACTCCGAGTGGACGGTTATTGATAGGCTTGCTAACTTCAGTAGTGATTACACGGAGGCAAAATGGTGAAAGGACCAGTTTTGAGAGAGAAAGAAGGTAAGTTTGGAGAGAGGTTGACTGAGGTCGCTTGTTCTCCCTCCCCTACCTGCTGTCACCTGCTTAACTGCAGCGTCCTATGCATGGGATCTTCTTTGTGTAATGTAAAATTTTGACACATAAAAATACTATGAAATTAATGGCAAAAGTTTTTGGCATTGTACTTGTGTTCTGAAACTGGCAAGATAATGATTACTTCTAGGGAACATATAATATGCAGGATATCTTGAGATTAAAGGACTATGTCAGAGTAAGTCAAGATGTCCCTTATTTAATTGTTTGTTCTGTATAATTATTTATTTATTAGATTGTTGATCAGTTGGTTGGTTTTCATTGTCATCCTGTGTAATGGCCAAGAGTTCCCCCGTGTGCTGCCTGCCCAGAACCTGTATGAGGACCGTCCTTAGACATTCTCCCTGTATGAGGACCGTCCTTAGACATTCTCCCAGTTGAGCAGGGAAGACCGAAGTGGTGCAGGATCAGGAAGTGATGCTGGGCACGTGTTAGGCATCTCATGTACAACCTGGAAGCTCTTCAAAGTCAAGGGCTATGTCTTATTTATTTTGTTCCCAGAACCTAGTACATTCCAATTGCATCCCCCCACCATGATTTGTGGAAATACTACTAGACTTTTTCAATTTGACACATGAATTCATTCACAGATTTTGATTGCATATCTATAATGTGGAAAGCACTGTTCTGGCCCTGGGAATAAAGTGGATATAAAGTCCTTGTGCTCAGAGACTTATATTTTATTGGGGTAATAAAAAAATATATAGATAAGAGGACAAGATAATTTCAGAGGTTAGTAAGAGCTGTTTTAAAAAGGTGTGATGTGTTTGAGTTCAAGTAGAAGGCAACTACTTGAATGAGCTGATCAAGCCCGGCCTGAGGAGGTAAATGTGTACTGAGGCCAGAATAAGAAGAAGCCTCCAGATGTGCATGGACTGGGACAGAGCCTTCCAGGCAGAGGCACCAAATAGCTCACCAACCCTAAGAAAGATTGTCTGGTGTGCCCCTGCAACAGAAAGGCCAGTGTCACCGGCTGAACACATCATTTCCCATTTAAGCACAGGTCATGAGTGTGTTTTGCCCTTTATGGTCAAAACCAGATGTCACACCCTTATTGACCTTTTATCAAGTGAAAAGAGTAGAATTCAAGAAAACTTAAATAGTTATCAGGTAACCACTTGTGACATTATGTTTTAGCTTTTAAAAGGGTAGAAACCTCTTCAGGGTATTCTCCCCTCTAGCTCTCTCTGGATAAACATCTGTGATGAGTGTGTTGAAAGGGGCATAAGGTTCGGTCAGTCCTGGGACTAGTGCTGTCCTCTCTGAAGAGGACTAGTGTACCACTCGTTTAAATTCCAAGAATCAGTATATACTGTTGTAAACAAATTTTCAATAAGATGGTCAAAGGTATTTTCCCATTAAAAGTGAATTAATCATTGCCATATTTTTAAATACCGCTGTTCAATTACTTAAAATAATGTACAGCATTTAACTATGTTATTTACCTACAGAAAAAAATGTTTCAGTGAAATCGTTGGCTAAATTTGTTTAGGTTATCTGATTTTCCATTGTTTTTCTTATGCTCATTATCCTTCAAAGTGTCATTTTTAGTGTATTTAGTCTGTGTGTATATATAGACCATTCCCCATGGCAGAATTTTGATATCTCTCTGCTATGCATAAAATCTCCTAAATACAATGAATTCTGTGTTGTTTACAGCACCATAGGCTTAGACATGGTGATAATAGACTTGTTAAACAGAAAGAGTTGTGTTAATTTCATTTTTATGATCATGAAAAATAGTATGTAAAGAGCACGAAATATTTATAAAAGATCTACTTGGCAGTGGCCTTTTATGTCTCTGTCTGAACAAAATGTCCTGACTTGAAAATAAAATGGAAATATTAAAACATAGCTTTTCCGTGAGGTCAGGTCCTATCACTTGGGAATGTTTAAAAAGAAAGCATAAACCAGGCAATAATAGATTAGGAAATTCTGCAGTGTGGTCAGAATAAGATCGAGTTTGGTGGATTTAGTTTATGTTGAATATTCAGAACAAGATTAGATGGCATTGTTAACAAAATCCACAGATTTTCCTCCGGTGAAAATATCTCATTTCAGAGAAACCTTATGTTAGGCAAGTATGTTCTTAGAGGTAGAGGTTTTCTTTCTTTTTAAAAAAAATTTTATTGTTTTCTTTTCCATCTGTTGCAAGGAAATTGGATATTTTCAAGCACTCTTTAATATGACAACTGTTAAAAAGCAAAATTATACATTACGTTTTGAGCTGTGGGTTGCTTGAAGGTAGACAGAATAATATGCTTCCTGTTCAGAAAAGGGAATGTTGTTATTATTTTTATTTTTATAGCTACTCTTCACCCATTATAGTATAGACCCTTTTGGCTGAGCCATTCGGCTAGACATCTCCTAGGGACAAATGAGTTGTCTTAGCCGGACGGCGTCGCCTTGTGAAAGGACAACAAAATAGGATAGAGACAAGTCCAACTACTGACGGCAAAACTGCTATAGTTGCCAGTAAAATCACTATTTTCTCTTTGTTTTACCAAATGATCCAGCTCTATCAGTAAATACTGCTCGGCGGGCAATTTTAAATTCTGAGGATGGTTTTAGAAGAAGCCCTCTATTTAAACAGTAATGCAAAATTACTAAAATAATGTTTACGACTTCGGGAGAGACCATGCAGGTCCTGGGGCAAACCCGCCTTTGCCTCCAGCGCTGTTGCTATGGTTCTCCTTCACCTGGCCTCGTTCTTGTTCGTTCTCTTTTGCCATTTACATTTTTCCACATAGACCAGACTGAGCAGTAATTAACTGTCAGCAAGAAACTCATCCTAGCTGGGTGACCTGTATAACTTAACCTCTCTAGTTTCTGTTTCCTCGTTGGTAAACTGGGGACAATAGTAAGCACTATCTGTTGTGGCTGATGTGTACAGGGGCCTTGATGAGCCCCAATAAACACAAGCTCTTGTCATGGTGATGATGAAGGTGGCTGTTGGAACAGAACTGAGACGTGCCTGGGAGCCCACTCTTCTGGACCTAACTCTGCCACTGGATGGATTATCGTTTGACCGATTCCAGTGCCAGAACCCTAGAGTGCAGTGAGAAGGAGATGGAATAAGCTCCATCCCTCTGTGATATTTCTTGATTTGATTAATTTAATGCAACAAGCTCGTACAGTGGAGTTGGCATGTCATCAATAGAGATGAAAATTGGTTGAGCACCAACTGTGTGCGGCATGGTGCTAGTATAGTTTGGGGAGATAAAAAGAGATTTAAGACAAACCCTATGTCAAGCCCTGTGTGCTTTGTTTTGTGCTAAAAGTAACAGCATGGTCAGTAAGTGCCACAGAGGGGGAGGCTAGAAACAAGCCCCAAGGACTGCCTAGTGCAGAGGACCGGGCTTGAAAAGAGGAGAGAGGAGAGCACACCAGGTGAGAGCACAGGGTCCCTTGCAAGAATCCCGTGTAGGACCTAAGACAAGGTAGGATTACTCACCATACTGCGCGTACCGGCAATGTAAAGCTGCTTAGCGAGGTCAAGAAAACCCGTGTCAATTACAAAAAAAAAAAAAAAAAAAAAGAAAAGAAAGACTTTCTTGTCTTTAATGATCTACATTTCTCTTATTTATTTTAACTCTTTCATCGCAGCCATATATTTTTCCTTTTTTTTTTCTGGTTGAACTTTCAAAACATTTATGTACATATATAAATATATATACATATGTAAATATTTATATACATACATAAGTCTATACACATATATAAATATATAGAGAGAGATTACTTGGAATTATTATTAGTATTATCTGTAAGATAAAATATGGATCAATACTCTCCATACCCACCCTAAAAGTGCGATGAAATCCTTTATGCGTATATGATATTTTGATAGCATTGCCAGTTTTCCCATGTGCAATGCAGGGTACTGTGCCATGAGACTAGATAAATGAATAAGCCATCAGTGAAGCCTTGCTTCAAAAAGCTAGCAATCTAAAAAGACAGATACTCATGTTTACATAAATATTAAATATATAAGATGAGAGCAGGAAAAAAGAGGTGCATGTAATGTTTATGACCGTTTATGTTGTCTCTGTTTTCTTTTTAATTCTCTTTTAGATCCTTTATTTTTCCATAGTTTTCAGAGTGTGATTTCTGCCCATTGTGGATCCTTCCAGCAGTCATTTTCCCCACATGCTTTATAATTTTTTGCTGTGAACTCACCTTCAGCTGAAGCCCCAAGCTCCCAGGGATGGCTGCAATGTCCCTGTGGAAGGCTTTTGCATTTGCCTCTGCTGGACTCTAGGGCTTTCATATGCGGTTTTATTTAATGTGCCAAAAAGGGTTCACAAGGGTGTAACAATGTATCCTGGACACCCATACACTGCAGATATACCAGGTTCTTCTCTTCCTAGAAGACCCCCTTATTGTACCTGTGACCTGAGCACCTCTATGCCCAGACCATGGGCCCATGGCAGAATTTTTCTAGTCACCTTCTCAGAGGTAGGACAGCTTTTTTTACCACCTAGGTTCATGTGAAGAGCAAAAGGAGTTTCCCCAGTTCCCTGGCCTCGGTGCAGGTACCAAAACTCCATCCATCAAACAGGGCCTTGAGGACATTTATTCAGAGACCTTCTGGGATAGCTCAGCCTGACTGCCTGCTCTTCATCTGGGCTCTGAGTTGCCTTTGTTAATGCTGCAGGTTTGTCTGTTTTGTTTTCAAGGCTGAATATAATATATACACATGTGCAGGTATATATGTATGTGTATATGTATGTGTGTGTGTAAATATATATATACGTGTTACTCTAAAATTTGTATTTTATTTGGCATTTCTATGTGTTTAAATTTTGTAGGGAGAGGGCTGGTACATCTAAATGGTCCATCATATCCACTAGAAGCTGTAGTCCAGTCACCGAGTAAAATGACTTTATAGTCTTGAATAAAGGAGAGAAGAGGAACGCTGATGACTTTTCTCTTACGTAGAAAGGAGTTCTTTTCAACAAAAATTTTAGAATAATTTCTATTTTTATGGAAAATCTGTTCTTACCAAATATGAGCTTGACTCATCGCATAGATATAAACTTTTTTTTTCTCACTTTCACATTCTGCATCATAAGCTTTATTTCAGTAGCCAGATCAGGCAGCGAGTCAGCATGATTTGCAAAAAATGAGCCTTGCCCAGACACCTCTCTGCAGACTCCAGTAGTGCCCAGAATGTGGTGTGTCAGATGGTCTTGTAACTTGACTTTTCTGGGTGTCCTCTGTAAAAGGGGATCTTCAAACAGTTTTAGAACCTTTGGAAACGATGTAAAACAGATACGAGTGGAGGTGCTTTCTTAAATGCGAGTGAAGGCCCTGCCTCTGCCTAGTAGCCTCTAAGGCACCTCCAGCAAATCCTCCAGGAACCCCCAAGAAGCAGAGTTTGTAGACCACTAGACCAGACACCTCCTTTATGTCTAAACCTACATGATTGTGAGAGAAAGTGAGGTTGGGCAGCACTATTCGATGATTGTCAGCCACTCATCTGTCTTGGATAATTTCTCCTACAGACTCCTCCTATTCCTTTTTAATAAAGTAAAAAAGCTCATTGAGTAAGAGATTGAGTTTTTCATATCTTTTGTATCTTTGAGTTATAAAACTATCATTTTTTTCTTTAATGGAGACCATCCCAGGCAAACAGGCACATATGTCAGCCAGTCTTGAATAATTTAGTAGGACAGTTTTGGTAGGGTTTCCTGCAATTTAGAAATATTTAATACTATAATAGCATGTATTTTGTTACCATATGTCTATGTAATTGTCATTTTCATAACAGATATATTTGAAGGTATTCCCATAGATTGGACATGAACAAAAAATAATACCTCCTTTTTTTCCCCAGAGATATTTTGGCCATTATAAACTCTTTCAGTATTAGATTGAGCATAGCCTGACATTGAAAAGAAAACAATACTACTAGATTCTCCTTTCATCTTAAATATTTTCTTACATAGAAATAGAAACCAATACACTTAACTGTAACTCTGATGTGCAGTTTCCGAGATGTTATAATAATACATTGTTATTTTTAAATTTAATTCTTACCGGGAATGTGTTAATTATTATCCAAAAACCAAATGTTTATTGTTGCCAATTTTTCTAAAAAACCAACAAGACAAATATGGCTTTAAAGTGACATTTATAAAATGCTTTATAATTCAAATACCAATAGACTTAGGTGAGAAGTCAAGAGGTCTTACAACACACCCTCTCCCTGTGGGTAAGTCCATTCCTAAACTTTTTAGAAGTACAGGCTCCTTCAAGGTCACTGCTAAGTTATTTCGAGGAGAGGAGTCAGGATTTATATTTTTGCAGTGAATTCTCTGACTTCTCTATTATATTAGCATGTTCTTTGTCTTCATGTGCTGCGTTAAAAAGCAAAGATAAAATTTTCATTATCCTTCTATCCTGAGGTTTGCATTATTTTTTTCAAGAGTAGTTTCAGTGTGTTAATAACATGTAAATATGACAATCGAAAGTGCTTATCTGTCATCAGGAAGTGAAAGTAGGTGTGGAGTACCAATGTTTCTTTGTCCGGAATCTGAAATTTTTGTCATAAAACTATAAAAGAAAATGGATAAAAAATTCATAGTCAAATGTCTCCTAGTATATGCTCACATCAGTAATATATTTCATAAACTATTATTTTAGACAAAGAATAAAATAGAATTGCCTTCACGTTGACAATCTACTGACAATTTATAACAATGAAATACTGCCGGGTATTTGGATATACGAGAAAGCTTTGTGTTTCCTATTTTGATAGGTTTGGATATTTATTGCATTTTAAAGAATTAAAGAGCAAGAGCAAATTTTCTTTTCTCTCTTTTTTGAAGTTTATTTTTAATTGTATACTAATTTCACAAATACATCCTAAATGTAAAAAATATAAATAACGCACATCTATTTGATCTCTACTTTTCATATTAAATTGAATAAATTAAAAATGGTGGTTAAAAAGGGGGAGTTTTCTCCCCATATCATATGCACCTCACTTTGTTATAATCATTTGTCATCGTGGTGTTGTTATGAATGACCTGCTTTAGTCATTCTTCATGGTCTCAAGTCAGATGACATTACAACAGTGAAGGCTGTGCTGTATGAACATACTTTTTTCAGTATTTTGGATGTGGTAAGCCTTTATCAGGTCATCTTTAATTCCCAGTAGACTTTCCAGGATAAAGATACAAACTTAAAGATGGAGTATTGGAACTCACCTGGAGAGTTTCTTCCTGAGTCTCAGAGGATTTGGAATGAGAAATTGCATTTGCCAATTTAGGTTCTCCAAAATTAAAACAAGAATGAAGAAAAACAAATGAATGTTTTGATACCGAGTTGTGTGTGGTGAAATGAAAGAATATAAGATTTGCTTTTAAGACTCAAAGGGAACAAACTGATGGTTGCCAGATGAGAGGGGCTTGAGAGCTGGACGAAAAAGGTGAAGGGCTAAAGAAGTACAAATTGATGTTACAAAGTAGCCACAGGGATGTAAAGTACATTATAGGGAATACAGTTAATAATATTATAATAACTAGGTATGGTACTAGGTGGGTACTAGACAAATTGGTGGGGGGGAATCACTTTGTAAATTATATAAACATCTAACCACTATGCTGTATACCTGAAAATAATATAAAATAATACTGAATGTCAACCGCAATTTAAAAAATTTTAATCATAAAAAATTAAATGAAAATAAAATCAAAAAGTACTTCAGAAAAAAAGATGAGAAAATAATTTTTGAATGTAGATGATATATATGCGGTTTGTTGTTTTTTTTTTCTATTTTTGAGTATGCTGGAAAATTATCACAATAAAAAAGAGCACTGAGGAATTATTTTTCAGAAGTATAAGAAATCTTAACCCAGAGACTTCTCCGAATACAAATCTTTTAACAGAGTTGGTGGAACTGCAGCCTTGAAGTGAGATATGTACGCTACCTCAATATTACTTTGTAGTATAGTTTTTCTGCCTAAAGTAAGTGTTTATTATATGGCTTTTACCTTATATGAACTTTAACAGTATTTTCTCTTTACAAAGTCTGAATTTACAAGACATGAGAGAGTTTAATTAAAGAAAAATAATAATTGAACACTGAAGGTTAGAGTATTACTTCAGAGTTACAAAAACTCGCCTCTCTTCTCTGACTGGTATCACTTTCAGTTGAAAACAAATGAGTGAAATTTGAGTATTGCCAGCTTGCTACTTTCCTTTCTATGTTAAGATTATAGGTTGCATGACTCTAAGTTTGCAAGATTTTCCAGATGATCCCAGAGAGGCACATTCACAGGTGTTAATCTCTTATAAACAGCTTATTATAATTTCGATTTTTAAAAAATGTGTTCTGTGTAAAATACCATTATTGTCCAAGCAGTCTGGTATTTTATATATATTTGTGGCTTGGTATTGGTCAACATTACAATAGAAAGTTATGTTATGGTGTTTCAAGTGTGTTGAGGTAAAAATGAAGAGGAAAACGCTGAACCTGTGTTTATGACTGTGGAAGAAATCTGACACTTCATTGCACCCTTATTATTTTTCATACCCTAAGCTAAATAGACTAACGGCTGTTAAGAAGCTGTCATGGGAAGTGTGTCAAACACTAGGTGGATCATGCAATCAGACTGGTGTCGGGTTGGAAAAGTCAGTAGTTGGGAAGGGAAAAAAAGTGACCTTGTACTCTCAACATTGTCTTTACACTGAGTAGAACAGATGAGATTGTGAATTATTCAGAGCACTGAAAGCTTATAATTGTTAGCAGTGGTGGCGGCAATAGAAGAGAGAGACGGGACTGTTTTAGTCCAAATGTCTGATTCTATTAAACATCAAAGGAATCTTTTCCTAAAACCATCTTTGGGAATTTGGGTGGTGTGGACCCCATGAAGAATCCTTTCCTCTGTTTGATACATTTTTGGAAATCTGGGTCAATGGGGCACAAGTTAATATTTAGCATAGAGTTTTGGAAATGCAGAGTAAAGGAACAAAGACACTCTAGAGTATTTGCTGTTTCAGCAGGTAACTGTCTAGGGAGTCAGTTCCCCTGTGACATCGAAGAACCTCTGAACTCCAGGGGGTCGCACATTTTATGTAAATGATCTTATTAAAAACAGGTTAAGATTTTAGGCCTAAAAGACAGTATTCTCTACATAGTTATTAATTGCAATTTTTAAAATGAAATTTGTAAAATAATAGTCATGTAGCAGTTTACATTTTTAGCAATTACACATAAAAACTGGTTTGTTTGTGTAAACTCTTTTACTCTTCTGGAGTTTATGGAGGTAGCCTTTATGTTAAATTTTACTATGGATTTTTAACTTTATAACTTTAATACTATTTTTTTAGTTCATTTTGGATTTTCCACCCTGAAAAATATTTGTATTTCTCTCTCTAAAAATCATAATAATATTGATGGCATATTGAAATTTCCATGACACATCTAAAGAACTGTGTAGTGTCTATATATAGAATTAAAATTTAACATCAGAATTACTTGTATATGTCAAGACTTGAAAAAATACATTTTAACAATATTTACTGCATATTATAATATGCTATTTTTTCTATTTTAATGCATTTCATAAAGATTTATTTATATTGTCAAAATAATTTTACTTATGGACTAAATGGCTAAAATATTTACGCATTGCCTCAGTACTCCTAAAAATCTATCTTTTGCTTTGGTCCTGAATCTTGTATCTCTGTCAATATTAACCAGAAAAAAACATTTCAATAAAACATATCATGCCCTCGTGTTCTAGATTCTCTTCTAAATTTAGAATTGGCATGGGTTTTTGGTGCAAAGACTATTTTAAAATACTTATCCTTTCTATACGGTCCTAGTATTAGGATGAATTGAAGAGGTTCGTAATGACAGTGTTTTGCTGGAGAACATCCATTTCAGTAATAGTTATCTCCTTATTCACGGGATTCACCATGTAGTCTTCACTGTTGTATATACTAGCTTCCAATTTCTAAATTTAGTTTCCAAAAAATGGCTACCATTTGTTTGTGATAGACCTTCTATCCAAAAAAAAAAAAAAAAAAAAAAAAATTCTCCCACGAATTTACTTAGTTAAATAATTAGATTTTTTTTATATCAGAAAAAATTTGATCAGGTGCAATAAATAGTTTTATGTAGAAAATAATTTGTTCTGTGTGTGTTTGTGCCCTGATTTCAAGGTATGTTGGAGTTGGAGTGGACTGCATAGTTACCTGATGCAAATCAGCCTTCCAGTCTTTAAATGAATTACTTTTGTATATTTGAATATAATAACTTATTTTTAATGAAGGAGCTACTCAGGAAATGATAAGTATTTTACTCGTCTTAAACCTCAGGTCTTTGTTCATTGATTCTTTGTGCAACACACGGACATATATATTTTCTTTAATTGAGGGGCTTCTAGAGAAATACGGCCACTATAATCATCCATAGTAGCATTAATTAGGGCTGTCTTGACTTCTTAGTTCCTAGATCTTTGATATTGTTGTATCTCTTCTTTGTGGCTTAAATACAGGCTTTGAGTTAAGCATAGATGATATTTGATTTTTAACTAGAGGAAAGTTCATTATATCTAGACTAATACTTATTTGTCAATATCTGGTAAGTTTGTCGAACTTTTATTCATAATAGAATTCGGTGCATGGTATTTACCTTTGTATCAATTTTGTTTTCTGAATATGTTTCTTAGTTGTTTATTTTTTAAGGTGGAGGAGCCTAGTGCAGGACACTGAGATGCCACCACACAGAGGTAGCCCAGAGAGGCTGTGTTCACATGTAATGTTCTCTCCAAGAGCTCTGGTCACAACTCAGCTGTTTATATAGGGCTTCGAAGAGGTGGGAAGACTCTAATTATATTCTGTGAGTCATGTTTATATTATTCTTCTCTAGAAGGATTTTTTTTTAGTAATCTTATTAAAACTTGGACGTCTCAGATAAGGGCCCATATATAAGTTTTCCCCAAAACATTATTCCTGCTTGTCTTTTCCTTTTTCAGCCCATGAAAAAGCTGTTTTTGCCATATGAGTGCCTTCTGTTGTTTATGGAGCACACTACAATGCTAAAGAACAATTTGGCGCTGTTATATTTCTTTTAATGAGAAAAATATGAAGCTGTACAGGTTTTTTTGTAAGAATGTAAGCTATTAGAGGGTGGGCATACTGATACCTGAAATTAAGCTCGTAGAAAAACAAAAACATGGAGCCATTTCCAAGAGGCACGGTGGTTCAGTGTGGTCGTGGAAGCCTTATCCGTGGCATTCCACCCTTACGCACATGCGAGAATATTTTCTGTGTGAAATTCACCTTTAAAAAAATATGAAATGCACATGTTGGTAATAGAATCGTGTGTCCCACAGAGTTTGTTTTGGGCCCTTAGGATCCAGCCAAGTAGTAGAGATGTTTTCCTAAAATATTTTTTGTTATATTTTTTTCACGTTAGAAAATGTTAGTATTCTGTGGCTATTATCTGTACTGTGTCTGCATCAGCCATCCATTCAGGCGAAGTTTTGTCACAGTTCCTTTGAGATCTCAGATCTACTTGGCCCTGTGGGTAAATGCTTATACTTTGATCTTTTCTCTCTTTCTGTCTGAAAATAGGCATGGAGCACTTACTACATGCTAAGTTTGAGGGATATAATGCACAGGCGATTTGTTCTCAGCCCTTAAAAATCTTATTAGAAACTTGAGGATACAGATGAATAAACAACTTGCATGACACTAGTGCAACCCATACAAAGGGAGCACATTGGAGGCCCAGATGGGCCCGGGGTGTTGCTCCACGGATTCCCATACGAGGCCTTTGCAGCTGAGCACTGAGGGACGAAGAGAAGTTAATTAAGGGGAGAGGTAAGACAAAGTGTTCCAAACCCAGGGCACGATGTGTTCAGAGACGCACCCAGAGGTGGGAGAAGGCATTGTGTAGTCAGAGAGCTGGGTTATTAGACTTACGTAATTTCCTTAGGCTCTCACAGCAAGTAAAGTCCATGATCAAGAATTGAACCTGATCTTCCAACCATTATACTATACTGCCCATGACCATCTTTGGGGAGATCCACCATGGGGAATTCAGCAGCAATCTCCAGCCAAACCAGACTTAGTAAACAATGGCAGCTGCAAGAAGAGCCATCGTTATCAGATTATATGTGGCTGTAGGAGCTGGGTGGACGGAAAGTGTCTTCCAGCCTAAGTATCTGGAGACCACAGTATAGGACCACTCAGTACAGAGAGTGGAAGAGTACCTCTCTCTTTCTTTTTATCTTTCTCCTACTCTTTCTTCCCTTCTTGAGATATGAAAGTTGGCTAGACCCAGTGAGTTTGAACTGGGGAAAGATGAGGCACATGGAGTTCAAATGAATCTTGTTGCCTTTAACCAAGAGGCAGGAATGGTGGTGCCCTAAAACCCTGGACAAAACAGAACAGTGGACGACAAATGTTGCCTTGTCCCCTGGACTTCCCTTTCTGCACCCAACACCTTGTAACCCACTGTCCTCATGCTGCCTTCCAGTTCTTCAGAGGCCCCCCACTCCGAGTCTTTTCCAAATTTTTCCTCCCTTTGGCCCACCTCAATCAAAACTCTCTTTCCCTGAGCCCTCAATTAATTAGATCTGATTATCTAATTAAACTAATTCGCACTGAGGTATGAATGAGGCTTAACCCTCCCAGGAGTATTTGCATTTTAAAAGAGGAACTTGTTAACCCAAATGCCTCGACAATTAGTAGAATGTGTGGGAAGATTTGGAGAGCTTGGGGCTTTCCTGTGCTCCCTGCTTCCTAGGCCATCACAGGCCTGGTTAACCTAAGGAATTCCTCCACCCAAGAGCTAAAAAATATTGGAGTCAACATTGCAGATGCCCACGTTCTGCGTCCCATCCCCTCTGCCATCCCCTCTGCTTGTGACGGTTAGCAGGGTTTTAAATAAATGTCATCACTTAAGAAAGGGTTTCTACTAATGCTGTGAAACTTTCAGTCATGGTCGCAAAGTGCTTTTTTTTCTTAGACTCAGCCTTCAACTTCTGAAGTGGAGAAGGTCTAAGGATTCCCAGAGGCAAAATTTTAAGATTTCTAAACCCACCCCCACAGCAGCCACAGTTAGCTTCCGCGAAACATTCACCATTCACTCTGTTTTTTTTCATCCTAATTTTTGATTCCTAAACAGATTCTGTTTTTTCACATGGGAAAGATAGAAGCATTTGTATTCCGGCCGTGGACTGACATGGGGCAGAAGTTGACCAAAGCAAAAGGGTTAGAGGCAGCTTCGAACGTCTTCCTGGTCTTAACTATGGTCCTCTCTGTGAAGAGATATAAAGGCCATTTTGTTCACTAGAGGAAAGTTCATTATATCTAGACTAATACTTATTTGTCAATATCTGGTAAGTTTGTCGAACTTTTATTCATAATAGAATTCGGTGCATGGTATTTACCTTTGTATCAATTTTGTTTTCTGAATATGTTTCTTAGTTGTTTATTTTTTAAGGTGGAGGAGCCTAGTGCAGGACACTGAGATGCCACCACACAGAGGTAGCCCAGAGAGGCTGTGTTCACATGTAATGTTCTCTCCAAGAGCTCTGGTCACAACTCAGATGTTTATATAGGGCTTGGAAGAGGTGGGAAGACTCTAATTATATTCTGTGAGTCATGTTTATATTATTCTTCTCTAGAAGGATTTTTTTTAGTAATCTTATTAAAACTTGGACGTCTCAGATAAGGGCCCATATATAAGTTTTCCCGAAAACATTATTCCTGCTTGTCTTTTCCTTTTTCAGCCCATGAAAAAGCTGTTTTTGCCATATGAGTGCCTTCTGTTGTTTATGGAGCACACTACAATGCTAAAGAACAATTTGGCGCTGTTATATTTCTTTTGATGAGAAAAATATGAAGCTGTACAGGTTTTTTTGTAAGAATGTAAGCTATTAGAGGGTGGGCATACTGATACCTGAAATTAAGCTCGTAGAAAAACAAAAACATGGAGCCATTTCCAAGAGGCACGGTGGTTCAGTGTGGTCGTGGAAGCCTTATCCGTGGCATTCCACCCTTACGCACATGCGAGAATATTTTCTGTGTGAAATTCACCTTTAAAAAAATATGAAATGCACATGTTGGTAATAGAATCGTGTGTCCCACAGAGTTTGTTTTGGGCCCTTAGGATCCAGCCAAGTAGTAGAGATGTTTTCCTAAAATATTTTTTGTTATATTTTTTTCACGTTAGAAAATGTTAGTATTCTGTGGCTATTATCTGTACTGTGTCTGCATCAGCCATCCATTCAGGCGAGGTTTTGTCACAGTTCCTTTGAGATCTCAGATCTACTTGGCCCTGTGGGTAAATGCTTATACTTTGATCTTTTCTCTCTTTCTGTCTGAAAATAGGCATGGAGCACTTACTACATGCTAAGTTTGAGGGATATAATGCACAGGCGATTTGTTCTCAGCCCTTAAAAATCTTATTAGAAACTTGAGGATACAGATGAATAAACAACTTGCATGACACTAGTGCAACCCATACAAAGGGAGCACATTGGAGGCCCAGATGGGCCCGGGGTGTTGCTCCACGGATTCCCATACGAGGCCTTTGCAGCTGAGCACTGAGGGACGAAGAGAAGTTAATTAAGGGGAGAGGTGAGACAAAGTGTTCCAAACCCAGGGCACGATGTGTTCAGAGACGCACCCAGAGGTGGGAGAAGGCATTGTGTAGTCAGAGAGCTGGGTTATTAGACTTACGTAATTTCCTTAGGCTCTCACAGCAAGTAAAGTCCATGATCAAGAATTGAACCTGATCTTCCAACCATTATACTATATTGCCCATGACCATCTTTGGGGAGATCCACCATGGGGAATTCAGCAGCAATCTCCAGCCAAACCAGACTTAGTAAACAATGGCAGCTGCAAGAAGAGCCATCGTTATCAGATTATATGTGGCTGTAGGAGCTGGGTGGACGGAAAGTGTCTTCCAGCCTAAGTATCTGGAGACCACAGTATAGGACCACTCAGTACAGAGAGTGGAAGAGTACCTCTCTCTTTCTTTTTATCTTTCTCCTACTCTTTCTTCCCTTCTTGAGATATGAAAGTTGGCTAGACCCAGTGAGTTTGAACTGGGGAAAGATGAGGCACATGGAGTTCAAATGAATCTTGTTGCCTTTAACCAAGAGGCAGGAATGGTGGTGCCCTAAAACCCTGGACAAAACAGAACAGTGGACGACAAATGTTGCCTTGTCCCCTGGACTTCCCTTTCTGCACCCAACACCTTGTAACCCACTGTCCTCATGCTGCCTTCCAGTTCTTCAGAGGCCCCCCACTCCGCGTCTTTTCCAAATTTTTCCTCCCTTTGGCCCACCTCAATCAAAACTCTCTTTCCCTGAGCCCTCAATTAATTAGATCTGATTATCTAATTAAACTAATTCGCACTGAGGTATGAATGAGGCTTAACCCTCCCAGGAGTATTTGCATTTTAAAAGAGGAACTTGTTAACCCAAATGCCTCGACAATTAGTAGAATGTGTGGGAAGATTTGGAGGGCTTGGGGCTTTCCTGTGCTCCCTGCTTCCTAGGCCATCACAGGCCTGGTTAACCTAAGGAATTCCTCCACCCAAGAGCTAAAAAATATTGGAGTCAACATTGCAGATGCCCACGTTCTGCGTCCCATCCCCTCTGCCATCCCCTCTGCTTGTGACGGTTCGCAGGGTTTTATATAAATGTCATCACTTAAGAAAGGGTTTCTACTAATGCTGTGAAACTTTCAGTCATGGTCGCAAAGTGCTTTTTTTTCTTAGACTCAGCCTTCAACTTTTGAAGTGGAGAAGGTCTAAGGATTCCCAGAGGCAAAATTTTAAGATTTCTAAACCCACCCCCACAGCAGCCACAGTTAGCTTCCGCGAAACAGTCACCATTCACTCTGTTTTTTTTTTTTTTTCATCCTAATTTTTGATTCCTAAACAGATTCTGTTTTTTCACATGGGAAAGATAGAAGCATTTGTATTCCGGCCGTGGACTGACATGGGGCAGAAGTTGACCAAAGCAAAAGGGTTAGAGGCAGCTTCGAACGTCTTCCTGGTCTTACTATGGTCCTCTCTGTGAAGAGATATAAAGGCCATTTTGTTCCCCAGTGCCCGCGAGCTAGAAGTAAAGTAGTACATTCCAGGAGATCCAAATTAAGGAAATGCTCTGGGAATCCAACCCAAAAGCTGCTCTATTACTGACCACTGCCCTGCAAATGTTATTATCATTTCCCATCAAACATTGGATTCACATGTAGAGACATGACCTAAAAATGTATGGGCTGTTCTTTTTTTAAGATATGAGGCAGAATTCCTGAAAATAGGAATATGGACGAGCAGAATCTGTATGCCCATTATTGATTGTTTTGTTAAAGGCCTTTCTTGACACAATTAATTTTGCTGTAATTTTTCTATGCTTATTAATACTTTTTAAAATGCATTTAATGGTCCCATATTCTTATGTTGAGGCGGAGTGGGGGCGGGGCTACAGTTAGATATTATTTACAAAGAATTAGCATTTTCTATTCTATTTTGAGTGATGGATTAACAGAATTATGTCAATGCTAACTGATTTTACATACATTCTCATAATATTTAAATTAATTAAATTTCCTGGAATGGTAAGAAAAAGTGATGCATATTATTGATGATATACGACATAGTGTTATATTCACTCAAGACTACAAATGGAAACAAGTGGGGTGTGTACATTTTTAGCCCTTATATTTTAATATTGTAACTCTTGTAGCAACATAGCAATATTAATACAGCAAGGCTTCAGAAAGCAGAGCTTGCATGCCAAAGCAAAAACAAATAATGCAACAGGAAGCAGTAAAAATTGTGATTAAACATTTTATCCAATAATTTCTTATTTCATATGTTATTTGAGTTTTTATCTTTATGTTTTGCTTCATGGAAGAAATAGAAGAACTGACCAGCTAGAGAAAAACGAAATGGAATTATACTTAAGCTATTTAGGTTTATACATACATACAATAAATTTTTTAATTATTATGAAATTATCACTATTTTATTTTATTTTATTTTACTGCAAATATTTGTTTCACTGTTAAATATATGCAAGCTCTTTAGAGTATTATGTTCAAAGCTTATTTTTCTTGATAAAGATGCAAAATAAATTAAGAGATTTTTGTTTTTTTCCAGTTGTACTTGAAGCCTATAGGTTCTTTGGTTTATCTGCAAGGTACACATCATGCAAGGAATTTCTAAACCAGAGGTGTTTATAATCAGAGCAATTCTGGGTCTACTCAATCCTTGATCTACTAGATGCTAATTGTCTGTTAGTGGAGTTTGTCAGATGAGAAGGAGACACTAAGGGTTCAGTTTGCATAGATCTATGATAGAGTTCAAGTCCACACCTGTTTTAGATCCATTAATATCTTTGGCACTGCTGTGTGCCCAAGTCTGTTTATTTAAATTGCTGCCTCTGAATATGATGTCTTACTCTTTACCAAAAACACTTCTTAAAAATATTATGTGATTAAAACAAAATATTTCAATTTTTAGAAACAAATTGCTTGTGCTAATTTGCTCTTAATTTTCTCTGATGTATTTCTTTGTTTAGTTCTGATGTTGATAGAATAGCCTCCTGGGAAATAAAAAGGCGAAGGACAAAATCAGGGGTGTATATAAGTGAGGAAGGGCGGATCGTTTATCATTCTCATTTTTCACAGTGTCGTATAGTTAATCTCTTTGAATCTCAGTTTCCTTAGCTATAAAATGCCAGTAAGATTGCTTACCTCCCTATGAGGCATAGGTAAGATGGAGCATCCCCCACACCACGCGGTGGCAGTCAGTACATGCTACATTCCTTTCTGTTCTCCCCTCTCCTGGTGAAGAACTCAAATTCAGAGAATTTAATTGGAGTCAGAAATGAAAACCAAGTCATGTTTATCAGAGATTGGCTACTAGATTGTTTGTATAACTATTTCTCCCACCACGTGGCACTGCCATTTTCATAAATCAATAACAATAGAATATTGGTGATTTCATATGGCTTGACCCAATAATGAAACAAAGAATTTACACAATTATTCAAATCAGATAGGTGATACAGATAGATAAGTTCTTTTTCTGAATTGTCTTGATCTTTAAAGTAAAGATGCTGCTTCTAGATGAATGGATTATTTTATTCCTGTACTTTTCCACAATGCAAGATGAAAATAGTAGTTTGCCATCCTGTGGTTCTGATCTCTTCATTACCTCAAAAGTACCTCTTGATCCTCAAAGTCCCAGCCCCACCAAGCTGCGTTGTGTCAGGTTACATCTATGTGAATTCCCAAGACCATACATTAACCGTACACCAACAGTAGCCCTCAAGCGTTGAAACTCTCTATTTGTGTCATTTTGGCTCTTTTAGGTCACAAATCCAGATAGGGTCAGATTGCTTCATTAATTGTGGTTTATTGTGTGATGCAAGGAGAGTATAGAAAATAGGTCTCAGGGCAGCGAGGCCTCAGAGGAAGCTAGAGATCATTTGTGAATATCCAAGATTTCAGCCTAACTGTAGTCGCTCTGTCCCAGGCCTGGGACTCAATGGCAGTAGGAGTGACTTAGTTCCTCCCTCGGCGGCTATTGCTTCTTCCTACTTACATAAAAGGACTTCCTCTCTGCTTCATGGCCCATGCCGCTCCCGGCGAGGCCTGTGCCACGGCTCCTACCCAGGCCCCTTGATCGCTCAGTGCACCTCCTTTCAACCTGTGTACAGGAACACATCTCATCTTGTCCATCTCAGATTAAACATCACCTCCCTCAGAGAATCTCCCCCCTCCACCACACATACTCACCTCATTCTTTTCCATTTTAGTAAACTGATGTTTTCATAGCACCTATTATAATTTGTGATTATTTATTTGCTTGCCTGTTTTTCCCACTGAACTAAAAGCTCTTCGAGGACAGGGTGTCTCAGTTCTCCACCATTCTAGCTCTAGTACCTAGCACAGAGTCTGGGCACACAGTAGGTCATTGAAAAGTAGTTGTGGAATGAATAAATATATGAACAAGCAAGAAACTTCTCAGAAAGGCCTAGGAGACGCTATAGGAGACTTATCAGAGAGAGGGACTGCCCAGTAGATTCTGTATTCAAATGCAGATATTTGCACTGCTGGTAGTTTGGATACCTCACCTAAAGTGGGGCATATTTTGCGAAATCATATGTTTTTCTGTTGAGGCACTTCTTTCCATTAAGTGAAGATGTGCATTTTCACATGTTAACCTTGACTCTGTTGTTATAAGCAAGCTGATAGTACACAGAAACAAAACTTTCAGTAAAATATTCAATATAAATGGATTTCAGATTGAGAGATTTAATGATCATTCAGGAAAGTGCATCTTGGAATTAAATAGCAAGGTAGAAAGGCATATGTAGGAATCAAAGAATCAAAAGGAAGAAATATCATAGTGAAGATGGGAAAAAATGAAGCTCCAGAGATTTAAGCATATTAAAGAAAGATGATGGACTGGCAGGCTGCAGAGTAGACTTCCAGAGATTGAGAAGGGAAGCTGAGAGATAGGAAGCCTCTGGCTGGTACCCATTCAGGACTGAAAGAGCAATGTGGCATTAAAAACCCTGGATTATCTAATAATCTGTGGCAAATTTTTAATTAAACCAGTTTCTCCTAGTTATTAACATTCATTTGTTAAAAAATAAAAAAAAAAGATTCAAGCAAAGGCATTCGTGTTTCTTTGTAAAACCAGATTTGAAATTCAGTCTTCTTTAGTGACCCCTTTTTGAAATGCTAAAGTAAAGTTTTACCTCTTACAACTTTATTGAATCAATATGGAACAAGCAAGAGAAAGGAAAAGGAAGCCTGTGTTACTCTAATTAAAGAATACAGGTTTGTAATTATTTTAGAGTATGAGATAAGGAAACAATAAAAAAGTTTGAAAGGGAAAACATGATGACACATAATGCTGCTTATCTTTGCTCATATTACACAGGAAGGTTGACATTTTACTGTGTATCAAGGTCGTGGAAATTAGGAACGAACACTCTTTGTCTTTGAGAAATCTCTAAATTATAGATCTTAGAGTTAGCAGGAACCTCAGGATAATTTAAACCAACCCTTTACTTCCAGAAAGGCAAGATGTTATTATCCCCTATTTTAGAGAGGAGATAAGTCAATTAAGTTACCTGCTGTGGTCACATGACTGAAAAATGACTGATGACTAAGGATGCAAAGGATAGTGGAGTGGCAAGGAGGGCTGTAAAAAGCCAGGTTCCAGTGTGTTATTATGGTGTGCCTTCTATTACACTACAAGAAGGGTGATTATTTCCTATTTTGATATGGACCCAGTAGAAGACATGCTGTATTCAAGTAGCCCACTGTTTACCAAAATAATTTCTCTCCCATCTGAAAGAAGGGAAGAAGGAGGGAGGGAGGGAAGAAGGAGGGAGGGAGGGAAGCAGGGAGGGAAAAAACTTCTACCGAAAGTGATAAGTGACTTCTAGGTCCATATGGTTGAAAAGGGGAGAGAGATTACCTTGACTTGATTTTTTTTCTAAATTTTGAATTATGGGATCTGACGACCCACATTTTAACAAATACAGACATTGAGATGTTGGGTACTTATTACCAGGTCACAGATCTGACAGTACAATTGCATACATTGAGAATTTTAATAATGACCGTGAAATGGACATAATAGTGATGGCTTGTGTCTACCTCTGGTCTTAGAGAAGGGTGGTGAGAATAAACTCTAATGAAGTTGAGATAAATTTTCTTTTGTCGTACATTTACTACTACATGTAGTAGTAAATACTACATGTATGCATAGGTAAATCACATTAATTTTATAGCTTTTAATCGAGGTGCCATGTGTGTACCTACCAAAAGGAAGTCTTTATATTTTACACTCTCCGCTGTAGAATGTTCTAACTGGCTTAATGTATTTGCCGTGAACGATTTCTAGGGCTTCCATTCTGCAGCATGACAGCTGGAAAGCTGAGGCTTCTCCACAATCCACAAGCTCTCCCTAGACTTCCGCAAAAACAGTGAAATTTTTTAAAAGGATAGAAACATGATGACAGTCTCCATTTCATGAACAATTCAATTTAATGATGGATTCCAAAATAATTGACTTCAATTTGTGCTGAAATGACCTTTGATCTCTCTTAGCCTGGCATTTCCAGCCTAGCTATGTTTAAAAAAAAAAAAAGTGTTCTTTTTATTTATTAGTCCTCTGTTGCTTTTGAATTATAATGCTATCTCTTTTAAAGAAAAATAAAATATACATTTGAAAGAAGATTGAAGAAGACTGCATTTTGTGTATATTAAACCTCAGTAGTAAAGATGATTAATAAACCACATGCATGTTTTCTTTCACTGTTTTTCATATTTTCTTTGGCTTTCGTTAATCCCCTCACTTTGACAGGGCCTTTTCAATCTTGTAGAGTCTGTTATGTGCAACTAAGACTTACACCATTCTATCACCTCTTTATAGACCCCCCAAATTTCTTTCTTCCTTTACTTAATATTGCAACCAAACATTGAATTTATCTGAGCTTTATTTGTATGAAATGGTTTATATTTTTTAATATCTATAAAAATAATATATTTCTCTCTATATTACTAGCTTTTTACCCCCCCATTTAATTTTTGACATATCCTCCATTTAGTTTTGACAGGTAGCATGATGAGATTTAGAAGAGAGGCTGAAGTTAATTGAGGTTAGCAAGAAAAATACTACTGTCAATTTCAGATTTTTTTCTTTAATTATTTTTATCTCATGAATAATCAATTAAATGAAAAAGAAGTGTACATTTAAAAGCATCTTGAAAATTCCCACTCCTGGAAGCATCAGAGGAAAGGAGCCCCTTGTGACGCTATCTACAATAGAACACACCACAGTTTTTTTTGTAGATGACATAGTTTTGTTTAAAAAAAATGATGCTTTTTCGAAGTGACAGAATGGATACACTGGGAAGAGGAAGTTGAGCATATACAGACATAAAATGCAATTTGCCTATTCGGTGACAACCTGGCTGTACTATGTATGGTACAGGGAGTAAGTGTAGCATACAACTATAAAGACAGGGTGTTGTTGGGTCTATACTGAGAAAGATAAACAGCCAGTCGGTACAGTTCTGCTTCAAATCACTGTGCTTCCTCAGTACACATTAATGTGCCTTTTGGCCTTCAATCTACAGAAAAAGATAGTTGGCCTAAAAAACCTCACTTGAATGATACATTTTCTTTGAAAGGCCAATACGTTGTTTTATCAACTCTTACTAGCCAAGTATCTTAGACTGTCTGGATTATTTAGCTTCTTTTACTGGAAAAAAAAATGCTTATTTTGCCAAAAATTTAGCAAAGAAGACAATCCATCTAGAGGGGGGAAAAAAAAAGGAATCTTTGTTAGATTTTTTTCCACAGACTATTTCCCTTGGCCTTTTACCATTCAATGCCCCACCCACCACCTTTTTTTTCATGTGTGTGATTTGACTACTCTTTCCTTTGTAAAAGGAGCATTAGCATTTTAGTTTTATGTTGATGCCTGTGGAAGGTGAAGGTCATGTAAAAGGTGCTTCTGTGATCTGGACATGTAAGTGGTTATTCTCTGTGGGTCATTCTTTGTGGGGTCATTCTCTCAGTTGCATATTTATTCAGCAGACTTTCATAGAGCATTTGCCACTATTCAGAAGGCAGCTCTGCTTTGCTGAGAGTTCATGTTGTAACTGTTTCAAAAGTAAAATATATAGCATAGGATATTTGGTAAACTGTGACAGCTAGTGCTTTTTAATTTCTGAAATAATCTCCCATTAACAAAACTGAATGCCTTTACCTTAAAAAGCTAAATGGGTATAAATTTATGTATATATTATATACATTTATAAAATGTATGTAAATATCTAAATATATATCATTTATATATAAATATATGTGTGTATATATATACGTGTGTGTATATATATGTATCTATGTATGTGTGTGTATGTGTGTGTGTGTGTGTGTGTGTGTGTGTGTATATATATATATATATATATATAAACTTGAAGCCAAGAAACTAGTTCTGGAAACAATATTTAAAAAGCATGTGATAAATCTGTGTTTCATCTGATTCTAAAACGGAAGGATAGCCATGGCTTTCTTGAAGTTGGTTTGGAGAGCTGTTCATCCGTTAAGTCATCATTCCTTGAGAGCGTCGGCTTTGGAAGCATTCTTTCTAATTTCTATGTGAGAAGACAGACTTCTGTCATTAAGAACTGAGCTTCCAGGTACGAGGACCTGAAATATCCATGTATTGAGAGTCATCACTTTGACTAATGGAAGATCCTGACCACATATCATCCTAAGCACCTCTTCACAGTGTGTCATTTTTCCAGCTCAGTTGATTTTTGATATATCTCACTTTATCAGTCATTGAGGTGGAAATTTCATCACTCTTATATGCTTTTTGAGTTTTTCTTAGTGTTTGTTTGTAATAGGTTTTATGGGTGATTAGTTATGTGAATTGCGGCATTCTCAGAGATGGAAACCTATCTTAATTTCAGTCATGAAACCTGCTTCTCTCATAAAACTCTGCCATAAACCATGGGTAGAATTTGTTTTTCATTCAAACATACCTTGTTAAAATTAGTATGTGTACTTTTGATCACTACTTAGTGTGATAATTAATAGCTGACATTATTTGCACTAGCTCTAATATTTGAGCACTGGCCTTTTCAACTACATGATTTCACATATTGGTTACTGTGCTTGGGCTCACCACTGACTGATTGTTCCACCGGGCACTATCATATGTCAGGATTTTACCAAAACCCCACTGAACAATATTACAACATAAGAATTATATTTCTATTGCTTCTGCAGATGATCATCTTTGCCTAAAAGCTTTCACAGCAAAACAGGAGAATTGAGATTATCCACCATTTTATTCCCTAGTGTGACTGCATGTACCTGTCCTAACAGTTGACAGTGTCATGGTCCAATGCACAGATTTTGTCATGCAGATCGGAGTTCCAGCCCTAGCTGTGCTACTTAGCAGTTGTGTGACCTTGAATGAGTTAATTTCTCTGAGTCTAGGTTTCCTTATCTGTAAAGGAGGGTTAACAAAAGAACCCACCTGATAGGTTTATTGTAGAAATTAGATCATGCATATAAAGTGAACATTTAGTGAGCTCTCAATAAATTTTCGTTCTGTGGTTTTAACTGCTTTAGTCCCTATTTGACAACTCTTTGGGCATCCCAGGGCTGTAGAATACAGGTTAACTGTATATGATAATATTTAATGACTTAATTTTAATTTGAAGGTTTCTTCTTTTGTTTATATTTTGTGATTATAATGAGAATATTCTACATAACCATTATTTTTCCACATATAAATTTTACCATAATAAGAGTCATGGAGACATATGAATGTTATAGCATGATTTTGTTATAATAGCTTCCTTGCTAGATCATCACATTCCTATTATTCAAGAGGAAAATTTGAAAGAGTATGAAAACTCTATAGAGGATAGTGAAAAAAAACACACACACAAAAACTGAACTAAATCTAGTAGTGGCAAATGAGAGATGCCCTGAAGACAATATTATATTATCTTTTCTCTTTTAGAATGATTTATTTTTCTATTAAAATCAGCTCTATTGTCTCATTTGGGTTTTTTGTGACATCAAGGTTCACGTAAATCAGGAAACATTGATTATTGAAGACCTATTGTGTGCAAGACACAAAGGTAGATAATGTCAGGGAGGGTTTTCAGATGGGGTGATTGTGAATTTTGAAGTAGAGAAGCGTGTAGAGTAGTCGAATAGAGAATGATGCCACAGGAAAGCTTCAGTCGTAGTCAGTGTTATTCCTGCTTCTCAACTCTTGTAACCAAAACAATGTTCAATCTGGAAGAGGAATGGCATAGCTTAAAACTGGTTTGCGTGGACACAGACTACAGAACTTGTGGGGTGGTATGGATCCGTTATCATCCTGCAGTAGTTTTCAGCTACTGCGAAATCGAGTTCAATTTGTCAAGGTTTTTTATTTTTTAGTTTTGGGGTGTTTTTTTTGTTTGTTTTGGTTTGGTTTGGTTTTTTGTTTGTTTGCTTGTTTGTTTTTTTGCTGCACCAAGAAGACACAGGTTGAGTGGGTCTAGTATCCAGAAGACTGAGTTGTGCTGGTTGTAAACAAGGCACGCTTGGCTAGCACTGAGCATCGCACTGGCAGGCCAGCTCCAGGCATTATTACATTTTTACTGAACCATGTGACTGTGCTGCCCTAAAAGTATGAAGAGGAAATAAAATGGTCAGGGCCATAAACAGCTCTATTCAGAAAGCAACAGATTGTTTACAAATACCAAGTCCTAAAGGGCCAGCGAGTGGAGAGTATAATTGACAAACTGCTCTTATTCCTTTACTGACACTGTAAGGCATTGATTTACTCTAGAAATTATCCCATTATAATTGTGGATGACTTTTTGATGTTTTTTGAGTCTTTTATTCCTTTCGGTGTGTCACCAAAATGTCTAGTATTTCAAAGTATGCCCTGAACATTGTGGTGGAGAATTTGCTGAATTAGAAAATTAGGTGCGATCAGACCGATAAAACGTTCTTTCTAGGAGCCATCTACAGGAATGTGAAAGAGTGTTATTACTCAGAATTTAGTGGGCATTCAGTTTACAGACATTTTAGCTATAATTTATTCTTTTACTACAATTTTTTAACTAGGTACTTCAGATCTGTTCTGTTCCCTAGTTACACCCCTTTGCTTCTGCAAAGTTGCTCTTTTCTGCCTTTCTGCCTTGGCCTCAGATGGAAAGATAACACCCATCAGAGTATTAACTGTCCAAACTAAGTCCTTTGTATGTAGCCTGGTAGAAATATCCAACACTAACTCAATGAGTGGTGCTTACCTCGCAGGAGCCTGTTCCATGTCTTTTGGTGTAGGGTTTCGAAGCAAGAGGTTGCTGTCCTAGACGTTCTGCTATTTAGGAAAAGTGGAGGGAAAGGCATTCTTACAACATTGTTCTTAACTCTCCAGGTTCTGCAGATCTGACCAAAGTGAGTCCAATCCAAGTCATGTGAGAGACGGCTAAGGCAGAACCAACAAGTTTGGGTGCCTCTCTTGCTCTCTCTGTGAAGGATTCTGCACTTTCCGCTCAGATGTATCATAAGAAGAGGGTCCGGCCATGTCAGGCCCAATTTAGTCAAGCTGTGGGGAATCTGGCTCATCTTATTCCCTTCAGCACAAGTTACACAGACCTGCACTTCATATACCCAAGGAGAAAAAAGAGGGGCCCTTTTGTTCACCCCTAATATGACAGTAAACCACACTTACGCTGGACGTACTTTTTCTGTTTTTAGTGGCTCATACTTAAGAAGCCAACTTACTCTCAGAGTATCTATGAAATGTTTCACAGCCAACTTACTATCAGAGCATATATGAAATGTTTATAAATTATAATACACTTTATAAGTATCATTATCATAAGTTAATCTTCTAGATATTTACTACTCGAATCTTTCTTGAATTATCTATCTGAATGCATTTCTCATAGAGAGTTTATAACAAAATTTTTCAATGGGAAATTAAATTATAATAATTTGGGCATTTTCTATGCATTTCACATTGTTATCATTGGACCAATATTTTGATACTCCTGCTTTTCTGAACCCCATCTGAGTGAAGCTGTGCAGTACCCGAAGACTTCTGCCAACAGCATGATGGTAAATCGTCTCAATTGTGTGGCTCTTCATCTGCCTAGTGTTTCACGGTTTTCAAGTTGTACATACTAGAAAAGGTCTGCAGATAAAATATGAGAGGAAAAAAAACATTATGTACATTAGTCGAAATTGGCATCATGTTGCCAAACTGTAATAAGCCTTAGGGGAGCTCAGTGTTGAAACTACTCAATTGAATGCTGCAATTTCCCATAACAATTTAAAAGGCCTGAAGGCATGCTAAAGTCATAGCTGGATCTTTCAGTTAACACTCTGTAACATGACCCCGAAGTCCCATTTACATCACAGCAATTAAAATATATTCCACATTACATGTTTACTACTATATACTGTAGAAATAATCCAATGAAATGTGGCTGTTTTCCAAAAATAATCATGGAAATCTTCCCAAAGTAGTATCACTATCACACACTTACACGCAGAAGATAACAGTGATTGTGAGGGGGGAAGACGGAGGGAGGCGGAAGAGAAAGGGAATGCAACCCAGACCAATTATAACTACTAGTCATTACTACTTGGTGACCCGCCCACGTGAAATTAGGTTAGTAGTCTCTGTCCGGTTCATAGGTGACAGGTGTCCATTATACAAACTAATTATTGTAATCAGTGTTAATTGGCCCCCTACTGGTAGTTAGAAGTACAGGGACCAAAATTAAATGAGCATTAAAAAAATACACCTCCTGGCTGCAGAAGCGCTGCTGCTGGACTAGATGCCCCGTTGGGAAAGTGATGGAAAAGCAGAGTAGCTCTTACCTGAGGAAGGTGTTTTTGTAAATTAAGTCCTTTTTTTAGTGCTCCATTCAAATTAATTTTAAAACCCTCCTGGCATATGGATTATAATTTTAACTATTAGTGGGTATCCTAACCATTTTGTAATGAAATGAATAGCTAAATTATTTTAAAGTAAAGCCATAGTAGCCAAAATTAGATCATATTTTCTCGCCAGTGACTGTTGCATTTTAGTAATGCCTTTCTTTGATGAAACATTGGCTTACTCCAAATTGTTGTTGTGGTTTAATATTTATTGCGTAGCCACAATTTCCTAACTTACCTTGAAAGCATGGTTTTTAATAATTGTCCAGAATACATCATCAGGGTATGAAATACGATGGCGAAAGTCCAGCTTCTTTACATGGCAGGCAGTCAGCGGGAAGCCAAGGAAACTGAATTTCTCTCTGTGCCTGTCAGAACACTCCTGCTCGCACTGCCCTTTTGTGGTCAAGAAGAGCGCTAAAGAATCTTACTTCAGCAGACATCCGAGAAGGCAACAATTCTATCTGCTGTGTAAGTTCATTTTAATCCTGTGCCTCGGCTTATAACTACCACTAGTAACAGCAAGAAAAACATGTTTTGATTGGGCCACTTACTCCAGAGTCTTTGCCCTAATTATTGAAAGGGGCCTCCTTAAAGCAAACACAGCTCCCGCCAGTCATTGGGGTGCTGGACTGGGCAACAACACTCACCCCTCAGCAGGTGTCCCTGACAGGCAGGCCTGGGTCGGGCCATGTGTACCTGGCTCATAAAACTTTTTATGAACATTATAAATTATGTACCTATTTGTCTTTATGATATAAAACGTTCAGGAAATCCAGAACAGCTGACTAATTGGATATACTTTTTCTATTTTTACTTGACTATCTGGCAGCACTTATACAAAGTCATAATATTTGAGTGTAATTTACATATGCACTTTAAGGTGTGTGACTAAACTTGAGATGTCAAAACATTTTATTTCTCCATGAGCCTATACCAAGTCAAGCGTGTTTATATATCCTGATAGCGTTGCATTAAAACTTGTTTAAAAACAAACACTAAACACCAAAGGAGAAAAATATTAAAGAGATTTGAATCCTCTAGAGTAAGCGCACAGACTGCTTGCCAGACTGGCTGTGAAAATGTTGGTCCTTTTCCCTTCACCCTTAGAGACCGAGTCCACACCTGACCCAGCCCTGCAGTATCCACAGCGAGCTAAGATAGTTTCCATAGTTCTTTGGGCAAATCAAACACTAGGACTGAACACAAAGGCGTTTCGAAACCCTGAAGCAACTCTGGAATTGACTTATTCCTTTAGAGCATCACAACTTCAAGGAGGAAGCGGGGTTTGGGAATTTCTCTGTCCCCATCTCCCTCCTCACTCCACAGGGAGGTGCCTGTTGAGCTTGACCCTCACCTCCAGCACTGAACCAGAATTTCCTGCTCTCCAGGGGTCTGTGAAGAAGGTGCCACTTGGCTGGTTTGGTGCTTTTCAGACTGAGATGAAAACTATCTGGTGGGCAGTAGACAGAGGATATGTTTATTATAGTAATTTTGCCTGCGAGTTATAGAAGCATGAATAACGGCAGTTATCCTTTATTCTCAAATACCTGTGGGTAGTTATCAGGTCTCCACCTAGTTGTTACTAAAATAAACTTCACATAGTTCTTTCAATCTAGAGACTTAATCAGTTTCATTGACCCCCTTGAAAGTCCCTCCTGTGTTTGCCTCCTGCTTCCTACTACCAAGACATAAATATTTGGATACCATTATAGATGAAATCATTTTGATGGTATTGGTGTGGGAACTATTTTTTTTCTCATTTGATGACATAGTATTTCTGAATAAGCTCATAAAAATTCAAAACCCAAATTCCATTCGAACATTTTAGCAAAATCTCAATTTCACTACGGATGTATAATCCCTAGGTCTCAGCCTTAAAGGACTGAGCTTTTATACATTTCCTCCATCCCAGCTTCTTCAGATAAGCTTAATGACATTGGACATTATTCTTGGACACTGGACAACGTTTTTGAATTTAATTATAATAACGGGTCCTTATTAAGTACATAGTATGTTATATGCCAATCGCTGTGCTTTTAAAACTGTATTACATTTAATCGTTAAAATATCTCCATAAGAAAGATATTGTCGTATGCATTTTCGAGAATGAAATACAGGAAGTCGAATCCCAAGGAACTTAATAACCTTTCCAAGGTCATAAGTCACATAAACGTAAATTATGGAGCTTGACTTTAGACATAGATCTGTCTGATCAAAACCCTGTCCTTCTTGTTATTACTTCCCTGGTGGTATTAGTATAGATTTTTTTTTTTTTTTAGTTGAAAAATCAGGATAAGAACTTGTTGGTTTAAAATCATATTTTCTTCAATATAGACTTCAATGGCAGGCAGGCTTTTTCCACATGGTGACAAAAGTATAAATAGACTCCTCCTCTTCACCTTCCCAGACTAGCGACTCCACATTCACTGATTTTGAGAAGGCACATTCCTAGTAATTTGTCTTGTCCTGGAGCTGATCTTATTGGCCTGAATTAGGTCACATGTCCATTCCTGAACCAATCACTGAGATTCTGTGCAGGCAGATCCTCAACCCCAGGATTGGAGTCTGCTCTACCTGCACCTCTCGGAAACCAATGTAAGAGAAGAGCATTTATTCAGGGAAATAAAAGGCATACAAAAAATTCATATGACCAAGATTGTGGTGATGTAAGAGAGCTACTCTCCTTGGTAACTAAACCACGTGGGGTGGGATGACAAACAAAAGGAATTGTGACTGTGTTCTCCTCTAAAACACATAATATCACCATGAGGTATCATGTATTTCTTTCTTAATTGTCTTTCCCCTGAAGAAGAAGCTTGAAAATGTTTCCAGTATATTTTATCTTTTTAACTTGGTCTTGAATTTCCACCTCTCTTACTCCTCAGTCAAGTTTCACTTGCCTTTTACTTTTCCCTCCCCAGTGCTATAATCTCTGCAGATTAAATTATCATGGTATATTCGATATTGTAACCTTCACTGACTTTGTTCATACGAAATCTGTTGACATCCTGACGCAGTTTGTCAAAGTCTTTGCTGCCATATTTCTCTGTCTGTCCATCTGTCTCTCTCTCTGGTTTTTAACTTTAAAATGAATTCATTTGTTTTTTATTCCTTAAATCCCCTTTTTATTCTAAAGTTTGGTAGTAAAGTGTAGTGGTCGAAAATACAGATTTGGAATTAAACCAAAATACGTTCAAATTCTACTCGGCCACTTCCAGACTACGTCTTTGGAGACGTCAATTAATCTCTCTGGGCCTTAATTCTCTCCTGTGAAAATGGGGTTTATAATGCTTACCTAGCAAGGTTGCTGTGAGGATTAAGTGAGGTCATATATGTAAAACACCTGGCATATTTTAAGCACTCAATAAATAATCAAGATTGTAATTAATAATTCATTGAGGAGCTTTTACGTCCACTCTAAGAGGACTATGCCCAGCACTTAGGGAAATAATATTAGCTCTTCATTTAAGAAGCTTCTCCAGTTGGACACAGCATTCCCAACTGTCACCAGGTCAGCAATCCCCATCTTTGTGTCACTTTTGAGCCATCTAGAAGGCTGCTTATTTTCTTTCGTTATGACTAAAGGTTTGGAATTTGAGTTGATGCTACACATATATTATGGTTTGGCAACTTTTCAAAGAAATAAATGGAAGAGCACTGTGTAGAACTGTGGGTCCCAGCCTAGCCACTCACTGGTTGTCTGACCTGAAAATTTTCATTAGTTTCTCATATTTCTTCTTCGGTAAAACTGATAAATACCATGAACTTGATGAACTGTTGTTAGAAATAGAAATGCCATGTGTAAAATACCTAACATGGAAAAGTATTTTAATACATGGAGGTTATTGTTATGTGTATTTGACTGTGTCTGGCATGTCCGCCGTGGTAGGAGCATTCATTTGAACGTAGCAGAACAGTCTGTGATGCTGTTCAATCAGAAAAAATACAGGGAATGATATCAAAGTTGTCTAGCTTATTTATTTTTTACCTAGTGTATTTTTGAGGCCATTTGGATAACACAGTATTACCTACATGGCACATAACTGTTTCCTTGATTTTTCCTATTAACCAGATAGCATTATTGGCAAAATCTTCAAAGGCCTGGCTCATGCTGAAGCACAGGTAAATAAAGTGGTGGCCTCTGTATTCAGGGTTCTGGTTTAAACCATCATAAAAATGCTTAAATAAATATGATGGATATTGGTTATCCAGGCAGGCAGATAATTTGAGAGTGATTACTTACACTTTACCCTACAGGTCTGCAAGGTAGGAAAGCTGCCTTTGGTTCAGCTGTGTTGGATTCTACAGTACCCTCTCCCATCTATTCTAAGTATGGATATTATAGCCTTCTCCCTGCATTTATTCATGCCATTGTGACAATAGACTACATAACTATATTAATATGTATTCGTATTCTAGATATTATATTCCCGGTGTCCATAATTTTTACCTGGAAAAACAGAAGCATTTTTAATTTCAAACTATGTAAGTGAATTGCTTTATTTATTTTTAAATAATAGAATATAGCCCAACTTTACATTACTGGGTAAATTAGCCTCATTATCCATATTTTTTCTTTTTCATTCATTTCTAGTTTCTTTTCCTTCTACATATAAATAATTTTGAAAGAATTTTTAATGATTTGATCAGATTTAAGCCACTTTTCTTATAGCCTAGGGCACTGTTCTATATATTTTCCAATTAAAAATTTTCCAGCATTCACTTATTCAGTAGCTATTTTAGTATATTGCTCCTATTTGTTTCATTATCGAAGTTTGCCTATGTGCTGTCCATGATAAAGCATGGAGTAGAGCTTTGAGTCTTAAAACAATTAGCTTCCTATTTATGACTTATTAAAGGCATAAATATATCTTTACTCACATGAAAATGTTCACAATATGTTAAGTAAAAATAGGTTACAAAAATCATGTTTATTACATATATCTATATAACACACATAATGTATACACATATATATGCCTAGGAAAAGTCTGAAAGGTGAACACTAACGTGTTAAGAGGGAAATAATTTTAATGATTCTAGGGGGCACTTATGTGTATTTTCTAGTTTTCACAAAGAATAAATATTATTGCTTCATACGTGTTTTAAATGAAAGAAAAGCAAGAAGTAGGAGTGAGCACTACACAGTGTTTAGGGGCAGCCTCTTGTTCTGTCTCAGTAGATGGCCCTCTTCACCCATCTCACACCACTGCTCAGGCCACCCTCCTGGTAGTCATCCTCGGCTCTCCCTTGCCCTGGTCTCATTTCCACCGATCACTCTCTCTCTCTTACATCCACCCACTTCTCTAAAACTTCATGGCCATTGCAGGCTCCCTAGTCCAAGCTGTCATTCTCTTGCTCGGACATCTGCAAAAATCTGCCAACAAGTTTTCCCGTGTCTATGCCGGACTTCCCTCTTCCCTGTTCTCCATACTTTAGCCAGAGGGTGATTTCGGACCTGGTGGATCATGTCAATACCCCATTGAAAACCATCCAATAATCACTCATTGTTGGTAGAATAGGAATGAAACTGCTTTCCTGCCCTATAAAGCACTGCATCTGGCCCTTCCGTTTTCTCCAGCCTCACCTCTCCTCACTCACACTGCCTCATCCCTTTTTGTCCATCACGGTCAGGTTTCTGTTTTTCCAACCATTTACTTTTAACCTGTTTGTGGCTTTGTATTTAAGTATGTTTCTTGGAAGCAGGATATGCTTTTTTTTTTAATTCGATCTGAAAAATCTCTGCATTTAGTGGGATGTTTAGACCGTTTACATTTAAGGTGATTATTGGCCTAATAAAGTTTAGGTCTATCATCCTGCTACTGGTATTTGATTTGCTCCCTATATACTTTGTTTCTCTTTTCTTTGGATTTCCTGCCCTTCTTTGGATTAGTTGAATATTTTTTATGTTTCCATATTTTATGATTCCATTATTTCTTTTGTTGGCTTATGAGCTCTAACATTTTGTTTTATTTTAGTGGTTACTTTAGAGTTTAAAATATACACCTTTAGTATAACACAATCTACCTTGAAATGGTATTATGCCACTTTACATAGAGGACAAAAACCTTACAATAATATCCTTCTATTTCTCCCCTTCTTTCCTTTATGCCACTGGTGCAATACATTTTAGTCACACATATGTTACAAAATCTACCATAAGTATGATTTTTTCTTTAAACGATCCTCCATCTCTTCAATAGATTTATATAAGGAAAATATTTTATACATTTAACCAAGTAGCTACCATTTTCAGGGCTGTTCATTCCTTCATGTGGATCTACGTTTCGATCTGATGTCATCGTCCTTCTGTCTGGAGGGCTTTCACTACGTCTCTTGTAATGAGAGAACTGGTAGTCATCTGTAGTATGTCTGAAAAGATAGTTATTTCGCCTTCCTTTTTCAGAGATAGTTTCACTGAATATAGATATCTAGGATGATGGTTTTTTTTTTCTTTCACTACTTTAAAGATATTTCCCTGCTGTTGTCTTGCTTACATTATTTCTATTGAGAAACTTTTTGTATATATAATAGATATAATGTGCCTTCTCCCTGTGTCTGTTTTTAAGACTTTCTTAATCAATTTTAATCAATTTTATCAATTTTGAAGAATTTTAATTATAATCAATGCCTTGGTGTAATTCTCTTTATGCTTCTTGTTCTGGGGGTTTGTTGAACTTTGGAGACCTGTGGATTTGTAGTGTTTATCAAATTTGAGGATTTTTCCATTATTATTTTTTCAACTTTTTTTTTTCCTGTTCATTCCTGGTTTCCCTTTCAGGGATTCCAATTACATCTATATTGGCTTCTTGAAGTAGTCCCACCTCTTGTTTATATATTTATCCTCTTTCTCCGTGCTTCATTCTGTATAGTTTCTATTACTTTATTACTATATCTTTAATTCATTAACGTTTCCTTCTGCAGTGTCTAATCTGCCATTCACCCCATGCACTGCATTTCTCGGGCATGGTAGTTTCATATCTAGAAGTTTGATTTGGATCTCCTTTTTATATCTTCCATATCTCTGTTTAATTTTTTGGACATATGAAATACATTTATGATAACTGTTTTCATGTTCTCATCTATTAATTCGAACACCCATGTCAGGGCTGAGTCAGTTTCAATTGATTGTTTTTTCTCATGATTTTCCTGCTTCTTGGCATGCCAGGTAATCTTTGATTGGATGGCAGACATTGTGAGTTTTACCGTGTTGAGAGCTGGGTATTTCTGTATTCCTATTATATTCTTGAACTTTGTATAGAACAGTTAAACTACTTTGAAACATTTTGCTCCTTTCTGGTCTTGCTTTTAAGATATTTAGATGGGACCAGAACCATGTTTAATCTAGTGCTAATTATTACAACGGAGGCAAGACCTTTCTGAGTATGTTGCCTAATACACTATGAGGTTTTACAGCCTGGCTGGTAGGAATATACACTATTCTTGGCCTTGTGTGAGCTCTGCAAACTGTTCCCTGTAATTTACTGGTCCTTTAGGGGATAATTTTGCCTTCAGACAACAGTTGGTAATGTCTGAAGTTATTTTTTATTGTCCTGGTATCTAGTGAGTAGAGGTTGGGAATGCTTCTAAACATCCTACCATAGGATGGCCCCCAACAAAGAGGAATTTTTTAATCTAAAGTATCAGTAATGTCGAGGTTGAGAAACTGCTATAATCTTTTCCAATTATTCTTTCTCTGGCCTCCAGCAATCTCCTCACACACATGTGCTGATCAGTACTGTGCTGCATTCTCAAGAGGGACCCTCTGCAAACCTTTAGATTTCCTTCTCCATGCAGCTCTTTTCTCCAACACTTTGCCCTGCAAGTTCTTACCAACTCTTCTACCAGATTTTCAGCTGTCTCTTTAGCTTAAGAAGTCTGCAGGGCTCTTCCTAGTCCCTATACCTTCCCCTACTCCCTCTATAGCCCTCTTAAGGCAGTGAGCAAGTGTAATCAAGGACTCATCTTCTTTGTTTCCCATTTCTCAAGGTTCATTATCCTTCATTACTTCATGTCAGTGCCTTGAAAACTTTGTTTCATGTGTTCTATTTTGTCGTTATTTAGACAGGAGGGAGGAGGGTACATCCAGTTTCTATTACTCCACCTTGTCTCTAAACAGAAGTTGACTTCTTATTTATTATTTCTATCAATGACTTCTTATTTCCTGTCATGTTTAAAGAAAGCAACCTGCTTTGTTTTAACCTTTTCAGCCATTAATGACTTACTATATTTATCTTTCTCTATACCCGTATCTTCTTAATAAGCATCACTTTTTTTAAAGTCATAGCAGACTTTTCTTTCTCTGTATTTTTATAGTTTTGTTTGTGTTTTAACTTTGTGCTTCAAACATGATAGCTAAATTCACTTGTGTTCTTCTGTTTGAAACTGTAAGCTCAAATTTAAGTTATGCTTGAATTTATCATTACGTAACAAAATCACCATAATATGATTTTATTTTTGTAGTTAATTATTTCAATGCTTCAATTTGTAAATTTGCCCTGGGGAACAAAATTTTCTCTATAATGAACAATAGCAATTGATTTTCTCTTGTGTTCAATCCAGCTATTCAATAAAAGAAACACTTGGAAAAATTTTAAGGTTTACAAAGTTGTATTTGCTATTTGATTAACATAATTGATAATAAATCATAAATACTAACTTATTAGGGAAAATATGAATTGTGAATAAGAAAAGGCAAAAAAAATTTTTAGTATCATGTATAAAGAACTTAATTTAGATCTTTAATCTAAAATATGTTAGGATAAATTAGAGTTTCTCTGAAGTCTGCTTTTTGGGGGGAGCTGAGCTTTTCCAAACTATTATAAACATAGAAGGACAGCGTGCAGAAGATATTCAAGGAAGCAATCAGGAATTTATCATTCTTAACAGAAAATAAATAACAAGGGAAGCATGAGTAATATTGACCAGAAGTTTACTTAATCCTTTGTGTTTACTTAATCCTTTTGGTTGCTAGATAGATGCATAAGCTCATGGAATTTTAGAAGTACAGATGATTTTAGGGATGTTTGTTTTAGGCCTGATAAATTATAATCATTGCCATCAAGGGTTTTAAAGGTATACAGTGTCCAATTAAAATCAGATTACTTTCTAAAGTACAATTTAAAAATGTTTCTTTGGAATAAGGAACATGTTATAAAACAATGTGTTAAGTTCTGATAATGTTAAGTTCTCTGGCCAAGTTTCAAAGCATATTTAAATAATATATCTGAAATAGAGGATATGATCACCCTAAATCTAGTGTCCCTAAGTCAGGGACTGCCTGCCCATTCATTTAGTCAATCAAATACATTGCAAGAGATGAGAAAAAACAAATTAATCATATAATGAAATTTACTTTAAGACCAGCTGTGTTTTCCAGAAGACTGTTATGGTTAATAACTGTGAGTTGTTTCTCTAGGAGCTAATGAAAATAAACCAAATCGGTCTGCTATTGTCATCTACTTGCTGTACCCAGTTCGATCAAAAGTGTTTGGTCAACTTTCTCTCTAATAATTTCCCTTATTTTCAAAGGCCCTGCCTACTGATGCAGCTGAGATCTTGTTCATTAAATGCTTTATGCTAAACGTCCGCACAGTAACCCTCTTCCTCGTGTAGGACGCGATTACCATCAAAGTGCTCCAGCAATTTAGCGCTACTTAAGCAGCTGCATTTTTTAACCTTCTCATATTCAGCCTTGAGTGCAGGAGATAACGCAGAAAACTACTTTTTGAAGTTATATTGAACTCATTGACTTCGTCAGAAGCAAATCAGTGGTTGCAAACGTTACAGTGCAGATTAAATCTTTGAAGAGTTTGAACGATGTACAAAAGTGGAAAGACAGATGCAAAGGACTTTTTACTGTTTGAAATTTCTGATATCCAAATGTCTTTGTCTTTGATGGTATATTTGAATACTATATTCTGATTTATCATCACACTTTAGAATTGCTTCACAAATAAAGAAAACTCAGGTATTTGGCACTAGAGATGTTCTATAAAGCTCAAAAATATCTGAATTTATCTTATCATTACTAATTTGTTAACATTGAGTTGGAATTAATTTATAAACATTTGTAACATTACTATAAGGATACATCTTTACTAGTGATATATGTTCATATTACTACATTAGAGAACTTATTGATTATCTAATTTGCAAGATTGTAAAATTGTATCATGGACTATATAGAAAAGAGAATACTCTACATTTAAAGATGTAAAGGAACAAATAAACACAGAAGGAAATACGCATGGTCTAACTTAGACACTGGCAAATATTTTCTGTAAAGAGCTAGATAGTAAATAGTTTATACATTGCAGGCCATCGGGTCTCTCTGTATTAGCTTCCTAGGGCTGCAGTAGCAAATTACCACAAACTTGGCTTAAAAACAACAGAAATTTATTGTTTCAGTTCTGAAGGCAAGAAGTATGAAATCAAAGTGCTGGCAGGGCCATATTCCTTCTGAAGTTCTAGAGAAGACTCTCTCCTAGCTTCTGATGGGTGCCGGCAACCCTTGGTGTTTCTTGGCTTTTAGCTACATCACTCCAATCTCTGCCTCTGTCCTCACATGGCCTATTTTCTTGTTTGTCTGTATGTCTCTGTATCCAAATCTCCTCTTTTGTCTATTGTAAAGTACCAGTCCTTGAATTCAGGACTCACCCAAATTCAGCACGACTTCATCTTAACTTGATTTTAAGTGCAAAGACCATACTTCCACATAAAGTCACATTCACGGATCCTAAGGATTAAGACTTCAACCTATCTTTTTGGGAGACATAATTCATTTTATCACAGTCTCCATTGGAACCACTCAACTATGTCTTTCTAACATGGATGCAACCAAAGACAATATATAAACAAATACATATGCTGTGTTCCAGTAAAACTTTATTAACTAAAACAGGAGATGGGTCAGATTTGGCTGGCAGACTGGAATTTACCAGTGCCTTGTCTAACTAACTGAAGCAAAACTGCAGCATAGACGGAAAAAAAAAAAAAAAAAAAATCCCTGATTCAATCGGCCCATTTTTAAAATATAAAAATGCGTACATAAGTGTATATATAGCATTACTTATTTTAAAATAGATGTCAACTTAGGAGAAAAAAAAATGGAACTTTTATAATGATTTCAAATCCCAAAACTCTATTCCTAAATATGCTCGAGTTATAATACTTTTATGGTTAATTAAAAGCTTTTTGATGATCATTTAGTTATAAGAGTCTACATAGACTTTCAGCCAATGAGATCAAGACTATTTTGGAAATAAGATTTTCCTTGAACTTAGACATATTTATTCACTCTATTAGGAAAACGGTGCCTGTTAACCTCACTAAGCGTACAAGGGCAGGGATGTTGTTTTATTTAATGGTGTGTCCTCAGCATAATAAAAGAGACCCTAATATGTAATATTCATTCAATAAATATTTACCTAAAATAACTTTTGTTTGGTGTGTGAAAATAGTCTCTGTTACCATACCTGGAAATTATTTATTGTCTGTGAAAGTGAAAGGAAAGCTACAAATAAGAGAAATCCAATTTCTATTAAGAGCTATTGGAAGAATTTATAAAGAGAATAATGGTGTAATGAATCAGAAGGTATCAGTGAATAATATTAGTTGTTGTTGTTTTTTTTAAATCAGATTAATGGAATAGAAGAAAAAGGTAGGGAAGTCAAGATACATTTCAACAACCAAGCTAAAATATTAGCAACTACTTTTAAGAGCCCAGCTCAATTCAATAGCAGAGAAATATGGACCCCCAAATGAGGTAGCCCTTTACTGGCAATATGTGTAGAGGAGGGTATAGTCAAAGAGGTAGCAGAGAGAGCAGTCCAAAATTTCCAAACATAGGCTCTGGGACACTGTGATCATTCCAGCTTGGAGAGTTTCACTGCTCTTCTTATAGCTGAATGGAAGGCAAAATTTCAAATGTGAAGCTGTGGGACTCGTAATGTTGCTCAGAAAGAATCAAGACTTGTGACAGTGTAGAAGAAAGCTGAGCCAGCATGGGAGAATCAGAATCAGCCATAAGACTCCACGCCAGAAGCACATTAAAGACGCCGTGATGTGTGTGATGACAGCCAAGGATGAAGAAGAGGGAGAGGGACTCTACAAGGAAGAAAATATCTACATATAAGTCATAACCCTGAGAATACAGAACCAAAGAGAAGACCTGAGGCCACCAAGAATCATTTGTTTCAAGTAGATTATTGAATGACTCACATAAAAAGTGAATTTAGGAAAGAAGGAATGGGGTAGGGAAAAACACTGAGGGCTGAAGACAAGGCCTTTCGGAACCTTCAGATTAAAAGCAGAGACAAAATGAGAAAGAATAAAGACAGAGGACCATTTAAAATGTGATCAGCCCTGGGCAACTATCTGTCTGCTAGGCACCATGTCTTAGGCTGGATAGCCTTTCTACCCAATCATACTCCTGTCAGTTTAGCTAATTCAGGGGGTTAAGGGTGGGAAGAGAGTTGCTAAGCAAAGAAACACAATTTGCCTTGCTCCTTCTAACTTATTCTTGTTACTCGCAGTTGCAAGAAACTATCCCATCAAATTAGCCACTTAAATGCCCTTAAATATGGGGATAGCACATTAAATTCATTTTCTAGAGAGAAAAATGCATTTTAAGGAGAAGATTAGGAGAGAAGAATCAGCTTTTTCCACAATTCAAGACATTTAGATCTTTGAAACATAAATTGAGCCCTCTGAAGGAAAAGTCTTTGTAAAAAATAATAAAATGTTCAGTGCACTGGACAAAGTTTCTGCTCTAAGAGGATCCCAATTTGTTCCTGTTCTTTTAAAAATAATGAGAAAGAAATAAAAATAACAAATTTTTGTAAGAAAAAGGGAATTTATTTATGAATGAAGAAAATACTGCAAGAGAAAACTTTTCCATCGTGGAAAATTTGACAAACATATTGAAGCCAATTTTTAGCTGGCTTCTGAAGTCAAATTTGAGCCTGAGCTTAAGTTTTTCTGTTTGCATTAATGTGAAAAATCACATGTGGTAATTTAAACAAGCACCCATAGTTAACAGAAAACGTGCCTCAACTCCTAGTAATACAGGCTCATTTTCACTTCCTGTTGAAAGCAATTTTCTTAGATAGCAATACTGTTACTTCCTACCATTTTCCAGATTGAGAAGGATCTAGAGGAGTCAATTTTTAGATAAATGTTATGCTCACATCATGCCAATCTTTTATCTTCACAGAGAGGCCAATGAGACTTGAACCCTGAGCATAATTTGTCACAACCAGGACTGATGTGCACACAGAAGGAATGAAGTATGGATGTGAAAGAACGTAGGCCTTACTGTTCCCTGACCAAGAGCAGACGAGAAAAAGAACGGCGGCATACGAATTCTTCCGCAGACAATGAGGAGTGTAGGGTACCTACACAGAAGTCTTACAGTTCCAGTGAAACCTTGAAAGCTTTCGATCATGATTCCTCACGGCTGCTTTACGGAAACCGAGTAAAGGATTTGGTTCACAGAGAAGCAGATGAGTACACCAGACAAGGTAGGTCATTGTTCTAGGAAAACAAGTCATGCTCAAATGGTGCTAACTTGTAGATGTCACCTCAAGGTGACATGATTAT
>NW_011888873.1:4045195-4048705 GCF_000151845.1 Pteropus vampyrus | reverse complement strand
AAGAAAAACACATTGTGGAATACTATTAGAAGAAAAACAGCAACGCATGTGGCATAAATGCATCGAGGAGGCTCATCTCCACCCCGAGCAGGCATTCCGTTTTGGCAGAGAGCGGAGGACGCTTGAACAGGTTAAAAATAGCGAGCTGAAATGTTCACCTCCTAGGCAGCGTTAATCCAGTGCAGACTGTGGTTCATGACATGGCGATACCATCTGTAGAAACCCTGGAACAGAAGTTCTGGGGGGACCAAATAGTACTGTTACTCAGCTCCTTGCCGGCCAAGGACGAGACAAGGAAACGAAGACACAGGAAAGAATGAGCAAGGCAGCCGAGGGAGGCCCCCTGTCAGGAGCAGCTGAATGGAGTCGTGGGAAGAGGTTTCAGAGCATAGGTGGAAGGGAAAGCGAATGTGTAGAGTGTGATGGTGCTACAATTCCCTTGACATGTTCATAAATCACAATGTATTAAAAACTTAAATGGATTCTACTATTCATAGCTAACATGCAGAGATATCTCCCTGTACTCCAGTCAGTGTACTAATAAGCAGGTTACGTTCACTATCATTTAACCCTCACAGTCACCTTCTGAGGGAGGTCCCAATCGTATCCTCCCATCACAGACTGAGACATTCCGGGCTTGGAGAGGCCTGAGGTCCCGCGGTAGAGCTAGGACTTGATCCCACGACCCTCGCACTCAGGCTTCTAACCTCTGTGCAGCTGCCAAAGCAGAAAACAGGCAACTCACTATGATAATTGCCCTTTGGTTTATCAGAGTCAATTTTAGCCAATTTTGATGGTGTAGATGGAGAGATACTTAGGAAATTAAACTGATATGATTTTGCGATTGGGTGGGTGAGAATGAGGGGGAGGGAGATGTTGCAATACTTTTTCTTTCTTACGGTTCGATATGGGGAATGTTTGTTGCAGGAGCAGTAGAAGGAAAGAAAGTCAGCTATCAGATGATGTTTTTCTCGAGCAAGCATAATGAAAAATCCTCCTAGGCTTTCATTTTCTTTGAACCTGACAAATGTCAATTTTTCCTCACTGACTCTTATGCTGTGGGATTAATTATTTAATTGACAAAATGTGCTGCCTGCCACAGCTCATGACATCATATACATAATAAAAATGAAAGATTAAAAATATTAATAGTAGCCAAAGATCTTTGAAACAATTCCAAAGAATCATGCTAATTTAGCTTGCCCATGAAGTTTTAAAATAACTTGTCAGTCCTACATCCACTTATTATTTGAGTGATAGGAAAATGTAACTTCAACTGGAGGAAGGCATAAGGAGAGACCCCCATTAATACAATTACATGAATTCAAATTTAGAAATATAATGTTTTTATTTTTATTGACCGATTTTATAGCCTATTATCAAACTTGATTTTAACCATTTCTGATGGCTTTACTTACTGGCAGGGGACTATTGTTAAGTACATGTTGTCTTTAGATACTGTAAAGCTGCAGATGATTTCATTTTCACAGTAATGTGTAATTTGACTGGATCTCCCACAGATCTCTTTCTCTCTTTTGAAATCTCTTCCTGTGGTTTATTGGGTGATGGAAATAGTTTCTCTTTTAGCAGCTGTGAAGCTCTGTGTAGGTGTGATGAGGTTAGGGTGACAATGGCTTGTTTTGCATTCTTGGATACTATTTTCCTTTGATTCATCTTTGAAGAGAATTTATCCTGTCAAGTCTGAGCCACATTTCTTATGAAACAGCTGCATAAGATCATCCCACAGTTTTAGAGAAATGATAAAATACAAGAAATTTTTTTCTGTACACAATGTACACTGCCTGTAGTGTTCTTGACCAAATGGCTTATCGACTCCAACAAGGAATGTTGGCCATGAGAGTGAATTTTAAATGAAGTGACGTCTGGAAATAAGAACACTTTTGTTCCACAGAACTATAATCCTGAAAAGAACATTTCTGAGATAGTCTTAACCCCAAATGTTTACCAGTTAGTCAGGAATTAGTATTGGGGTTATGAATTTCAGAATTTTAGCATGAAAAGACCACCATTTATTTTTTCATTTATAGAATGGCGATGCGGATGAAGCATTATGTCTATGTTTATACATACCTGAAATCAAAATGGAAAATAAATTTGCAAAGAAGAAAGGGGAAGGAGAAAGGCAGATTGACAAAGACACGCACCCATTGATTTCTAAATGTGGCTCATCTCCTCGGCTCTTCCCTGGCAGTGTGCTTCTAGACTCCAAAACACTCTTCTTTCCTCTCTGCTGCTTTGAGATTTGCCTCTTCTTCCTGTTTATCATCATCAATACCCAGCCGCCCCTAGCTCCTCTAAACATGGCTTCTGCTTCTCACCTCATGACATTGCTGGTCCAAGGTTAGTTCAGGTGTAGTTAGTGGGAAAGTAGGTTCTCAAGCCCTGATTTCTCACTGCTGCACCTCCCTTGTGGGCTGCATCCTGGCCCCAGTCCATCTTTCATACAAATATTTCAGACGCTAGATCTTCCCTTACCAAGGATAACCCTCTTTTGTGACACGAAAGGACATTAGAGAAACAGTCTGAATTTTCCTGTAATTACTTCTCCAGGATTCTGGCATGCTGTTGACTTGAATGATGCCTCACCCACCCATCTCCCAGCCAACTCCTTACCTCCTCCAAGCTGAACAACGATCAGGGGTACAAAAGAGATCAGAATTCTGTTGGGGTCCTGAAGGACAAAGCCAATGCAGGTACTTTTCCCCATTGAGCCAGATGAGAGCTCAGAATGGGGTGAACACTGTGGCTTTGTGGCACCAGGGAGAGGCTGACCTGCTTCCCCCACAGGCCTTACTGGAGTGAATGTTGCCTTGCAAGAGCAACTTGTTGCCCTGGCCCCTCAGGAGCTGGGGCAACCTAAACAGATGCATTTTCTCCACTCTGGTATTGTGAGAGTGCCAACCAAGGAAAGCAGGGAGTAGAAAGGCTGTTCCCTAGAGTCTAACAGGACTTCCCACTATTTCTTAAGTCACCTCAGGAAAACAGCAACCTGCTTCAGAGAACCTAACATGTAGGAATGCAAAACAAACAGATCAGGAAGCTCCCAGTTAAAGGAGCAGTGGAGATGAGGAGGGCAAACTTAGCCAAAATAAAAAAAAAATTATACAAGAGCACTTACAGAAATCTACATAGCAAAAAGAGAAAAAAAAGCAACGACAATAAAGCCAACCATAACAACTAAATGCCAGAGGTGGGGAGAGGACTGTAAAGCCACAATTTACAAATCGAAAAATATATATAATAGATTAGTTGAATTAATAGAAGAAGAGAGGGTGGTCATTGTTGAAATTCAAATTAATAGTTTTGAAGACCAAGTAGAAGAAATAACTCAAAACGAAAAACAAAGTTCCAGGTAAAATTAAGAACACACACACATACACACACACACACACACACACACACACACACACACACACACACACACACACACACACACACACCCTAGAAAAATTCTTTAACTTTATAGCTAAACATATTTTACAAGATTCT
>NW_011888873.1:4042652-4045145 GCF_000151845.1 Pteropus vampyrus | reverse complement strand
AAACTGATATGATTTTGCGATTGGGTGGGTGAGAATGAGGGGGAGGGAGATGTTGCAATACTTTTTCTTTCTTACGGTTCGATATGGGGAATGTTTGTTGCAGGAGCAGTAGAAGGAAAGAAAGTCAGCTATCAGATGATGTTTTTCTCGAGCAAGCATAATGAAAAATCCTCCTAGGCTTTCATTTTCTTTGAACCTGACAAATGTCAATTTTTCCTCACTGACTCTTATGCTGTGGGATTAATTATTTAATTGACAAAATGTGCTGCCTGCCACAGCTCATGACATCATATACATAATAAAAATGAAAGATTAAAAATATTAATAGTAGCCAAAGATCTTTGAAACAATTCCAAAGAATCATGCTAATTTAGCTTGTCCATGAAGTTTTAAAATAACTTGTCAGTCCTACATCCACTTATTATTTGAGTGATAGGAAAATGTAACTTCAACTGGAGGAAGGCATAAGGAGAGACCCCCATTAATACAATTACATGAATTCAAATTTAGAAATATAATGTTTTTATTTTTATTGACCGATTTTATAGCCTATTATCAAACTTGATTTTAATCATTTCTGATGGCTTTACTTACTGGCAGGTGACTATTGTTAAGTACATGTTGTCTTTAGATACTGTAAAGCTGGGGATGATTTCATTTTCACAGTAATGTGTAATTTGACTGGATCTCCCACAGATCTCTTTCTCTCTTTTGAAATCTCTTCCTGTGGTTTATTGGGTGATGGAAATAGTTTCTCTTTTAGCAGCTGTGAAGCTCTGTGTAGGTGTGATGAGGTTAGGGTGACAATGGCTTGTTTTGCATTCTTGGATACTATTTTCCTTTGATTCATCTTTGAAGAGAATTTATCCTGTCAAGTCTGAGCCACATTTCTTATGAAACAGCTGCATAAGATCATCCCACAGTTTTAGAGAAATGATAAAATACAAGAAATTTTTTTCTGTACACAATGTACACTGCCTGTAGTGTTCTTGACCAAATGGCTTATCGACTCCAACAAGGAATGTTGGCCATGAGAGTGAATTTTAAATGAAGTGACGTCTGGAAATAAGAACACTTTTGTTCCACAGAACTATAATCCTGAAAAGAACATTTCTGAGATAGTCTTAACCCCAAATGTTTACCAGTTAGTCAGGAATTGGAATTGGGGTTATGAATTTCAGAATTTTAGCATGAAAAGACCACCATTTATTTTTCATTTATAGAATGGCGATGTGGATGAAGCATTATGTCTATGTTTATACATACCTGAAATCAAAATGGAAAATAAATTTGCAAAGAAGAAAGGGGAAGGAGAAAGGCAGATTGACAAAGACAGGCACCCATTGATTTCTAAATGTGGCTCATCTCCTCGGCTCTTCCCTGGCAGTGTGCTTCTAGACCCCAAAACTCTCCTCTTTCCTCTCTGCTGCTTTGAGATTTGCCTCTTCTTCCTGTTTATCATCATCAATACCCAGCCGCCCCTAGCTCCTCCAAACATAGCTTCCGCTTCTCACCTCATAACATTGCTGGTCCAAGGCCAGTTCAGGTGTAGTTAGTGGGAAAGTAGGTTCTCAAGCCCTGATTTCTCACTGCTGCACCTCCCTTGTGGGCTGCATCCTGGCCCCAGTCCATCCTTCATACAACTATTTCAGACGCTAGATCTTCCCTTACCAAGGATAACCCTCTTTTGTGACACGAAAGGACATTAGAGAAACAGTCTGAATTTTCCTGTAATTACCTCTCCAGGATTCTGGCATGCTGTTGACTTGAATGATGCCTCACCTACCCATCTCCCAGCCAACTCCTTACCTCCTCCAAGCTGAACAACGATCAGGGGTACAAAAGAGATCAGAATTCTGTTGGGGTCCTGAAAGACAAAGCCAATGCAGGTACTTTTCCCCATTGAGCCAGATGAGAGCTCAGAATGGGGTGAACACTGTGGCTTTGTGGCACCAGGAAGAGGCTGACCTGCTTCCCTCATAGGCCTTACTGGAGGAATGTTGCCTTGCAAGAGCAACTTGTTGCCCTGGCCCCTCAGGAGCTGGGGCAACCAAAACAGATGCATTTTCTCCACTCTGGTATTGTGAGAGTGCCAACCAAGGAAAGCAGGGAGTAGAAAGGCTGGTCCCTAGAGTCTAACAGGACTTCCCACTATTTCTTAAGTCACCCCAGGAAAACAGCAACCTGCTTCAGAGCACCTAACATGTAGGAATGCAAAACAAACAGATCAGGAAGCTCCCAGTTAAAGGAGCAGTGGAGATGAGAAGGGCAAACTTAGCCAAAATAAAAAAAATTATACAAGAGCACTTACAGAAATCTACATACCAAAAAGGGAAAAAAAAGCAACGACAATAAAGCTAACCATAACAACTAAATGCCAGAGGTGGGGAGAGGACTGTAAAGCCACAATTTACAAATCGAAAAATATATATAATAGATTAGTTGAATTAATAGAAGAAGAGAGGGTGGTCATTGTTGAAATTCAAATTAATA
>NW_011888873.1:4010396-4040332 GCF_000151845.1 Pteropus vampyrus | reverse complement strand
ACACACACACACACAAAAGATGGAAAGCACTAGAATTCACATTATGAAGTTGACATAACCTTAATTATAAAATTTGATTAAAATAATTCAAAAAAGTAGCTATCTAGACCAAAATTGCTTCTCAATATATGTGTAAAAATTCTAAATATTTTGTATAAGAACCTAGCAATGTGTAAAAGGAACAATAAGCTAGACTAAATTAATGACCTAGTGGTTACTAATCCTTGGGGACAATGCCAGGATTTTTCAATGTTAGCAAATCTATTAAAATAATTAGATTAATAAATCAAAGTAGAAAACATGATCTTATCAATAGATGATGAAAAGGTATGCAATGAAACTTGGAAACCATCCCTTATTAAATAAAACTCACTAAATAAAACAAGAACAAAAACAAATATTTTAGTCATGTGTAAGATGATCAAGTGAAAACATTAAACAATGAGATCCTAGGACCATTTCAGTTAAAATTAGGAACATAAAAAGACTTATCTACTCTCACAGTTACTATTCAAAATTGTTTTAAACATTTTAGCAATTGCAGCAAGAGAAGAAAATTTAATATATACTATTTGGGAAAAGTTAATTTAGGACTTTTGTTAAATATATGATTGTAAACATACAAAAACCACGTGTCTCTAGAAAAAAAAATAAAAGTTTAAACAAATTGGTACTTGAATGAATACATGATAAATCTACAGACATCACAGGTAGTATAGTATAATAGTCAAGAGAAAATCTGTGGTTGAGTCCTAGATCTGCCATTTATAAGCTGAGTGGCAAGTGACATATTCTTGGCCAAGTAACTTTCTTAACTTTTTACCTAATTTCTTTGTGCTTCAGTTTTCTCCTATGCACAGTGATTTACTTTTAATCTGTAATTTGTTGAGAATTAAATAAGTTACTATATGTCAACTGCTTAGAATAATATCTGATGCATGTTAAAATGGCCTTACTATATATATTTTTTATAATACTATGAACCCACTATAATCACATCTATATAATATTGGCATAAATTTAAAAAATCTATCAAAAGAATAGACTAAAATTTCAGAAATAAATCCCAGTATATATGAAATTTAGCATAAAACAAAAAATGGTTTTTCAGTGGGATTTGATAAATGGTGCTGGCACAACTGGTTATCCATCTGGAAGAGTGTAAAATTGGACCCATATCTCTCAGCATATTCAAAAATAAATTAAGATGGATTAAATACAAATGTAAAAAAAAAATAAGCAATAAGAATTCTAGAAGTTAATTTGAGAGGCTGAATAAAGTAGGGATGATTTGATCTATGAGCAGGAGAAAGGTCCAAAAACTGGCTTCAAAAGCTAACAGAATTATTTTCTTACAAAACAAAAAGTCCAGAGGTAGATGCCATCATGGACCCAGGTTCCTTTGTGTGTGTGTGTGTGTGTGTGTGTGTTCGCTCTGCTGTCCTTAACATGTGGCCTTGTCCTGGGGATCCCCAGATGTTTGCTGCATTTTCATATTCCTGACTGAAACAGAATAAAAGCAAAGGTGAGACAGCTTTCTCTACAGTGGACTATTCCTTTTTACTCCCTAGCGACTTCTTCCTACATCTTTTTCAGAACTGTTATACTTGGCTACGCTTAGCTGCATGAGAAGAGAGAACATTTACAATTTTTGCTTTCCAGCTTTTATAACAGTAGAAGGCAAAGAAGAAGTGGTTGTGAATCCACACGCCTACCCCAGGGACATATGGATGTACACCCCAAGAGTAAGGAAGACCATTCTAATAGATGATCCAGAAGAAAAGACCTAAAAGATTTTTTTATTTAAACCTTTTATATGTAAATAAAAATACTATTAAAATTATGATATTGGGAAGTACGTTTATAATCCATATGAAAGATAAGACGTACATATATATGTATACATACGTATATATATAATATACTAAGAGTAAATTTTACAATCCAATGGGAAAATGGCATGAATAAACAATTCACAGAAGAGCAGATTCAAGTGGTCAGTAAACATATGAAAATATAATTGGTTTTCCTGTCAGTCTGCGGAAGGCAGTAGCTAATCCATCTCCTTGATCCCCAGTACACAGCTCCTGTCCTTGCTCCCCTCACTGAGCATTCATGTGCCAGTGATTTGCTTAGGAAGCTCCCTTCAGCTTGGTAAGCAGAAAATTAACGAAAGAGGCTACTGTGATGAGAGGTGTTTCTGGTTGGAATTCTGAACTCATTTTTTTTGGAGACAGCCTCATGAGGTGGAAGTCATGCTCCAGAGCAGCAGTCAGTCCTCAACCTTTTTGGTACCAAGGACCTGTGCTCCAATGAGAATCTAACACCTGATGATCTGAGGTGGGGCTGAGGCGGTGATGCTAGTGCTGGGGAGTGGCTGCGGATACAGATGAAGCTTGCTTGCCTGCTGCTCACCACCTGCCGTGTGGATTGGTTCCTAACAGGCCACAGACCAGTACTGGTCCACGGCCCCGGGTGTCAGGGTGCTGCTCTAGAGTGCTGTTAATCCAGTTCCTCAGATACAGATAACTTAATAGACTTACCTGTTCCATCCTGACTTCCTACATGTTGTTTTCATGAGAAAGTATATACTGATCTGTATCAACTTCTAAACATAATACATTCTTGAAGTGAAGACTTTGTATTGGATTATGAATTTTTGGCTTAGGAAGAAGACTCACCCCCTTTCCCTCAAAAAAGCAACTTATGAATTGCTCTACTCAAAAATTTACTCAAAAACTCTTATATAAGTATGTGAAATAAACACAGTAAAAATCCATAGAATTACAGAAAGAAAGAAGGAAGGAAGGAAGGGAGGGAGGGAGGAAGGAGGGAGGGAGGGAGGACAGACAAAAGAGATAAGACAAAACAGCAAAACATTAACAGAGCTGGTTATTCGGAGAGTAGAGCTGTGAGGGAAAACTTTCCAATTTTAAATCTCCAAAGATCAAACGCTAAACTTAATCCCTGTGTTGGAACTGCAGCAAGTTGGTTCTACACTTTGTGAATGGGGAGGAAAAGCACTTTTCAAGACAGACAGACACAGCTTGTTAATGCCCACGGTGCCTGGGATATGATGGTTGGTGTTCGGTTCAAGATGAACTCCAGACACGATGGTTAAGGCGGGAGATGGCAAAGTGTTTCCAATTTAGTTTAGGAATGAAATATAAACCAAAATTTCCTGATGCTAAAGGAAAATTTAACCCTCATGTCTCATACTTTCAACCAAAACCTATTCTCTTATTTCTTCCTCGAACTCTTGATGCTATTGTTCTCAGCTTTGTTTCATATTCCATTGTGCTGCCTTCTTTCTGCCTCTGCATAGACGTATGTGATTGGAAGGAAGACCTTTGAGATCCTCCAAATCCATATTATAGATGAAGAAAAACTGAGACCAAAACTTGTTAAAATGCTCACTCAGTGAGCAGCTGCTGAGTTCCACAGCCAGAAATGACCAGAATCAAATCCAGTCATTTTCTACTGTATGATCTGTCTAATTTCTACCAAAAACAAAACAAAACAAAAACACAATCTTTTTGAAAACGACAGTAAAAAACTAAACTCATTCTTGAATATGCCTGCAACCTTGGGATGGGCATAGAGAGCTTGGAAAGGTCATAAAAAGAACTAAAACATAAAAGAAAAACTCGATAAATTAGACTTCGGTCACAAAAAGGACAAAAACGTAAAAGAAAAATTGATAAATTAGACTTCATCAAAATTAAACTTCTATTTGTCAGATATCTTTAAAAAAATAAAAAGGCAAGCCACAATCTGAAAGAAAATTTTACATACACATACAGATATTACAAAGGATTCATCCATAATATATAAAGAGCTCCTGTAAATTCATAACAAAAAGATTTAAAAATGCAGTTTTAAAATGGGCAAAAATCTTGCAACAGAAACTACACAGAAAAGACAAAAATGTTTACTACGCACACGAAAAAATTCTCAATATCGTTAGCCATCGGGGAACTGAAAATTAAAATCGCAATGAGCTACAACTACTCACCCACTAGAAAGACTAAAATTAAAAAGATCCAAAGCACCAAATATTGGGGAGGATGTGGAAGAACTGAGCTGTCATACATTGCTGATGGGAATGTAAAATACAAAATGGCACAATTTCTTTAGAAACTGGCAATTTCTTATAGAAAGCTAAACATAATTTTAAGTAACTCCTCTTGACCCAGCAATTGGTATCCTCGGTATTTACTCAAAACAAATGAAAGACTGTCTTCATAACAGCTTTATTCATAATCGGCCTAAATTGGAATAACTAAGTGAGTGGACGTAAATTGTAATATATTCACGCGTTAGAATATAACTTGGCAATACAAAAGAATGAGCTACTGAACTGATACATGCAGCAACAGGAAAGAATCTAAAAGACATCCCATGAAGCGACAGGATCCAGAGTACATACTATCTTTGTTTATACAAAGTTTAAGAACAGACAAAAACAGATATACAGTAAAAGAAATCAATGTTTGCTCGTGGGGGTAGGGGTTGACTTCAGGGGATGGGAGAACTTTGGGCATGTGATGGAGATGTGCCATATTTTGGTTGGGTTTGTAATGCATACAGTTGTTAAAACTCACTGAAGTGTCTGCTTAAGATTTGTGTATTTCACAAATTTACCCGAGGAGTAATACTTTCAAAAATGAAAGCAAAGAGTAGGCATGTTCAAACGAGTGGAGTTGAATATGGAAAGTTTGGGGGGTATGTTCTCCATTTCATTCAACTTTAGCCAGAGTGAGATTTCATTTGGTGCTGCGGCAGAGTCACATTGTCCTTACTGAACTTTAACCACAGTCCTCTTAAAAACAACCTCTGCTGCCATTGCATTATAATGTTTTGCTGAATGAAGACATTTTGCCCATTAAGATAATAGCATCCAGGATTGTGCTGAGGGAGAGAATGAAGAGTTGGTGGCATACAGATGGGACTGTGCCTTTCAAATATTTTCATCAATATCCAAATAGAACAAAGTCCATTTTTTGCTCTTAGATATAGATTACTTTTTTTTTGGCATTTTTATTGCTAGAATATTACTAAAATGATAAACAATTTTTAAATCTTTCTATATACTGTATGTTCCAGATAGGTTAAAAGAATTAAATTCATATTTGTCAAATGTAGAACATGAAGGTAGTACGTATTATTTTAAAATGTCACCATTAGCATTAGGCAGATGTAAAAATAGTATTAATAACTGCTTTAAGATACTAATTATGTGTCTTTCCATACCATTTTATTCTGCTTTGGAAATGAAACGGGAATCATTTTTTTCTTACTCTTCTTATTTTCATTTTCTGCATTTGTACTTTTTTTTTTTTTTGCATCATGAAAATATATTACACAATTCAGACGTGTTGGAAATTGTGAAAGAGGAAGATTTGAGAGCCAAGAGCAAAATGCTTTTAATTTTAAAGACTGCGATTTAGTTTAGTCTTGGATGCCATTATAATGAATAATGGGAACTGATCCTAGACTTCAAAAGAAATATGACCATATGGTCTTACCATTCAGCACTTAATGCTGCTATGAATTTCCAGTTATACCCCAAACTTTTCATTTCCCCAGTGTTCCCCCTCACCTCTGTCATCGTACAAAAACGAAAGGAATCTAAAACCCTTTTTCATGTTTTCTGAAATACATACTTACTGGTGCTGAGAAAACTTTTTCTTTGTGAGAATAGGGTGGTATAAAGAAAGACAAAAACCTGAAGAATTAATCAGCCCCACTGGGCTAATTACCGCAACTCCAAAGTTTATGACTTTTAAATATTAACTACTTAAAATGATTCATTTAGAGATCAAAATGATTAATCCTTCTCAGTCACTATAAATGTCAGTAGCGGGATTAAAGGATTTAGATGGTCATGTTTACCAACCTTAAAGTTCTGTACTTAAAGACATAAGTTAAACAGCTCCAGTTTATCAATGTTTCATGTTAATGTTTTCCTCTTAGCTCCCTCTTTCAGCTCCCCTGTCTAACCGATTGTTAACTAATTTTGGCTGTTAAGTAGGCAAGTGGCTTGGCGGCCAACCCGCTTTGTAGATTACCTACCAGAAGGTGTGAGTAGATAGATATAGCTTATAGCCCTCCTCCGGACACAGTTGGGGTAATCCTTTCCCCCTGCCTTGGCCTTTGTTGGTCTGATGTCTTGAGCTCCTGGCTTACTGCTAAACTCCTACCTAGTTCCTTGCCACGTTGCCGGTTTTGGATCCACATTGTGAATCACTGCGGTGACGCTTCAGTCACAATTATTAAAGACCTGCTGCTTCGTGCCAAACCATACGCATATTTATACCAATACCTACTACAGTTTGACTGTCAGATACCAGCAGATGTATTGCAGGCATGTTATCATCACTGGGTCTTAAATTGTTCTGAAGCAATAACTGCTAAGTAAAAATAAGAAGCAAGTTTATTTTCAGAGTGCTTTTGATAAAAACCAATTTGAAAGTTGTTTCTTTAATTACAAATGGTTGCCAGTATCAGAACTGCACGATTTTGTGGTTGGATATATAAATCCTTCATGACCCACATGTAAGAAGATGCTGTTTCCTACCGGTCATCAGACTCACAACCTAATTTTTCTCATTTGAGCCACCGAGCCCTCTGTCCATATGTTTGTCTTCCCCTGGAGCCCTCACAAATCTTATCTTGAAGAAAAGGCATATTCTCTGGGGCCATTCATTCTAATCCTGCTTTCTCTGCTTGCAAACATACTTGGGGTTTTCCCTTCTCACCCTTCTCATCAAGTTCACCTTAGAGCCTTAGCCTTACATTTCCCTTGACAGGTACCTGTCACAGCTGAGTTCAGATGACTGCTGAGGGGGCAACCTGCAATGGCTTCTACTACACTGTGTTTGGAGTAATAAATTAGATTATAAGTACAGTGTACAGTAGCTATGTGCTCTGTCCTCTAGGAATCTGAGACTATCAGTATGTGTTTATGGATGTTAATATATTAATAGATAAATTGAGTGAGCAGTAGAAGATATTCTCATTTTATATAAAATGGGGTGGAGGAGTTAAGGTATTTAGTGGGATTTTAAGTTAATTTAAAAAATTTAGTTTTGTGTAGAGCCTCATAAGTAAAGATTTATACCCTCATTGAAATTTCTGTTGCATGTTCAAGGATGGGTATTCTGTTCAAACAGTTGACAAATTTAACCTAAGAAGGTTAAAGCATTTGGAGTGTTCCATAAAATATGCATTAGGATTCAAAGGGAAAAAAGTTACATACATTTCTATTACTGTGTGATCTTCTTATCATTTTGCAAACACAGCAAAAAAGGGAACTCCAGATAAGATGGTGGTGACACTAATTCCACAAGCATCAAATAAGAAATGTTTGCCCAATTTGTCGTTTTGTGTTAACACTCCATCCTTGGAGGAATGTCACTCCATGTATGAGAACAGATAATTCCATTCAAACTCACAATACCCAAAGAAAATATTTAAAGATAATTATATATTACTTTATTTCTGCGTATTAAATTTCTATTGATTCTTCTATTCATTTCCGATACTGGTTTGAGGGTTGTTACTATATAATAAATGGATGGTTATTCTCTTTTTTAAAAAATCCATGTATGATGATGGAAAAAGGAAGAATTGAAATGATTATTCAAGAATTGAAAGAGAGAAAAATATTGCTTCCATATTTCTTAAATGGCTTTATTTCTTTATAATAAATAAAAAAGGATTTTTGAAGCTTACTTCTCCAAGAGAAGGTAATAAATTAATTTCCCTTAATTATTGACTAGGAGGTATTAAATAGCAAGTTAAAAAATATATTTTTAAAAAAGAAGGTAGACTTTAATTTTTGTTTGTTTTTTAAATTGGTTAAATTATCATAAAAAGTAAAAATTCAGAACTATAAAATAGAAAATTACTGATTTCCTTCACTTACAATTCCCTTCTAAATGATCCATCATGACATATTTTTAGCCTTCCTGACTTTTATTCATACTCAAAACTGTAAGCTCTTAATAATTAATTGGCTCTCTTCCTTGGTTTCCAAAAATTGGATCATACTCTACATACAACTTTGAAACTTGTATTTTTTACTTAAAAAAAATATATAATGAACTTGCCTCCAGATCCTTTGATATAGTTCCAAATTCACTCTTTATGCCAGCCACATAGTGTTCCATGCATGGGATTTATAACTTACTCAGCTCTCCCCTCTCTGGTAAACATTCCAGTTAATTTAATTTTTACAACAATGCTATAGTAGGCATTACTTGTACATGTATGTTTAAGATCAGGTAATTTTATTTCTATAGGATATAGTCTCAAAGCAAAGTAGACTTTTTGAACTAAAGAACATTTTTAATTTTAATAGAATAATATTTTTAAGTACTAAAGCAGCATAAGAAAAGGCAAAGAAAAAATGGTAGGATAAAGTAATAATGAATCCACAAAGCAGGCCCACAGAATCAACTGTTTTTAAGAGAACGATGATTCTTGGTTTGTCCCCCAGATTTCAATGCCATGATCTATATTCCTCCTTGTCATTACAAGGTTGCAGTGACATAGAAGAGAATCAACAGTAACAGTAATAACAAATGCTGATGAGGGAGGATATGCAGAAATTAGAACCCTCAAATGCTGGTGAAATGTAAAATTGTACAGTCACTGTGGAAACAGTCTAGCACTTCCTCAAAAGGTTAAATATAGAGCTACTATATGACCCAGCATAGGTGGGTCATATGTATATGACCCTCATAGGTGTATACTGAAGAGAAACAAAGGCATATATCTACTTAAGGACTTGTACGCAGATGTTCATAAAAGCCCAAAAGTGATAACAAGTCAGATGTCCATTAACTGATGAACGGATAAATAAAACGTGGTGTGTCCACACAATGAAATATTGTTCAACCTTAAAAAGGAATGAAGTACTGATACATGCTACTATGTGAGCCTGGGCTACGTAAAAGAAGCCAGTCACCGAAGTCCACCTATGGTAGGATCTCTTTTATTTGAAATGTCCAGAATAGGTAAATCTATAGAGACAGAAAGTAGATTAATGGTTGCCTAGGGCTAGGGAGAGAGGAAGAATAAGATGGGAAATGGGAAATGACTGGTAATTGGAACCAGGTTTCTTTTTGGGGTGATAAAAATGTTCTAAAATTGATTGTGGTAGTAGTTGCACAGTACAATGAATATACTCAAAGCCATTGAATTGTACACTTTAAATAAAAACACTATGCTTTGTGAGTTATATTTAAATAAAACTGTTTTTTTAAAAAAGAACAAGAGAGAGAGAGAGAGAGAGAGCAAAAGTCTAGATATTACAGAAATCTGGATATAGGAAAGAAGAGAATACCATGAGTTTGAGTACTGAACCGCCTTCCACTTGGTGTTGTGGTCACCTGTGTAACCCTGAGACTAGTCCCTCTGTTCAGTCTTTTTCTTTTAAATCCACACAGAGATGGTGGATGTCTTGCCTATTGGTGAACATCACTGCATTGCAGCTTTGAAAAATCTCCCTTGTCTGACTAGGTTAAACACACTATGTGAGAAAAAGGCCAAACACCTAACCTATTTTTCTGATCCCCTTCTTTTATTAAAGGGGTAGCTGTGCTATGTGCCAGCTTCACTTGAAGTGTTTATGCTTTTATGATCATTTCCACTTTGTCACACACCCTCGCTCATTTTTTTTAAATGTGAACTTTTTTTTAATGATACAACCTGCCTAGATTGTGTTAATTCAGGTTTTCTTTTATACATTTTCAAATTTATGAGTGTCATAAACAAAAGTGTCTCATCTCATCCACGTAACCTTTAATCACAATGAATTTATCTCAGGTTACTGTATTCCTGCTGCAATTTATTGTTTTGGTACTGTTTCAAATTGTAATGGGAAACTGTTGTTGGCCCTACTGATCAAGGTTACCAAAATTCAACACACAGGAGATAAATACTTATTTCACCAGTCTCAGCCAAACAGACTTAATATAAAAACTCTAAAGGGCAAAGAAAGAAATTAAGATAATGGTGTTAGAACCATCGCAAAGAACACAATCTGAAGAAACCATGGGAAGTAAGATAAATATATCCTTATCTCTTTCATGTTATTCGAAGCCAAAGCTGACTTTAAGTAGAATGGTCAAGTTTTTCGCCTGGTTCCAAAAGCATCTTTGCTGGCTTTTTCTGCTTTTCTCTTTTCCATTTTACATTGCCTCAAAGCCCTCCCTCAACAACCCTTCCCAGCCCAACCTTCCCACCTCCAAGGTATCTCAGCCAATTGTCTCTTCTCCCAGCCAGGAACCTCTCCTCTCCATCTTCCCTCTGTTTGTCAAAACTGCATGTGTTTTCCATAAACATAGCCCATCTTGCTAAACACTGCTGGAGTGTGGGAAATAATCTACTAGACTAATTCATTCTAGTTTAATAACTGGATCTCCTCAGGGATGTTTGAATTAAAACAAGAGACCCTACGAGCAAGAATTCTTAACCAAAGAGAATTGACAATAACAGAATTTCAAGCACTGAGGCGTGTCTGCGCTGGAGATATTTTTGAATGAAAGGAAAGTAATACTGAGTCAACTGTGGTGGTGGTGCAGCTATCCTAAAATTATTTGAAAATTCTCCTCTCCCCACACTTAAATTCTACATTTCTCTATGATTATCACTTACATTTTTTCCAGGTGTTTATTTTTAAGCCATTTCTTGTTTAGCCTTTCCCTAATGCTATTCACACTTGCATAAGCATCTCTTAAACCAAGTCACAATAGCCCCGAAAGATGGAAAACTAGGGTGATATAGTGACGTGCACATAGGTCCATTGGAGGTTGAGGATATTGTTTCTTCCTAGTGGAAACAAAAGCAAACTTTAATTCAGTAAGGAAATCCAACAGCTCGCTTGCTAGCTTGCATTTCAGAAACAGCCCTTCAGAGTTTTGAATCATTGTGAGATATTGATGTCAGAGGGTCAGATTTTTAAGGAGTTTGGGATACACATATCAATCAATTTATAGAGGTGATCTATTGGATATTTATTTGGAAAGCAAACTGTATTTACATACCTGGATAACCAACAATAAAGACTGCAGTTTTCTGCCTTTCTTCACCTCATAGATTTTTGCATCAAAGATGGCAACAGTTCGAAAAGTCAATAATGTGGAAAATGTTTCAAGTTACATTTCAGAAATTAGAAAGGGAGTTTTTACTGTCTTTTAATTTTTCTCTTATTTTTATTCTCCAATGCGGCACCTCCCAAAATAAAGGAAAGATGCAGAGGATTCTAACATTTTCACGCTTTAAAAATTATATTGTATTATTTTGAAAAATCAGCATGTTTGATGGTAATAGTTAACTGTTTTTGACCCTTTTTCCCCTCCCCCATTTTAATTTTGATATATAAATAACAATTGGTAAGCTCTTCCACAACTATTTCATTAACTGTCCACGATGTTGATCTTTTAGGATATGCTTTCATAAGTACAATCCACACTAATTATTTTTAAAATACTGACAATACTGTGTCTTACCTCATCAGACTTGCCCACTTGCCCACTTTCTCACTGTTCAGCGGGCTCTTTTTCACTCTTTTCTTCTCTCTCTGTTTTTTTTTTTTTTCCTGTTTCCTTTTCTTACATACTTTTTGGTTCAGATACTTATTCACATCTCTCTGATCAGCACAGTTTGAGTTGTAGCTAATTGTAGCAACAGATTTCCATTATTTATGGGTGTCATTGTCAGAATCCATTTGGAAATCCGGCCAAGATGAAGTTGATTCCAGCTTCTGATACGACCACAGCGATAAAGTGATTAACCACACAAGTTAAAATGTGCAGAGGCCTGGAGACTGCTAATATCTTTACAACCAAACATTTGCTATATTGTGCATTATGTCTAATTCATTTCCTAGAAGATTCAACATTATTTTATCACAAATAATATATAATCTGTTTTAAAAGATATAATCTGTTATTTCTCACACCAACCAATTAACATTCAAATGTTCATAGATTTAAGAGATAGAAGTAGGAAAATGAAAACTATGAGTAATATAAATGCTTAAAAGTCTTAAAAGGTCTGTATTGGGTGATGGAATCTAAATCAGTCCGTATATACTATTCTTTGCATGTATTTAGAATCCAGTTGATGTCTGAATCTCAGACTCTACCATGCCAAGAAATGGAAGAGCCATATATAAAAAATTCTGCAAACAAACATTTCTCACTTTCTTCTCATCCACAGTATCATAAACATATGAGAAATTTCAAAAATAAGTACAGGATTGGAAACGTCATTAATAACAGCAGTCGTTTTAAAGTGTCACCTAATTTAAACACTTTTGCTTTAAGTTATTGCAGTGTCATGAGTTTTATCATGCTCGATTTATTAGTAAAGGCTTGCAGGGTTCACAGCCATTTATTTTGCAGGGGACATTATTTTACCATTAATTTTTAAATACGTAGCACTCCCACTATATTTTTAGAGTGCACTTTATTTGGAAAAAAATGGTTTACTCTAATCAATATAGATGTTTCCAGGTGTTTATTAAGCTAAAAGTCTAGAAAGTCAAATGTCTGCAAATTTTCAAGATGTTATACTCCCGAAATTTAGTATATGTACGCACACACACGCACAATACATGTTTCTTTTGGTTAAGATGAGAAGATAGACTAAAAACTGACCGAGCTCTTTTTCCTACTTAATGAGAAACTCGTTCTTGAGGGAAATCTTTTCTCTTCCAAAGAAGTGACATCTGGGTGGGAAAATCCTATCATTTAGGACTAGAGCCAGGACATAGGAAATAATTCTGACAATTTCTACTGCTTTATAAGTCAGCTAAACAAAATAATATCATTGGTAACTAATCCTTTCTCAGGGGTGAGTTTTCATGGTCTGTGCGGCCTTACTTGCCCATCTCTCTGGAGGTGCTTGTGGGTTAAAGGTTGACAAAGGAGCTGTAAGCTGGGGTGTGTGAAGAGTCAGCGGTGGAGCCCCGCCCCACCCTCATAATTGCACCCACTTGACCATAGGCCATGCAGTGCTAATGTAAACACCTGGTTCGGATAGCTGAAAAACCTGAATGCTTGAGTGTGTACTTGATGGAGAGTTTCTTTGAAAAAAAATAAAACATTGAAACTAAACCTAAACATATACTCACTAGTTGTTGTCTTTTTTTCCCCCTAATTAGGACAGAATTTTACCCTAAGGCAGTTAGGAGTTTGTGAACCAGCAACTCGAAGAGGACTGGCATTTTGTGCGGAAATGGGGCTCCCCCACAGAGGTTACTCTCTCAGTGCAGGGTCAGATGCTGATACTGAAAATGAAGCAGTGATGTCCCCAGAGCATGCCATGAGACTTTGGGGCCGGGGGGTCAAGTCGGGCCGCAGCTCCTGCCTGTCAAGCCGGTCCAACTCAGCCCTCACCCTGACAGACACGGAGCACGAAAACAAGTCGGACAGTGAGACCGGTAAGCTGCATTTTTTTGATTTATCACATCGGCGTTCAGTGCTTCTGTTTTGGTTGACTACGCGTGCTTGTTTTTCTTTCTTTCTTCTTTCACCCATCTTTCTTCTCTCTCTTGCTTCTTCCTTTATTTTTTGTTTTAATGCAGTAAAGCTCAAGAAACGTCCTTGAATAATGCATTTTTTTCCTGGAAAAAAAAAATCAATATTCAACATGAGATTGTTAAATTATGCAAGCAGTCTATGATGTGTTAGCTATAGTTTTGAAAAACAGTTTAATAGTGTACAGAAAAAAAAAAAGATTAGCTTTGACTTATCTTGGACCATGTCACCTGTTATCCTCTGTGGAGCTGCAAAGCAAGTAGTGATAAAGTTTACCGCAGAGCCGGCTTGCAATCAAAGATGTCTTTGTAGATTCCTCTTGAAGGTATCTCAAAGAAGTTGCAGAATCTTAGAATGGATGAGTGAGCACACAGAATAGTTTATTAACAGGGCTCAAGTGATTGAAGAACAAATTTGATCATGCTTTAAACTTACTAGTTGATGAGAGCAATTGAAATATTGGTAAAGAGGGGGAGTGTGGTCTTTGATGTGCTTTGGGGACTGGATTACTATGCCATTAAATCCACGCACAAAAATTGGATTTTAGGACATCCAAATAGCAGCTTTACATGTTGTAAGAAAAATGTCTTTATAAATTGTTGGGACTTTTTTTCTTATTGCCAGTGCAGGATAATAAAAACAGTTAATTTATATGCAATAAAAGATTTAAAAGAAAACTTAATTTTTAGTCAATGCTGCTTATAGGAAGAATTGGAGCATCAGTGCCAACGCACCAGATAACAAAAAGACATTTCCCCTTCAGCATTTAATATTAACAGCACACTTGCTACTTCAATCTACTTATTAATGCTGTGTGTATACGATGCATCAAAAAGCAAAGAGAAAATGAAAATGGAAGAATTGCATGACATTTGAAAAGAAAGACGGTCGTTTTACCAATGATATTTCATTTTTATTATGTATCGAGCAACTTTCTCAGCTTTGCTTGTAATAGGAAAGCAGGTCTATTGTCAGCTTTCAATTTCAGCTAAGGCACAGTATGAAGTGGTGCCTGGTGCTTCCTACTGCTTAGTATGTGTCTCCTTTCTAGTCATGAAAAAAAAAGTCTAATTTAAACCAGCTAAAACAATATCATACCTTATATAGAATACTTTAGTGCATTGAACCGAAGTCAAAATCAATTAATAATATGCATTCAATGTATTCTTTTTGGAAGTGTCAGTTTTAGGTGAAGGTTGGCTTTATTCCAACCCAAAGCAGAAAACAAGGGCAGTGCTTTCTGACAAAATGAATCTTAGAATCAGACTGCCAACATATCCCTGAGCTAATCCATACACCTTAGTAAAACCTGTGTTTGTATCAGTTTTCATTGTTGATTCAGAAGTCACTAACCTTAAAAATGTAAGATTTGGCATAGACTGTGCTGCCTGTCCATCTGCATCTTCACATAACGCTCTGAATAATTGCAGATACAGTGGTTGTATTCAAATATAATATTTGGCATTTGAAATTCCTAAAATACACGATAAAATTTATGATGGTTCTAGAAAGGAAAAGAGTAGAATGCAGCAGGATAATGCATTCGATGCTGATTATCTGCATCATAGACCATCCATATCCATATTCATTATTATTTTTTTGGATGGGTCAGCTTGCTTTTTCTACCCACAACTTTTGTAGTATTTTTTCTCTCTCTAATAAAAAGTGTGTCTTGTTATTGTATCTGTAAAATTAATTAATGTAAATTAATTTTATTATTTTTAAATTACGTATATGCTAAAACTATCTCACAATGAATTCCCAAACACATGCCATATTTTTTCTTTTCAGAGAATATAAAACTATAAACTATGCGACCTTTAGTTAACAATATATAATATCCAAATGATTGGGAAGGAAAGAGGGAGCCATTGACCCTCTCCATTTGCATGGATTATTAGTAATTAGAAGAGAAACTTGTTTCCCCAGGAATCTCATAGACCTTGTTCTTAGAGTGATGTAAAGGCATCACTCTAAGATTTCTCCAAGTTGTAAAGAAACAGAATGAAAAGAGACAAGAAGAGAGTGTCATGGGCCTTGCCTTAAAATTCAAAACATTTGGTAGCATTCGTTGAGAGTAAACAGGCCAGCTAAGTTAAGAGTATAAAGTGTCAAAAACAATATTTGTTGATTTGGGCAAGTGATGACTTAAACTTGTGTTTACTCTTTTCCCAAGATTTGGCTGTAGTTGTTTTTTTAAACATTTTGATGGTCTAAGAACTTCTAATGAGGTCAGCTCAAGGAAGAAAACAAAAGTGGAAATAAAATAGATATGACCCCTTACTGAATGCTGGCTATGTTGTAGATTTAACATGTAAATTTATAGGAACATTTCAGATTAATTTATTTGTTCTGAGTTTTCAGTGATTAGTCAGAAAAAAGAAGATTCCATTTAAAGTAATTTACTACAGTAAGATCTGGGGTAGCAGACCTTATAATTTTGAATTACAGAATTAAACAAGAGTATTGAGGATTTTTTTTCTGATATGAAATACTATCTTTTTTTTTTTCTTAAGCTGGGTTATAGTAAAAACTAAAATTTGTAATCATACACATGGTCTTCTAACATCTTTGTAAACAATGTCCTCAAAACCATATTTTTAGCAAGATTAATACTTCTAGTAAAATATTTCTAACATCGAGTTACTAAAATAATTCAATTCCATCTTCAGGTATTTTTAATTGCTCTAATTTTGAAAGACTATTGATTTTTCAATTATATTTTCCTTTCACTTTCAATTACTTTGTCTAATTTTATTCATTTTTGTACTTGCTTGAGTGGTGTCCATGGAACTTTTATTATACCACTATAGGTCAAAGCAAGAAGGACAAGTGTAAAATATCCCACCGAAATGAAAACTAATTTAGAAACCAGACACTGACTCGTTTTCATCCTGTTTACATGCGAGTATTCGTTGGCTGTTTTCATTATTTGAAATAACTGTGAATAAGGCTGTTTCCTCCAGAAAAAAAATGTTATTCAACATTTGTAAAATTATGCAAGCCGAGTGCCTGATGTTCTAGTTATAACTTCAAAGAAGAGTTTAGTAACTAAAAGGGATTAGATTTCATTTACTTATTGATAAAGAGGCCAACAGTTCAAGTTAAGAAGGCGCTAGAACTGCTGTGAGGCTAATGAAATTTTGATGGTCTGAGCATCCCAAGAGAGTAAAAGAACATTCAGACCATGTCACATGTCTTCATGTTCGCAGAGATTCAAAACAAGTGATAAAATTTATGATTTTGCAAAACTTACTCTTCACAAATCATGGGGATTTGAAGTTAAAAAGCATTTGGAGGGGAAAGATTTTTTGCAGTGAATTTAGTTTTATATGGAATTTCAAATGTTAATTTTGTTCCAAATTAAGGATATGAAGAGGTCCTTTCTTGACATATATTGATTGCTGTGGTTGTCTTCATTGTTCTAAGTCAGCTGCCATGCTCCAGGACATATATAGGAGGGCCAGTGGTGTGTGACCACTTATTAGCAGCAGTTCTAGTAAGCTGTTGAGAGGTGACATAATAAGTGTGATGGAATGCCCTAGTCAAAGGTAATATTACTGGTGGTATGCTCTGGATTGTCTTGGGCATCTTTCCTGTTTCTGATGTATGTTGTTAAAAGACCCCTGACCGATTCTCCACTGTCCAGCTTTGCAGGTAATCTGATCTCAATTCCAAATATCTATTTAAATGTCAGGGACAAGGAACTTCTTTTTCAAAACATCTACCTGTTAGCTTTAAAAATGTTAGTCTGTGAATCTTCTCCCAGAAGAAGCCAAGCTTATATTGTCCTCTTGTCACTCAGCAATGTGGGATCATGAAAGATGCCTGGATTTGGATCCCGCCCATTAGGGTTTGGATCCTTCCATTCAACCCCTAAGACTGTTCCTGAATCACCTAAAGTTCAAGTTCCCAACTTTCCCTTCTTTGCCTGCTTCTTCTTCAGTTGTAGTTGTGCTGCTGGTGCCAGAGTTGCAGTGCCCGGCAGCTGCAGGTCCTCATCCTCCTACTCCTCCCAGTCTCCACAATCTCTTAGTCCCTTAGCACATGATGACCTTTGATGTCTGACAGACCAGGAGGAGCTGGCACGGCACTTCTAGCCCCCTATAATTTGGATCCTTGAGAGCCTCCATCAAGGGCAGTAGGTGAGAATGTGTTGTAGTGGGCAGACCACCTGGGTTTGAACTGGCCTCCCACCTCCTGGCTATGTGATCTCAGATGAGTTACTTAACCTTCCTGTGCTACAGCTTCCACAAGAGTAAAAATAGAGACAATAGTAAATGGTATACAGTCCTTATAGGTTGCTGTGAGGATTGAGTTCAGGTATACATTGTGCTTTGAACAGTGCCTGGCATCTAGTGAGTTCTAAATAAGTGTGTGTGCTCTTATGATTTACAAAAAGCTAGAAAAATGTGTCTCCTTCTTAAATGATTATGAAGATTAAGTTAGATAAGTAGTATCAAGTACCTGTGTAGTTTTGGCCTACAGCAAATGGCCCCTCTTGTCCCGCTACCTCCTCTTTCATGTTCTCACTCTGTCTGCACCACCCAAGTGTTTGTGCATTTGGCAAGGTGAGGGAGAACCAGCCATCTCCTCCAGGAAAGGCACTTGATAATTTGCAGAGTCTGGAATTTCTGTCACCATTTATTGACTCTTTTATTTTTCTCCAAGACCTCGCATTCTTTTTAATTTACTGTAATTAAATGAATGTACATTGAATGGTGCCGATAATGAGTCTGATGGCTGTAGACTTCAAAGACTTTAGCATGCTCTTTCCTCCCCTGGCCAAAGGAAATTTCAAAAATAGTGTTTCCCTCAAAGGCATGTTACTTAGACAGCCAGTCAATTAAAAGGCAATTTAACTGATGCTCACTAGTTCACACAATAAAATAAATCATTCCTGGAAGACTCTTTCTCACCTGGGGTCTTAGCAATATACCTATGGTAGGACCTCGCTAATGCCACACTAATTGTGCATGATACTAAAGTATTAAGGGCTAATTTGGCAAACAAAAGGTCTAACATTAAAGTGCAATATTTTTAAGTTTAATAGATACTTGCTTTGCACAGCTAAAACACTTCAAGGAACCAATTTACTTGTCCTTTGAAATAGTATTTTAAAAGTCTACTTTCTGTATGGAAAGATAAAGTCTAAAAGTTGAATTATTGTACTTTAAAAGAAAAAAGATATACCCCATAAACCAATTTGATAAATTATTATAGTGATAACATTTACATCAGTCTCTCAACAGAGAACTTTAGCTATTTTGCAATTCAAATCACCATGTCAGGCAGAATGTTCTCTAAAAGAGTGGGCAGTGCAATTTTTTCTCTTTCTGAGCAACTATAGATAGGTGAGAGAGAGGAAATGGAAAGACTTGTAGCTATTCGATTACCAATTAAATTCTAGAATAGTTTGGGAGAAACTACTAGCGGCATTGGAGTACCCTGGTATGTCACAGCCTTCTGATCCTTCCAGCAAGGACACAGATGCCATTTCTCTCTTGGCTCTTTTCACAAAGGGAATAATATTTGAGTTTTCTGAAGATAATTTGAAAAGAAGTGCCTTATTTTACCTAACTAGCCTAATTCTATTCCTTAGAACTGTATCCAAGAACCTTTCAGCCTACTTAGGAAATTGATTGTAGAATTAAGATGGAATTCCGTTGCTACAAGAAATAAATGGTATTTCAGAGTTATTCTAATTTTATGAGATTCTATTACACATACTAAACTATAACTTAGATATAAATTCCATTATGGGCCCTCTTCTGGCATGTAATGGTCAATTCTGGCATGTTCTACTGTTGTAAATTATATTTTATGTTTTAGGTGCTCTGGGATGTCAAAAATAGCAAAAGTATTATGTTGCGTGCTTATTTAATCAAGCTCAGAATTAAAGTGCTGCTTTGCAAAATATAGTTTCTAATATATAAAAATAATATTGTTGCCTTGATTTGTATACATTTATAGTTTAAATAACTTGTTGCTCTTTTAGCAAAAAAATTCTATATTTCATTTCAATGTGAAATATATTCACTTCATGGACATGTTATAAGTCACTTGAGCACAGTAAGTTATGACTTAAATGAATTTTTAAAAATTTAGTATTATGAAATTAGAATTAAGAATACTATAAACTCCACTACTATTGTTATTATCACTTAAGTATTTATATACATTGATATCGTCTATTCTAAGATGATTTTTCAGAAGCTCTTGGCAGTTTACTGTTCTTCACAATACATTGCCATTTCTATAAAACTCAACTTCTATTCTAAGTATTTTTGTTAAAAGTAGATGAAACACATGCCATCTCTGTTTAAATTCTGAATATTCTTTTAATTGTAGAGTTGAAATCAAAGTAAAGCATACTATGCACATATCAAAACTGATGATGTATGCTATTTTGATTGTCGAATGTGTTTTTGATATCCTTGAAAAATCACAGTGGTAGCTCCAAATTGTTTTAATTAATGAATTGAACAGCAGCGAATGCTGAATCAGGTTTATTGATGTAATTATCACTGAAATAGAAAATAGTAAGTGTTAGAGCCATAGAACCTTAGTTTATTTGCCATTCCAAGGGTATTCAAGTGTTTGAAGAGCAACTAACTGATATGTTTTATGCTATTTAGATAATAATTCTGTTTATTAACATTGCATACACATACAGGTTTAAATGTGAAAATTTTATACGTTATTTACTGAGTAGTTTGAACAGTGGCTTCTCTGTATTGGAATTTTGTTATATTTACCAGTTCACTTGAGAGTTTTCCATAATGAATAGACCGTACATGAACTAAAAGTAAGGGCTTTTTGAATGCCTATTAAAATGAATAAAAGTGCATGTAAACTTGAGAAAAAGGCAATTAAAAATGTCTTAGGAGTATTAACTTGACTTTAAATGTTATTTCAAGTCACACAGAAACCGAAACGGAATAAAGTTTAGATGAGACTTTTTGAATTAATTTCTTATTTCATATATCAACTATGTCTTCATTCGATAAATAGTAAATGTTGGGTATTGTACCAGGTACTGGAAAACCAAAAATGAGTAAGAGGTAGTCCCTGGCTTCCAGGGATTCATAGGCTGGTTGTGCAAACAGGCAAGTGGACATTGCAATTATGTTTTAATGTGGAGAGACGTATTGCAACACAATGTGCAAAGTAAGTGTCAGCATAGAGCAGACTGTTGCCAACAGAGATTGGGGCCAGGAGAGGAGAGAATGTTTCATAAAGGAGGAAGGAGGTGGCAATGGAACACAGGCTTAAAAGATTGTAGAAATTCAAGATGTAGACAAAGCCGTGAAGGAGAAAATGTAAAAATCCCTGAGGACTGTTCCGAGAGCCACAAGCCGTCTGGCACCTGGAGCACAGGGTGTGCGGATGAGTGATGAGAGCTGAGGCTGCGAGAGTGGCCCCAGACTACTTCACAAAGGGCCTTTTGGCCATACTCAGGGATATGTACTTTTTCCTCTCGGACCTAGATGGGGAGGCTCTGAAGGATTTTCATTCTGAGGAATATTATAGCCATATTTACATTTTACAAAGTACTCCGAAAGTAGTGTAGAGTGTTCAGGATGTTTCCCACAGTTAAGCTTGGTAGGGGCATGGCCCTGTTCACCCCTGTATCTCTGTGCTCACACCGCCCAGTGGCTGAACCTGGAACTGAAGTTCTTGCTGAGCGAATACATAATGGACTTACGCGTTACGCTTGAAAGCAAGTTGGGCAATTACGTAATATTATAATTATCAAAGTGATAAAATGTAAAAGTTTTAACCAAGAACCAGGGAGGAAAGGAAGACTGATTCAAATAGAGTCAAGATTTAATGATTAATTCATTGTATTGTGGTTAGGGAGGAGGAAGACATTTTAAAAGACCCTCTAACATGCAAGGCTGGGTGAGCGATGGTATAGTCCAAGTTGGAGGTTAAAATGTATTGTTTGTGGTAAAGTTAGTAATTTAGACATGGACAGGTTGTATTTGAGGTGTCTGTACAACATCAAAGTACAGACTCTATTAAACAATTTATATATATATATATGTGTGTGTGTGTGTGTGTGTGTGTGTGTGTGTGTATAAAATATTATATTACATTTTGTTTAGAAATGTATGCTTTATGATTTATATGATTGCAGTTAAAGCCATGAGGAAGAATTAAATCTCTCCCCCAAAGCAAACAGAATGAGAAGAGGACTAAAGATAAAATCCCAAGTTAATTAATATTTAACATAGGGTGTAGGAGAAGCACCAAGAAAAAACAAAGAGAGACCTTCCATAGAGAAAAAAGAAAGCCAAACAAGATCAGTTCACAGAAGACAAGAAGGGCAAGGCATGATCAGCAGAATCAAAAACTTCCAGAAGTGTAGTAAGTTAAGTGCCAACTTTATCCTTTGGACTGACAGAAGGATGTTAATTTCTGGGTAGTGGGTGTGGCAGTCAAATTGCAAGAGGTGGAAAGATTAACAAAAACCTAAAATATGGCACCAGCAAATTCAGATTATTCTTTCCAAAGCTCGACTAAGAAAGGAGGGAGCGAGGCTGGCAACTCCTGGGGAAAACTGGGCCAGGGATATTTTCACATTGGAGGACATTTCAGCATCTTTATAAACAAAAGGAAAAGGGTGGTACAACAACGGGAAGGTGAAAGTAGAGGCGATTAAGGGGAAAATTAATACACTCTGGCCTCTGGGGATCAGGAGCAAAGAGATCCTTGGTATATAAATTTATGTACTGTGAATTCTTCAAAACTTTTTACCTTTTAAGATATTTTTTGTCTTGCAACTTTGTGTACATAATTAGTTTAGTGTTTCCTATAGAAAAGGTATACTTAAAGGTGCATTTCTATCTATATCAATTAAAATCATAGCAATATAAAGTCAGTGTAATATAAGTTGATAATTTAATGGACATGTCATAATGTCATGAAAATGTTTTGGAGAAAGTACATTCATATTCAAAATTGATATTTTGTTTAAAATAGTTCTATAAAACTGTAAAAAAAAAAAAATCTGTTATGGAAAACAGGTAGTTATTGACTTTGGAGCCTGAACTAATGGGATTGATTTCAGTACTCCGCATATGTAGGCAACTTCTTATTTCTTTTCCTTGACCCTTGATATGTGTGTAAGTGATCTGTATGTAAACATACAAGTGTATAGATATTCGATAAATATGTAGATGTATAATAGATAGACATAAATATATAATGATTAAATTAATAGCTAGAAAACAAGTGTTTCCACATTAATAACTGCCACAAAGTTTTGCACTAGTTGTATTAAATGCCTTTTTTGCTTAAAAACAAGATGCATGTTTACAAACGTAAAACTATATAAACAAATTGGATTATTAACAAACACTCTTGAGATATTACCAAACATTTTTTTAAAAAAATACACAATCGGGGATCAAAACACTGTAACACAAGTGTCATATCCAGGAGAACTAGAAATGGACTATAAAAAGCCAGAGTAGTAGTTATTATTTGTATATTGGAAATTTGGAAAATTGTGTCTTTGTGAAACAATTACTCAGACTAAACTGAATAATTGGTTTGTCTCGAATTGGTTAATATCAAAGTCATCAGTAGGAAGTAGACTTGCCCCTCCAACTGATTTTTATAGGGGCATTAAAGTTCACAAAGAGAGATCTTAAAATTTTGACATACAGCAGATGGAGATTCCTAGGGGATTTGAAAGTGCTTGAATGAAATGTCAGTTGCTGCAGAAAACAAGTATGAAACATTCTCTTATAATGGACCGTGTCTCATTTACTGTGACTGGAGTATCATTCTATAGATTGGAGGGTACAAAATGTGCTTATAGGTGAACGAGATTGTTCAAATGAACTTCTTTAAAGAGTTTAAGGCTTCAGATAATCATTAGACTCTTTTAAGTGTGTAATCATTACTTGCATTGCACTGCCTCAATAACCCAAGTAAAATGAAAGGTTATGATGGAATGATAAAAATGGATCTTAGATTAAACAAACAAATATAAAATATTATGAATGGTTAAATTTATGTCCTTAATTTATCTATCTTTATTACATAGCATTATATGTTTATTGGCAACATAGAGAAGAAAATGGATAATATTAACTACTTTCTATTTTGATATTTACATTTTTAATCTTTGTGTGTATATTTTTAATTAAATTTGAAAATTCTATTTTGACCTGTTTCCCCATGTTATTAGATATGCTTCTTCAACATAATAATTTTCGATGCTATGATTTATCACAATTTAACATACTCACTACTTTTGGACATCTAGGTTGTTACACTATTATAAACTGTTGTTTTGCTGTTATAAATTATGTTGTAATAACTATCTTAGTGGTGAAATCCTTGCCATTAATCTATTACTACCTTAGAATAAATTCTTGAAAGTGGAATATCAGATCGAAAGGGTGTATGCAATTTAAAGCTTTTGATACACTCTGTAAAAATGCCTTGCAAAAAGAAAAAGTATCAATTTACACCCTACCAGCAGCATTAAAAAGTGTCTTTTTTCTACAAACTGTTGACAACAAATGTTGCCATGCTTTCAAATTTTGGCAACTTGATGGATGAAACGGTACATTACTGTTATAATTTATATTCGTTTGATTAATAGGTTGCTTATATTCTCACATATGTGTGTGTACTATTTGTTTCTTCTTTTGTGAATTGCCAGTTTATGTCCTTTGTGCATTATTCTATTGGGGCATATGTAGAAATTGATCTTCCAGGACATAGGAAACTGAAGAGAAAAATGGAACTCAAAGACACCAGGACACTGACTGCCTTTTTCCCCCGTGTATACATATGGCCTTGAGGAGACAAGTTTGGTTTCAAGAAGGCCTGATATGTATAAATGTTTCTTTAAATTCAGGCCTTCTGCTCATAGAAGTATGTGTAAGTCACACAATAGTTGTGAATAGTCACGCAAACTCCAAGTATAAAAGAGCTGGGACGTAGCACAAATGTTTGGTCCTCAAGTCTAGCAGGATACCATCTCGCTTAAACAGCTCCACCCTCCTTATTAGAGATTCTAGATGCCAAGAAAATCTTTATTTACTCCAGCTTGGCATAAAAATTCATATCTGTAAAGTTTCTGTTTGCTTATTAAATAAATTAAAAACTTTAAGCGAGTGATAACAGTAGCGGGAGATAAATCTCTTTCCATCAATCCATAGCCTCTTGAAAAAGATGCAGAAGATATACATATATATATGCATACATGCGCATATACATACATACACATACACTTCTTTTTTCTTATTGAATTGCAAGTGGTTTTATATAAGAATCTTAATTATACTTTGTGTCTTTTAAAATATGTAGATCTTAATCTTTTGCAAATATTTTTCTCAATTTTAAGATATATTTGATATAAATAACTTTTTAGAAACTTTAACATAAAGTGAAGTCAATTATATTATTTACATGTGCCATTGTTATGCTTAAAAATGTTGACTTTACCCCTAGAACACATAATTATTTATATTTTCTTAGATATATGTATATATAGCTATATATATATCTATATATACACACATATAATATATTACATTTAATCTAGCTAAAGTTTTTAATGTTGTCTGTGGTTTAGGAATTTAAATTGATTTTCTTCACACAGTTTGCTTTTATAAATGCCACTTAATTTAATTAGAGGAAGTTTCATAATGTCTAATAAATATATACTAATCTACTTAAATTTCAACAATGAGACGTCAATAAAAATTTGTGCCATTAAATATTTGCAAAGAAGTGGGATAAGATTTGTGAAATATATTATACAAATACTAATTTTTAGATACTAAATTTAGGCTTGGTAGTTTCTGAGGGATCTAGAATACTAACTAAAAATAAACATTTTCAGAAATACACAGTTAGCCACTAGCAGTGCATTAGGTCACCTTTAGGCATTGCAAAACATGTACTAGTAGAAAAACAGACTTAAACAGGCTTATGGAAATTACATATAATGTTAGAAGCAGTTATTGAGATTTATGTTTTCATTAAAAAATAAAGCATTAATCTTGCAAAAAGTCAAGTTGTATTATGCACATATTTTGTGAACATTCTTATATTAAATGCTTTGAGAGATATTTTTAGGGAATAAAATGTACCCTTTGCTGTCAAGCTTATAGACTTGAAGATATAGAAAGATATAGGATTTTACAAATAGGGAAAAATTAGAAAGCAAAGCAGCTATATGAAATACATTGCTAAATGGCACATCGAGTAGAGAACAGCAATAAAGATTCAGAAAAGGCAGGATTTTTCAGAATTTATAGAATTTCGGCAGGACTTTGAAAGTGGTACAATATGTTTAAGTGCAGAGACGAGTAGTGCATGCTTACAGTTGGAACAACTCGAAATGCTTGGAAGCAACAAGGGGAAACATTGGTAGCTGTAAGGAGGCCACCCAATCTGGAAGAAACCTCCTGGGAAGCAGTGCGAGTTAAAGCTGACAGTTTAGATGGAATCCACTTATAGAAGAACTGTAAATATCATACTGAAAAGTCTACGATTGTCTCTGGATGGTATCCAGGCCATGTCCTAGAGCAGAGCTGTGACATGATGAATGGACAATATCAGGGTGAACTGGGATTGGATGAGCCGAGGTCCCATATGAACCAGGCAGGTGTTATTGTGTATAGAGAAGAAGGAACAAGTTGTGGTGTTGGCAAGGCTTTGTCATGTGAGATATAAAGAGTAAGGAGCCAAAGATGACTCTTTGAGAGCGGAACCTGGAAAAATGCCGCTGCAGTAGGAAAAAAGGAAAGGCCATAGAAAGATAGTTAAAATAGACCGTCATCTGCACAGTTGCATAGAGCCATAGTACAGAAGTTCATGGAGTACATAGTACATTGCATTTCGTGAAACAGCAAACATTATATAAAAGATGTTATCAAAAACTAAATATAAATGTGGGTTTAAAGGAATATGTAATGGTTTTATTAGAGAATAAGATGGACAATGAATAATGGCAGATGTAGGTCAGACTCAAAAGAAAGTTATTTCTCCATATCTTCTGAGTCATCCCGTAGAATAGGACATTCAGTTATCACTCAGTATGCATGAAGAATACTGCATCATAACGTTCCAGCTCTCACATACTCCAGTATCCTCAGGCGCACTAATTTGCTACTAGAGTAAGAGCCTCAGTGATTGAAGAGCAGAGTCTGGGAATATTTTATCCCCATACATTTTAGTTGCTTCCTTCCAAATCTCAAAACAATCATTGTGTAAAATAGATTTTCTGTACTCTTGACTTTGCATTTCTCTTCACCACGATGTTAGTGGGGATTTTGCAACTGATACCGTTTCCACAGGAACTACCAGAGAAACCAGGATCTGCATCAGGATAGTACAAGGAAGGAGGATGAGAAATTATTAATAGGAAATATCCTTCTTCTACCCGTGGGCCTCAATCCTGATTGAGATTTTTAAATTGAGATGGTTGAGTACCGTAGATGGCTTGATAAAGGCACAGGGTCCTTCAGTACTGTGAAGACAAAGGACATTAATTCCAAGAGCTCTTATTGTCAACATTTGCATCTTTGAGGGTCTTGGTGTTAAATTCCTGGTTTTACCATTAGCCACAGAGGGCACTTATTATTTTATCTCAAAATAGTAAGAGATCAGCTCAGAAGCTTGGAAGGGGTGAGCTGCAAACGTTTCTTGACAGTTTCATATTTTTACCTATAGACTCCCAGATTGATCTCTGAAAGGATAAAAATTGATGAAAAGGAATTATTTGGAGGCGAAAATTTATAGTTCAAGGAATAAGAATATTTCCCATGTATACCTGTGAGTCCTAGTTACTTTCCCCAGATTTCATGTACTTTGTACTGCATATGTAGCTAGCTCACTGATAGTTGACAGCTGTCAGGCAAGATTTCTTTTCCTGAAGAGAAATCAGAAAGGGTGAGGGCTTAGGTTGACCCCTTCCAGGAAATACGTTTCTTATCCTATTTTAATTAGAAAATTTCACCCACAAAAATCCTCTTACTCCAACCAATTCTGGTTCTGTTATCAAGACATCATTTCTTTATGGAAGAGTTTGTATTCACTCCAAAATATTTTGACTTCCCCTGGAAAGTGTCATTATAATACAAAAGCATTTTAAAAGCAGTCGTTTTGTAACAATGACCTTTCCAATGATAATTGCTAAGGATTTTGAATGTGAATGTTGTTATTGTTTTTTAGAAAAATGATTCTAGAGGCTCTAAATGACAGAACAGACATTGACAGAGATAGAGGTAGAGACCGAGATAGCTATTTGGATTTTATTGAGCACCTAATTTATTCAGTATAACAACCTCTGGGGTTAGTACTATTTTCCTTGTTTTACCAAGGAATGAAAACTAAGTCTTAGGGAATTTAAATATCTCACCAAGGTCACACAGACACTAAATTACAAAGCCAGAATTTGAAGCCACAGTCTAAATCCGAGACCCACTACAAACACTGCTTATTCTTGTGTGGAATCAATTGATGTCCAGACAAAAATAGGGTAGAGGTCACCACAAGAGCTTTTGCTTTTCAATGAGAAGGAAAGAGCCTTGTGAATTTAAATGTCTTCCATGTCACTATGAACTTCTGTGCAGTTAAATTCATTTCATGCTTCTTAGTTTAAGATGTAATCTTACCATATTAAGAATAGTGTTTCATAGGCATAGTGGTAAGGACACTTGATTAGAAGTTAAGAAACCTGGTTTCTTATTCTAGTTCTATGATTATCTCATTGTTTCGTCTTGGATAATTCACTCAGTATCTTTGGGTCTGAGTTTTCTCAAACTATGCCTTCTTATAAATAATTTTTAATATGCATTATTTCATCTTTAGTTAACATTAAAAGACTAATATTGCAAAGTTTTGTTGAGGATTTCTCTCAAGGGAGGGAAGTCATACTGGGTTAGGAAAGGTCCAGCAAAGTGAAGATACGAAGCATAAAAATCTCGTCAACCACCTAAAGTGGCAAGAAAAATTAGATTCATCATTTGTATCAGTGAAACATAATCTAAGTTTCCTTTGCTCTGTGTATGCCTCTTATGAGCATTACATGTACAAAAAAACTGGAAGTATGACCATTGAACTAATACAATATATACTATTGCCTACAGACTTTATCTTTTGTTTTGACTGATATTCCATCTGTATTCGTTATTTTAGATTCCCTAAAATAAATTTATTTCCGTGCTAAGAGTTTTATCTAAGTAAATATTAAGAATTCTATGGCATTTTGTTGTATAAGTTTAGAAAACTTTCTTATTAGTGATACTTCGGAAGAATGTTTTGGTGAATACCATACCTAGCAAGTAGGTCCTAGATGTTTAAGAGATGAGGACAAAAACAACTAACATTACCTAAATATTTCCATCAATCTTTTTTTTTTTAAAGATAAGGCAGTCTTAAGCAAAAAATAATAATATTTTCTCTTCCTGTTTCATGCACTTTTTACGAAGAGACAGATTTAGTTTCGAACACACTGTTTTGTTTTAGCTATACTGTTGTGTTTTAACTGTCGTCATGCTTGATTTCCATACGTGAATCATTCCTACCCAAATTTGCCCATGTACTGTTTTATTACCTCTGCCTTTCTTACTGTACTACAGGTTCTCAAAACACAATCTGGTTCAGGTTATTATTTCACTGAAAGAATGTTCATGTGATTATCGGCTTGTTTCTAGGGGAAATGATCTCTACAAATCAATTCTGCTTTATGTTGCTAACGGACTTGCGACATAATTGAATGTCATCATCATAAGTCTGAAAGACACCTTGTGAGACATTAGTTCTGTTCTCTGTAAAGAAGCCAAGAGAGATACCACTGAGCTAGATTGAATGGTTTTTGTGAATTTACCAGTATCTGTGTTTAATTAGAAATGTTTCCTGATTTTTAGCCTGGGTTCTTGTTACGAAGTAAATAAATTTTGGTCCTCAACTTTATGTCATAATCTTTTTTATACTTGAGAAACAAGACTGTTACCCTTCTTTTCTCAAAACTAATTAGGCCCAATATTCATTCCTTGATAAATTGATTCTACTGCCTAGTCTTAATCATTTTCATTATTCACTGAGCTTTTTTCCCAATTCATCATGTCTTCTTAGTTTATGGGGACCCCAACACACACACATACACACACACGCACGCACACACACATGCACGCACACACACGTACACACACACTTGCTCTTGCTATTTTAATGATAATAACACCACATTCTGCTCAAAGTTATTTTTTAGTGCCTATGATACCTATCAAAAGTATATTAAAAAGCATGGTGTCTGTCGTCAAAATATGTTCTTAATGATTAAATACCCTTTTACGGCCCTTTTAGTCAACTCTGATTTAAGTCTTACCATGATGTTACTGTAAC
>NW_011888873.1:3983640-4010084 GCF_000151845.1 Pteropus vampyrus | reverse complement strand
TTTTTTTTTTTTCCTAACGGGTATAAATCATTAGGAATAAGTTGTGTTCTGTCATTGTAGCCAGTAATTGGTGACATTTTCTTGTCACCATGGGATTATAAATAACAGCAATATATGTACTGTCAACAGATTCATTATGTTATGAAAAACATAAACCAGTAGTTGGTTTCTTTTAACTATACTTTGCATATTTTCTTTACTAAGTACGACAGTGACACCTTTTTACAAAATTTTAAGTAATATTCAACAGAGTGATGTTGTCGTTAATAATTTCAAATTGTTTTATTTTGTTTTAAATATATTTTAATTATTTCTATTTCTTTCATAGTTTGCTTGGAAAATATATCTTTCAAAGAGTATTTTGTTTTCAAACAGATATTCGATCAATAAAACAGAGAGTTTTTCTTTAGTGGTAAAACATACGAGACATGCAAAAAACTAAGCATTTGTGATGTATTTTCACATAGCTCAGTATAAGAGCAACAATAATTTTGTTGTTTATTTTGGGCTTATATAATAAATTTAGTGTTTATATAATAAATAGTGGTGATATGGTCTATACTGAAGGAACATTAATCCATTTGGAAGGAATGTTAACGTGGACCAAAACCCATAATTATTTGCTTCCTTGATTATTAAATCAGTACATCGCTTTCCAGTTTGGGTGTCTTGACAATGGTCACATCTTTGATCACTACCCCGTTTAAAGAGAGATAACATCTCTCACTTTCAGTGGCTTCCATTGCTTTCTGGAGAGGAAGTTTTATTTTTCTTTGCCTCTTCAACACGAAGACAGAAAAGCCCCTCCTGGGTTATGGGGAGGTATCAACAGGCGAACATGCTCCAACTTTTATTTGGCCCTTGTCTTCCTGGACAGTTTTATCAGCCTTTCTCTGGAAGTCTCTGGAGCAAGACTTGAAAGGTGTTGCTTCCTGCCAGCTCACAGGAAACGTTTTGGAGAACTCTTGGCATCATGACTTCTCCACTGAGAGGGTATCTTCTAAGCTTCTCTTTTTAATTCTCTCTTTCCAACTATACAACATTTTCGAAGTTTGTCTCAGATTCCTCCATTTTGTGAAAACGTTGTTATCCCAGTCTTCTTTCCTTGTGTTTAATTTATTCATTCAACACAGCCAAAGAATTGTTTCTGACTCCATAGAAGCTACAAAACTGAAAAACAACACCTACCAGGGTATATAGGTTGTATTTAGAAATAACTCTAATAGAAACTAGAATTACTCGTGCATGTCAGACCTCTTTAGTCACATTTGTCTTTTTTAATATTCCTGAATTAATTTCTCGTTATTTCGGGCAATATATCACCCATGTGTCCTTTTTTCCCTCTAACAGTTAGCCCTTTAGCAAAGTGGGTTTTGTTTTTTTGTGTGTGTGGTTGGATGGGTGGTGGTTGTTTTGTTTTGTTTGGTTTTTTGTTTTTTGCTAAAGCAGTCACTAAATCTTTTTTGTTTCACAGACTGAATCTGAGTTATATTTGATTTCGAATTCTGCTTTTCTTTTTTTTTGTTGGCCTCCTGATACTTCTTTGATATCCTTTCTATTCCTCTTTCTACTTAAATTTTATTGCCACCTGCAATATAAATATAAAGCTGCAAATATAAGTTGTGAACTAAACATATTCTCTCTCTTTCACAATGGAACTTTTTAAAAGTTTTCCAAACAGAAACTACTATAAAAAATTTTCACATTATCAACTCACATGACTTTCATTATATATTTTTCAAATCAAAATAATTTGCCAAAGTGGAGTTTAATTTGCCATTTTTTTTATTCCCACTTACCATTTCCAAATCACTTCCAAAATTTCAAGGTTTTTACTTTGTCTTACTTCCCTACTTGAAATCTCTCCACTGCCATATACTTTCATCAGATTCAAAGTATTTCAAAGCTATTCTTAGTCCCTGTATATATTACTTAATTCAAATTTCTGCCCTTTTTTGTCCTTTCCTTACATCTAGAAATCTTTCTTTCCTCCAATTCTCTTGATTTCTGGCTCCATAAAATGTCTGTTCACCAAAGAAGACAGGACAGAAGTTGAATCAATCTTCTTAGAAAACATAAATTCTTTAAGTTTATTTTTCCTGGTTGTCTAAACACCAAATAATGTTATCATCCTCATCTTTCCTTGAGATCATTGAGGCTTCTACGTCTATTCCATGGAATGTATAGCAATAAAGCTATGTCCAAAGTAGGTGCCCAGTTAAATTTTTTCAACAATTGAGTGAATGAATGAAGTATCTATTGAACTAGGCATACTGGCAGAAAATGTTGGGAGACATAAATAGAAAAAGTAGCTCTGTGCAGACAAACGTCTTGATGTTCTTGTTGAGAAAGTAGATGTTTGTATGCTCAGACTTGTAAAAATATTTCATAAAGATTTTTAGCTTGTGGATGTTTTTTAAACCATATTTGTAAAATGGCAAATGGATGCATTGACTTCCATGACATACTGTTTTAATTAGAATTCAGACCATTTGTGCATCCCTTATTATGGTTTCCTCTTATTTGCATTCACTAAACTTTCTTTCCTAAGTGATTTATACACTTGCATAATTTGAAATTTTAAACATTAAATTTATTGTACATTGTCATATATTAAAATTATTTTCATAATCTTGAGTACTTTAATATATTGTATTTTTAATATATTGTATTTTCTTTTACATATACTTTGTGTTAAAATTTTTCTTTAGCAAGCTTTACTGTCATTTGGAGCACCTTATAAATCAATATTATAGAATACTATATGGAGAAAAAATATTTCTAAAAGTACTCCCCTGTGTTCCCATTAATTTGTTTATTATCAAGGTCTTTATTAGGAATGTAGTTGCTAGTGTAAGCCTATAATAAACAGAGTATAATTGAATTTTCAATATTTTGTCACCTGGGAGTAATTTTCTTACAAGACCTCTGCTCCATCTTCTGACTAATTGTCAGCAGTTACTCAGTATCACCACATTAATGTCACCAAACATTGCAAAAATATCTACCTGATTGCATTATATTTAAAGATATTCATTTCAAGCCCTTGATATTTTCTCCTTAAATTATTTACCTCAATTTTAAATATCATTTAAAATGCAATAAATGTAATGAGCCTGCATGTTTTGAAAATACAAATTCAGACATAAGCTGTGATTTATTATGGTAGATGACAAAAGCATTCATGTTGGGAGTCTCAAAGCGTTGGAACGGCAAACTCGTGGAGCAAGGCGTGAGTGAACCAGCGTCAGAGCTCTGACACTAGGGTGGGTGGGCTTCGGACCCCCTCCCTCAATGTGTTCTGGTTATTTTTTGGTCAAATTACTTTTTTTTTTTTCTGTGAGCCCCACTTGGGGTGAATCGGGTATTATGCTGATCATACATTTTGCTGAATGATATCCTAACATTATATTATCAAAAATAAATGACAATAAAAGTTGAAAATGCTAGATGCAGATGAACCGATAGGGAAAAACAAAAATCTTTGTTTTCGGTGGTGCCGTATGGTTAGAATTGAGGTTTTCACAGATCCAGGACACTAGATACCAGCCCTGTTACAACCCAGGTTTATGTCTCTGGTCCCAATATAATTAATACCGCTTATTTTCACTCTTAAAAATGTTTTGGTGTGGTCATTAAGTTAAATGGTCACCCAGCCTAAAACACATTTTTAGTTTAGTGCCTCTTGTTTCTCAGACAGCTTGCTAATGACCCATACAGTAAGATTAAAACAATTGTGTTTCTGATTAGGAATTCTACGCTTGACTTACTCTGCAAAAATTCTCTAACTTTCTTTGTTCAACGAATAAATATTGTTTATTAGATTTTGTATTTGGATCTGAGCACAGTTTATTTTTAATCCAGATGTTTTCATTGTTTGCTTGTTTGTAATACAACTGTATATGAAACAAGTTACATATATATATATATATATATATATATATATATATATATATATATATATATATATGTAGTTTCAGATGGCATGTTGATGGGTGCCCATGATACCCAAGCACTGTGCAAGGTCATGTGGAGGATAGAGAAAGAAAGCAGTTCCCTGGGAGGGATTGTGGTTCGGAAGTGGATGTGGGGGTAGCTAATAATTATCAGCCACCTACTCTGTGCAGACTCTGCTCAGCTTCTTAAAAGCAATGAGCTTAGGTTATTGTTATTCCTGTTTTATAAATGAGGAAACTGAGGTACAGAGAAATTTCACCCTTTGTCTGTCTTGAGCATCTACATGTGCCATGGTGCAGAGCATGGGAGATATTGTGATGAACCAAACAGATATGTACCTGTTCTTATGGGAGCTTAGGAGTCTCACGGGAAACACAGACCTGATACAAGTAACCACGAACAATCACACCACATACAAGAAAAGGAATTGGCTTTGGTGAAAGAGAGTATCTAGAGAGGAGGGAGAAATCAGATGGTCAGGGAAGCTTTCTCTGAAAAAGTGACAAGTTTAAAGTTGAGACTTGAGGGATCAGAATGAGCAAGTCAGATGACACAGCAGAAGAAGTTACAGGTACGACAGCACTGGAAAGGCCGGAGCTATATAAGAGCCTGCTGGAGCATCTGCAAAACTGAAAGCAGGCTGCCGAAGAGTAATGCAATGGTCAAGAAGATTGGTTTGAATTATGAAAAAAAGGTGGAGAGGAAAGTTGGACTTTGTAGAGGTAGGATTTTTAAAATCGATTTTTAAAAATTAATATTGGATTCCAGAAATATTTTATTCCTCACATTGCAGTGGGGAGCCCTGAAAGTGTTTTGAGCAGGGACAGACGTGATCCAATTTGCATAAGGTCTCAGAGCTAACATTCCAAGAGCTGGAATTGAACTGAGGCCAATCTGATTTCAGAGCCAGCTCCACATTCTAACACACCGTTTCCCCTGAGACTCGGCAAATAACTGGCAGGAGGTCCATGTATTACTAGCCACCCACAAAGCACTGGGTGAATTTAAGCAGGAAGATATAGCATCTGTTTGGACTGTCTTTGAAAACTTAAGGGAGGAGATGGCACATGTCCGGAGGCTAGAGGGCAGTTCAGAAAAAGGAGAGAGCATAAAAATGGGGCAAAAATGGGGCAAGTGGGAATGTTTTGGGGAAAAAGTTAATAGTCCAAGTCCCCTGAGTATGTGGTGACTTTAGGAGTAGATAGAAAATTGCAATGGTAGATTGAAGACAGGCCGAACAGGGCTTTTCATGCTAGTCTGAGACCTTTGAGAATTAAGCTTTAAAGTATGTATATATATTTATATATAAAATGTTTTATTTCATATGTATTTTATATGTATATATGCACATATATGTGTGTGTGTGTATGTGTGTGTATGTGTGTATATATATATATACACATACACACACATACACACACACACACACACACACACATCTGAGAGGAAAGAGAATCAGAATGACAGAAAATCTGTAAGAAATTTGCATAGCTGGAGAGTATAGTATGGTTAGTCTAATTCAGGAGCCAGGCTGCTTGGTCCCATGTTCCACTTTCACCACTGAGTGGTTCTGTGACCTTAGACGGTTTTCTTCATCTCTTGGTGTCTCTATTTGCTCATCTATATGTAAGATGACTAACAGTACCTACGTCATAAGGTTGTTGAGCAGAGTAAATGAGATGATCCATATAGTGTTACCGGAGTGCTTGGCATGCAGTTAGTGCTCGATGAATGTTAGCTACTTCAGAAAAAGAACTAGTGCAGTAATTCCTCTGAGAACTAGGTACGGTTCAAAGAGAGTGGAGGCCAAGGGAAAAGAAGGATGGAACTACATGAGAGAGTTACAATTAAGCCAGAAACTCCATGAGAACAGGTACCACGTCCACTTTGCTTCCTGTTACATCAGCTAGTACAGTGCCTGGCGTTGAGTAAGCATACAATAAATACATGTGGGTTTGGATTGAACTCAAATTATATATTGTAATTGCATGTCTTCTGTTATGTATAAATTATGCTTGTACATAACATACACACATGCTGATGATGATATTGATCAGTTTTGATAATATCAAGACAAACATTTTGAACTTTGAACATACAAAAAATAAACTAACAGAGGGAAAGATATTCAGAATTATTATTTAAAATGTCTACTGACGGTGAGAATTTATGCAGCTCACAAAACTCACCAATTTCCCGAAATTTAACCTAGGCCACATCTTGCTTTCCTATTTCAGCAGGAGGGTGATTAGTTTACCAGTGACGCAAGTGAGGTTAACCCAGGCTTTGGCTGGCATCCCAGATTCATTTAGTAAAATCTTCTTGAAAGTCTCTACCGCGTGCCCTCTCTGCCTTCCTGACCTCGTATCGAACCTCCTCTTGTTTGGCCTTCAGAGCAGGGAGGAAGTTGATGACAGGGCGGCCCTAGCTTGTGGGATGGGCAGCCGCTCGCTCTTACTGCCTCCGTGCTCAGCAAAGGGCCAGTGCTGCCCAGAAGTCTCTTTGTGCTGGAGCCTTTCCACCAACGTGGCCTCTGGAGGGAGGTGTGTGCTCTGACCAGGGACGAGATCAGACAGCTGGAAGGGGCCTGACCGGTGCTGAGCCGAGGAGTGAGAGCAGGTGCTTTTGACAGCTAAGAAAAAATTGGTCTGGGAATCCCCTTGACAAAGGGAAATCACAGAAATTAGAGACAGAAAAATAAAAAACCTATTAGTCAATTCCCTTGCCCAAGATAAATTGATCCCTGGTGCATATTCCTAGCTCCTTGGCCATTCCAGTGATATCTCTGTCAACGTGGTTGAAGGACCATGGGGATGAAGACAAAAGACTCAGGGCAGTAGGATGAGTGAAGTACTGGAATGGAAAAAGATCTGTAACCATTAAAGGAAAAGTAATGACTTGGAGGAAGAATAAGCCCAGTTGACTTTTCTTTAGGATTGAAGATTTGAATAGAGATGGAGAGCTCCACGCAAGGTTCTGTAGTTACTGTTTTCTGAATGAAAAAGCTATTATTTATCCAAAGAGAAAAATCTGAGCAAGGAGGTGTAAGTGAATATTTTTGACATTGCAAGATAAGAATCAGAATATGCATTTTGCTTTTGAAGTAATAGTAGCAGAGAAACCTCATAGGATAATGCTCTGATAGAATTTATTGAAGAGGGAACTGGATGATAGTTTGTTGAATATGTGCGTTTGATTGACTCTCTGTAGCCACTTAAGAGAGACAAAGAATTTTGTTGCTAAAGATCATTTTTAGATAAAGAATGAAATCTGAATTGGTTCATATTTGCTTAGATCTCATCGCTTATAAGAAGAAAAAAGGAGCTAATTCTCAAAGAAACTGTGCAGTAGTAATTTATCTTGGTATTAATCACATTAAACTAGACGGCTGATTAATTGAACTGACCTGCATTGTCTGATATCTTTTTCATGTTTCTTTTTTTTTTTTTTTGGATATTTTCAAATTATATCATTTTGTTGCATATTTCACATTCAGAATAGCTCAGCTGAGCAATGTCATTGTTATCTCTTTTTCATTCACGTTGGGGGTGAAGGACTTAACACAAGAAGTATTTAGAGGGACTTTCATCTTCTGTGGCATATTCATTTTCCAAACTCATCATTAGGATGCTCACTCCTGCTGCTGTCTCCCTAGGTTTCAGGTCGTTGGTGCTAAGGCCGCCTCTCAGAGTCCAGAGCCCTGTGATCCAGGATGCTGGCCTGATCTTTCTGCCAGATCAACTTTGAGCATCAAAAGGCAGGCAGAGAGTGAAACCGTAAGCCCCAAATTCATCCGGTTTTTGAAAACCTCTTTTCAAAAGCCCGTTACCTCGATCACACTTCTGGCATGTGACCTCGCCCTCTTCATATTATCTGATACCAGACCCAATGGCATCTTGACCACTGATTTTGAGGCTAGTTCCCACCCATGCCTATCACCCTTGTTGTGGTTCTTACTGTTCCAGTTTCTTATCTGGAATCCATGGTCTGAGACCACATACAATTGATGTTGTTAAAGGAAAAATTATTCCGCAGGAAGACGTTATTCGGTACTATTGCCATTGGTGTCAAATGATAGCAATGTTGTATTTGCATTTAATTCCAACTACAACAAAAACAAGTAAAGATTTAACCAAGGGGCAGATTGGGAGGTCAGTTGATGAAAAATTATTAAGAGGAGATATGATGGGTAGGGAGATTCTTGCCAAACTAACTTAACAGGACTCCTGCTAAAGGCTGGCCAAGGACTTACACACCAAAGGTGGTGAGGAGGACTTCCATCACGTGTGGAAGGTGAGGGATTCTCTCTAAAGTGACATGGCTGGAGGGGATGGAAAGTTTGGTTCAAGGAGACGGTCTTTGTCAGTGTGACTACTTGTCCTAAGAAGCTGTATATAAAATTCAGCTAATTATGGCACTGCCCCTGGCAGGACTGTGCTACTGTGCATAGATGGTATTGCTCTGAAGTGCACTTCCAATTCTTCCGCCCTCTGTCAGTATCATTTTTGGGTGTTCCTTCCACCATCTTCATTGGGCCTGAGAAATCTGGCCTTCAGGTTTCACTGAAGATGGATATATATGTAGCGGGGGGAGGATCTGAGAAGAGCCTTGGAAAATGGCTCAGTAATGATGCTCATATCTTTCACACTCACCCTGTGAAGTAGATTTTATCAAATGAAAAAACATACACTACTCACATGTGACATTTTATTCAGAGCCAAAATTATAAGGGAAGGGAGTTAATGTGTTTATACTCAGAAAAATTGGCCAAGTTTTCTTAAAAAAACGTCTTGCACTGTTGAATTTTTTTTTTCTTGCAAGTATAAACTGTTCTTCATTTAATACCATTTCTTTGCGAGAAGATCACAGGGTAAATGCAGGTAGATGTTGTTGGAGACTTTTATTATTGTGTGTGTTTACAAAAAGTATAAACAAAGAAATGTATCCATTTCATTTATTGTCCTCCAAAACAATTTGTACTTTAGTAGCTCTCGAACAAGCTAGAAAATGAATAGAATAAATGAGCCATTTTAGCTCCTTTCCACTGGCTTTTAAAAACACCACCAATATTGAAATATTTGTGTTTTCTTTGCTGTAGTGCCAGCGACATAATAGATGAGAAGAGAATGGATAGTCACTGTTCTCCAAAAATACAACTTTTCCTTGTCCTGCAGCTTGAGCCTTCACACTGCAGCCTTTCCTTGTCTCCGCGATTTCCTGCTTGCTCCCTCCTCTAATTACTCTTCCTTTTTTTTTCCCCCGACTCTTTTCATGATTCTTCTTTCTTCTTATTCCCCTTTTATTCCCTCTTGCCTGCATTCCACATTTCTTTCCCACCCCCCACTTTTTTGGGTACAAGTGTTTAAGACTAGTATTCAGCCTCGAAGCTGAATAAGCCCCATCTCCTACAGACCAGTTTTAGAGATTTTCTATTGAAAAAAGTTAGCATTCTAGCCTCCTCTGAGCAAAGGAATTTAAAAGAAAGCTCAACAACCCCAAAGGAAGAGCCAGCTTCAGGATAAGTAAAGCAAACTGTTCTGTAGCATCAGATGTATTTTTTACATATATAAAATTATTTAGCCGGTCCCATTGTTGTAAGCACAAATGCATCACCAAGCTTCTTTGAAAGAAAAATTTGTCTCCTTTTTAACATTAAATTCAGAATTCATCCAAACATTAACCCCAGAGAATGTTGAGACTGTGTAATTGTACAAGCAAGGGATCTTACAGGGTAAAGCTGGCAAATGCAAGTTTTCTTGTGGGTTGTATAAAAATAACACGTTAGTATTACTCTGTTCAACAAAAATCTATTACAATATTTGGTACAATATTTGATAGAGGCTTTTGTTAAAAGTTATTTTTAAAATAAATAAAAATAAAATGAATGGGAAGTGCAATGTAAAAAATTTGAAATTTGTATAACTTAATCTGTTTATCTGTTTCTCTGCCTCCGAGGTAAATTATTTCAACAAGAAACTGATATAAATGGAGAGATTCTTAAAACTATTAGTAAATGACAGGTGTATGTTTTTCAATTATTTCATGACATACAGGGTTTTTTTTCTCTTGAAAGAATACATTGTTATCATTCACATTATCATGTTTTTCAGTGGCATTCTTAAAAAGTAAATAAACTGATATCCAAACTGCATTTTAAAAATTGTGTCACCTTAGATACTATACCTAGGAAAGATAATATTAACCTTAAAAAATAAAAACTCTATGAAGAATATTATAAATGTATTTAGAATAAGTTTATTATGTCCTAAGTGGCAAAATCTCACCATTTATTGAATTAGAACATAGGATTAAGAAGGTGAATACTGAATACAACAGTGAGTTACTCTTTGGGGAAAATCAATCACGCAATCAGTCAGATTCACAAAAGCATCTCTGTGCTTTCGGTTTAAAAAATTTTAGTAAACACAGCACAGTGTGATTTGGAACTCTAATAACTGTGAATAGTCAACAACAACGGGTCCTAAGAATAGGTTCTCACAAAAGAGAATCTCACAAGAACGTCTACGTACTTTTAACGCGTGCGAGAGAGAAATTTTGCCTTATAATGTTGTTGGAAGTCTTTGCGTTTCGAACAGAAAGGATGGTATATAAAATAAAACTCTGTGTTCCAAGAGATAATAATTGGAAATAAAAATTATAATAATCAGTCAGTCTTGTTTTGGATTTTCTCCTCCGTGCGGTTAAGCAAATCTGTAAACATCTATCTGTTTGCCCGGGTGGAGAATGGGCTTTTTCACAAATTACAAGGGGCTTATTTTCTCTTGGGAATTATGGTGTTTTTTAGCCATCTGGATGTCTTGGGTTGGTTTATTTTTCTCCATGGCTGTCTATTCCCCTTCATTCCAGTTGCTCCCCACTTGCTCGGAGATCCATCACTTCTCTGGAATCTGGAAGCCACTTCCTATGTAACTTAACGATCTTCCCTCTCAGTCTTCTGCCATGGCCAAATCAAGCTTCCTGAAAGCTATGTCGATTATGTTATTTTTCTGAAAAACAATTTTCTGATGATGCTAAAAGTAACGATAATAATGTAATAAGTATGTATTGAGCAGTTCTATGTTTTGTTAAGTTTTGTTAAGTATTTTGATATGTTATCTCATTTAATCCTCAAAACAATCTTACAAAGTATGTTTGAATATTCACCGCATTTAATAAGTAAAGATTTGAGACTTAAGCAGGTGAGGTACTTTGCAGGAAGATTCAACTATTTCTTGTTCTCTCACGCTGTAAGTGTAAAAGCTCTGCCTGACTTTTCACTGTCTACAGGATCTACACTCATCCTACTAATTTAACAACATACTCATTATTTTAAATGTAACTTTTCCCTGGGACATATGACAGTAACTTTATAGAACATCTGGAAATTTGCTATTACTTTGTTGTGTTATCATGCTTTCGAATCTCAAGTTTAGATCATAAATGAAATTGAATGTGAAGATCTCTAGCCACCCCAATTTCTCGGAAACATTTATCTGTATCACAAACCTGAGAACCATTTTGAAAGCGTTAGGAATCTATGACCAAAAGTAGTTGACCCTGCAATGAGAGCAGGCTGATAACCAGCACCAAGATAGATGAAGATGATGCTCGAGGCGGAGGTTGCTTTAAGACTTTACTTTGCGCTGCAGTCCCTAGTCAACGTTATTAAATCTGGTCCCTTTTATAACTGAAATTTCAAACGCAAATTACACTGTAAAGTCCCTATAGAAATGTCTAAAGTCGTAAATGAACAAGGAAGGATGTTCTCAATACGTCCCACATCATTAACATGTCAAATTTCTTTTCCCATTTAAATGAAACTGGGATATTCTCCAACTTTTCATCTTGACTGTAAGTATAGTTGCCGGGTGTCTGGAAGGGAGGGAGGCGTAGATAAAAGTGTTAGTTTTGTGTTTCAACTAATCTGATCCCCCCAACCAGCTGGCCTTCCCACCTACCCTACAAACACTGTTCAGAAACTGCACATTCAAATAACTTATCAAAGCCAGACCCCTGTTGTAGCTATTTCTGCAAAGTAAGCCAATTTGGGTTTGGTAGATGGAATAAAGAGGTTAAAGAACGATGCCCGAGCCATAGAAATTGGACTTCAAAATGAAGCTAAAGTAATATGAAGCCATATTACCAGTCAGGGAAGAAAATGACATGTAATAATTTTAAGAATTAGCAGTTTCACTCAGTGGATGTGGCAAAAGCAAAGAAATCTGAAATTTAACTCTAACAAGGAATGTAACAAAAGAGAAATTTATTTAACTATGCAACATATTATATACAAGTCACCAAATCAATTAAATTATTTCTGTGAGCACAGCGCTGTACTTTCAAAGCTACATTTTAGAAGATGACTCTTTAAAGGTCATTTTACGAAGCAGAAGATAAATCCTTTGAGGGTGCCCGTAGCCCACCTCCCCAGTCTAGTTTTATGTTTCATTGACCGTATTAGCATTAAACTCTTTAAGAATGACAGGCTGCAGTAAGGGGATCCCAGGTGGGCTATGGGATCTGCAGGGCCAGCTGTTCCTTAGCTCAGATAATTCTTCTTTTTGAGATTTACAGATCCGTTTGCATTTGACAGACCATGGCAAGTCTTTGTACTGCCCAGTGCTGAAGTTTTAAAGGAAAGCAGCTTAAAAATTTATTAACTGCTACTTTTCCTCTGAGCTTTATCTGTGTGATGCTGTTGAGTCACAGAACGTTATAAATATGAACTCAGCAGAAGCACATTCTTGAAGAGATACGGATTTGTTATTGTTGCCGTGGTTGTCATTGTCGTCAAGGACTCCTGAGAGCTCTTGTTGATTCACCTGGTTGAAAAGCAGCAAAAAATGATCAGTTTTGTAAAATGGAACGGCAATATCAGTTTCGAGGTTGCTAAGAGTGTGCCCCGATCCACAAGATAGTTAGCAATGTAATGACAGTGAAATGTGGTTGCAATATGTTTTGAGATGTTCCTGAATTGCCTGTATCCTGCAGTGACATTATACTACTTACATGTTCCTACCTATGTCCCTCCCCTTTAGCATGAGACACACTTCTGTCCCCATGCTTCCACCCCTTCAAAATCTCATCCATAATTTTAACACTATTTCAAAGGTGACTTTTTACCAGAAGCTTGCATCGATCCTCTCCAAAATGGATATTTCTTTGGCCTTCTTTGACTTTTATGACACACACATATCCTTCTTTATATGATGATTATGTTACCTTTTGTCTGGAACTGGACCAGAATACTGTGATGTCCACTGCCGTGTTGTCCTGGTGATTCCTGTATGGTCCAGCATCTGGTAGATGCTCATTTATCTAATAAAATTTAAGAGTGTAGCTGTTAATTCTATGCCCTAATCCTTCTTTTCTATGTTTCTTGTCCCTTTCCTATTTGCATATAATTATTTAATGATTTAAAATTCCATAAAATTTCAAAATTTTATGAAACTTATTTTAGCATGGGAAAGAAATTTTTTTAGAGACTTTTATATTAGACTATGAATAAAAATAATATCTGCCTTTGTGAGTTCTTCAGTTTACAGGATATTTTTATACATTTTATTTTTTATTTTTTGGAACTAAAAAAGAAATTTGGTTTTTTGAGGGCAAGCAACATAAAAATCCACAGCTTATCTAGCTTTAATTGGCTTTTCTTTCTCTCGTCAAATGGGGGTGGGATTTTTTAAGGATCTCAATCTACTCATGAAATCCTTATACAGGGGGAAACTATGGGGCAGAGAGATTCCTTCAGTGACTCATTTGGAGAACTCTTATAGGGCGGGAGTAATTGTTCAGTGCTGCCTACTTCTTTCTATTCTGCTCCATGTGTACTACAAAATAGTCAGTGTACATGATGGTGAGCCCAGCAATTAGCAAAAAGAAGCTCTGGAAGCCAGGTCTGCCACTTCGACGCAAGTCCACATCCTTCATTATTGTGTCCACGGCCAGACGGTCTTTTTGATTTTCCAAAAATCCGGAGAACTCCTTTTCTATAAGTACTCTCAGGCCCTCCTTCGTTAAGAAGCCTTTATCCCCAGCAAACATGAAAATCACGGTTTCCATAGCGTGTTCCATCAGAGACGGCAGTTTGGTGAGGTCTCGGCTGAGGCACGGCAGGATCGTTCAGCTGGCTAGGACGCGTGGCTGGTTATGTGTACATTATTTGACCATCACATGAAGCTTATGACCACGCCCACGACTAAGGAGGAAGAGGAATCTCCTTTTACGGATTAGGAAGTTGAGGCCTAGAGATAATAATTAACTAGTACAGAATTGCATCTAATAAATCTCGGAGGTTAAAATCAAACCCAGACGCCCTAAAGATTCCAATAGGACTCACTCCACTTATATATTTTTTTCATCAAATAGTTACTGAGTGCCCATCGTTAGGCCCTGAATAGACACAAATAAGATGCTGGCCTCTAAGGAGACCTATATCGTAATAACTTCTGCAGAGCTGTTAGAAATGAGAGTGTAGCCATGTTGCCTCACTACCCAGACTAATGCACAATTAAAAGACAACATTCTTTTTCAGTAACTGAGCAGATTCAATAAATTTAATGGCATTTAATGATTATTCAGCTTATAGCATCTTTTATTCAAAGGTCAGTCCCAAAGCTGTATATACTGTATATACCATTTACTCTGTTTATAAATGATAGGATAAAAGAATGGAAAGGAGATTATCTTCATTGAAGAAATAATCGACACTGCCCTGCATACAGCTGGCACTTAATATATGTTTATTTACTAAACAGAAATGTCCTCTATGTTTCTGAATTTATCCTTTTTATAATTAAGTTCTTGCTCTACAAAATGAACAAAACTGACTTTTGAAGTATAATTGAGGGAATATGGCATAACATTTACTTTAAAGCAATTTCAGGCATAAGCTGAACAATTCCTTAATTTTAAAAGAGATGCTCCGAAGAATAAGATATGATTAGAATGTTCCCTGTTTTTAGTTGACTTTACTTGTAATTCAACTGCAAGTATTCTCAAGTTACCGATATAGCAGATTGAATGGCTGTTTTACCTATTATGTTCTTTTATCTCAAATTTTTAAAAAACCACATGTTCAGTATGAGAACAATGGGATTTAAATAGTTAAGGGTAATTCTTCCTCAAAACTACTTTCCGTCGTTATAGCCACCTGCTCTATTATACAGAGTCGAGGTAATTAATAAGAGGCATTAACACGTCTAATATCACTGGGGAGAGGGAAAAACTGAAATCAGTTGAATAGCTTTAACAGTGAAACAGTAATGTTGATTCACTCACCATCTTTCACTTTACCACCCAACTTGAGATCATTTCTGCAAGATGAAATAAATGGTAAGCTCATGCTCCAATGTAACTTTAATGGGCTTAATTACATGTAACTTGAAATATGTGTTCGGCTCCATAGTACACTCAGCCACCGATCCATAACCAGCATTTTTGGGAAAGCAGAGCTCGTGTTCAGGAGAGGGATGGGGATTGGAAATGCAGAATTGGGATGACAGATGAAGCTGTGGAACCATGAATTATGGCTGCAGCAGGGGAGCGCTGAGAATAGAAGGAAGGAGGCAGAGGGTAAAACCACCAAACCAGTTGGGGGGAGGGGTAGAAATAGAATAGGAGACAGGTGAAATGTTACACAAATTAAGAGAGAAATTAATTTCTGAAGGAAGTGGGTCTTCAGAATGCAGGGTAAATGAAGAAGCGATGAGAAATGAGAAGAAGCTGTCCTGGATATTTTAGAATAAAATTTAATAGTGGATGAGAAGAGCTATTTGAAATTATTTTTTTAAGGATCAGTGAGATTTGTGAGTGTCTGTGTAGGCTGAAGGTAAAGATCCACTGGGGAAAGAAGAAGTAAAGAATAATAAATGGCAGTTTGTCTTAGTGGAATAAAAGGTGCTAGTGGAGTAATTCTTCTTAATGAGATCCATTCCATCACCATATCTATGTAGCACATCATTAAAAATGTCTACTTAAGTGACACTAACAGAAAATGTCTACTTAAGTGACACATTAGTTTACTTAAATCTTTACATTTGAATCCTATGCGTACTTATTTTCCCGCACTTGTTGACAAGTCATTAGGAAAAAGAGTGTTTAGTTCAATATTATCTGTCATCTAAGAGAGTCGTATTGCTTAAATAAAAACTTGCTGGATTAATACTATTTTAAAAATAAAAAGTATAACGCTATGAATGGTCCCACCTATATTCATGAGTCATACATATATGCATCTTTAGACATACATCGAAGTAAGAAACTTAAAAAAATAACCTACAGAAAATTAGAGAATTAAAAAATTAGATTGTTAGAAATGTGTGCAAATATCATATACTCAAAATGTATAATCGTTCCACAAATGTAATTTATTTAATATATATGCTGCCAAAAAGATAAATTTTTTTATTTTAGAATGTCATGATAAACATAATGATAAATTACAGAGTAGACATTGACAAGCAAAGTTAATGGACTTTGCAGTTATCATTTTTTAAGATACACGATTTCTTTAACTTGATCCCTTGCTTTATTATTATTTTTAAATACCATCTAATATCCTGCTATAGATTTTTTTAGTAGACTGGTTAACAAAATGTCACGAATCCATGAGAGTTGGCAGGAAGTCAATGACACTTTATCACAGAAGATTGCTGGCATGTTCATAATAATAATGATACCTCTAATATGTTAACAGTTTCCTTCCGTATCTCAAAACGATTGGATATAATAGATACCAACTGAAATGTGGCCAGCTTGATATTATGACACATAAGTCATTTAGAGTTCTTATTCACTGACCAGAAACCACACACTAGGGCAGAGAGAATAATTATAGTTTTATAGTTGTAATCCCAGAGAAGAATAGTTTGTAGGTAGCACATGGTGATTCAAAACAAAATTTAGTAACAGAATAAAATAAGCACCACCTTTGGGCTAATTCAAAACCTACAGTGTAGTTTTATTAGGAGGGTCACCAGTTCATCTAAGGTGAGCTGTGCTTGGCCTGTAACTTCTTGGGGAACAGTGCACAGGTTTCTCTCACTGCCTATCTTGTTTATACCTAGAGAAGAAATCTAAACATTTTTTATTATGGAGACCCTATTAGTAAGAGGGAAGAGCACATTCACCTACCCACCCCCCTTAACTATAAAAACAACACTGACCTTGCACAACTGAAACGTACGTGCATACAGGAGCAAAAAGTGGTACAAATTAGCCTTGACCGCATATATATCAGATTGATTCCACTTAGCTTATGAAAAACGTAAGATCACAAGCTGAAGTGATGTGGTATTAAGCAGTTAACCAGTGAATTGGGGTAGAATGTATCCTCTTAATAACTGAACTGTGGCTTTATTGCATTTGAGAGCGGTACAGTTTCAAAGAATTCTATGTAAGCTCTGAGACATGAAGTTTTGTGTTTTATTCGTTTATGTATTTCATTTTTCATAGACATTGGATTATTTTACATTGTCCTCTCCACGGTTGCTTGGAAATGTAGTCTAGAGAATCAAATTGATTTTTAATTATGAGTTCTTGATTTTAGACTTTAGATAAACTAAAGTGAAGGAGGATATTCTTAAAGCATAAACAATGGATTGCCTAAATTCCCAGCTCTCATTTCAAGTATTTGCTAATGTGGCATTGATCAATCTACAATTCCCAGACTGAGGAGAAGTGATAGGAATATTGGATAAAACATGCCATACAGGCCAGAAAGATAAATTGTTTGGGTTGTCTTTTTGCAAGTTTGAGGTCACGATTCATTCATCTTGTTACTTTGCTATATCCCTTTAGTGGCTTCAATTGCAGGATTAAATATTGAATGGTGGCAGATCATTCAATATATAGGCTCTCATAGTTTGGCATTAGAAGGCTTTTCATGCTTAAAATGGAACTGTGTGCACACAATATGCCAAAGATAATCGTGCTGATGATCTAGTGTGTGAGATTAATCCCTCAACAATATTATCAGACAATTCTTAACACATTGATTTGTCCCTGATATGACACTTCTGAAACAAATGGATATACTAAGCATTTTAGGAATAACATTGAGCCTTCTATACAGCCTAGTTCTTTCAGAAAATTAACCCGTTAGCAGATTTGCCTTGAAACTTCCAAGACATTATCACAATCAATGTTTGTAACCACAAAAATAAAAAGTTAATTTAAAAAATTCAAAATGCTTTTGAGGAGTATTAATTAATGGAAAATTTTTTAAAAATCACTTTGAGTAAAATTTTGTGCTCATGGCTAAATATGCAGAATGAAAGTACTAAATTAATATACTGTCTAATAAGTCTAATTAGGCCAAGAATATTCAAACCACCTTTTAGCCTGAGTTATTATGATTCAACTATTTAGTTTCGTTGCTGATCTCCTTATGAATTTTTGGTGTTGCTTACACACTATGCCCATTAAAAGAGAAATGAAGATGTTAAAGGTTAAAAATACCATTTAGCCAAAAGACTCAAGAGGCTTGAAGGATAAATACATATACTTTTTAAAAATAAAAATGTTTTGTTAATAAAACATAAAAATTAAAGTTCGACAAGAAGCAAGAGGCCATTCGCTTTCTCTCTGCCTGTACAAAATTATTTTTTTTCACGGTTGTCTGGATTGTCAGAAATACCCTAGATGATAATTTTTCACCCCTTTCTGAAGTTGCTAAAATCCAGGAGTTCTTCAAGGTAAAATTGTTTTGGGGTGGTTAGGAAGGAGGAAGATTTTGCCTAAAATTTTCTTTTCTTAGATTGAACCCATTCGTTTTCCTAGATTATGCTATTTTAAATCATTGTGCTCTATAAACGGTGAAATCATTTTTCATTTTTTTCCCTCAGTCTAAGCACATTTAGATTTTCTAAATTTCTTATGTTGTTCATTCTATTCCTTTCATCAGCTGGATTTATCTTGGGCTTCCTTCCAGTTTATCCACATCTACGTAGAGTGCGGGGGTCTAGGTAGAGGCTTACTATTATGATGAAGTCTGACATTTCTAGAGGCAGTATAAGAATACACCAGTCCCCCCTCATCCATGGTTTTGTTTTCCAGGGTTTCAGTTACCCAAAGTCAACCTCCATTTAAAAATATTAAATGAAAAATCCCAGAAATAAACTCTTCGTGAGTTTTAAATTGCACACCACTCTGATGAAATCTCTTGTCATCCTGCTCCATCCTGACCATGATATGAATCACTTCTTTGTTAGTCACTTAGTAGCCAGCTTGGTTTATCAGATGGGTTAGCAGAGAGAAAAAGAAAAAAATCACATTCACATAACTTTTATTACAGTATATTGTTATAACTGATCTATTTTTTAATAGTTATGTTTATTAATCTCTTACTGTGACAAATTTATAAATAAAAATTTACCATTGGTATGTATGTATAGGAAAAAAGCATAGTATATTAGGGTTCAGTGCTATCCATGGTTTCTGGAATCCACAGGTGTGGGAGTCTTGGAACGTATTCCTTGAAGACCAGGGGGGACTACTGTACAGGCTTTGGAGTCAGACAACCCTGAATTTAAATTCTATCTCTGCCAATTATGGCTATGAAACTTTCATTTAGTTATTAAAATCCTCTGTGCTCCTGTGTCTTTATATCTAAAATGAGGCTAACAGTATCTCCTTCACAAGATATTTGTCATTCTTAAATTAGGTAACAGTTGTTGGCACAAGGTAAGCAAAGAAAACAACGAAATAAAAATAGTTATTATAATTATGTGCATTTTTTAATTGGCAAAAAATACTTTAGATAGATTATGGTCTCCGTAAAATCTTTTATTTGGATTTTTTTTAAATAAAAGAGATTTTGCATTTGTCTATGACTTCTTTTGAATCTAACCTAGCTTAGATTGGATTTTATAAAAGAAACAAATCCAGTCAATATACATATGAAAAACCATGAGATTAATAATGAAGGACTCCTGAAATCACATGTATAGTCAAGTACAACTACACACATCATTAGATATTATGAATTAAGAACGGAAGTGTTAACTATGTAAGGAAAGGGAAAACCAAATGGATCGGACTGGAAATGGGACCCTGAGACCCTGACTCAATCTGAGAAAAAAAGTGTGAGGAGAATATACAGGCAGGTAACGCATAGGTTTGATTAAAAAAAAGTATCGAACAAGAGGTAATGGGGAGCAAGCAGAACAAGGCAGTGGACTCAGAGTTTAGGAGTAGACAATGTAACTGAGCACTGACTGTTTGCCAGAGACCACCTGGAGCATATGTGCTAGCCCTGTGACGTAGGTTGTATCTCTACTTTATAGATGAATTATCCAAGGCTAAGAAAGGTATTCTTCACACAATCTTACCCGGTTTCAATGTTCTCAAACTTCAGTGAGCAGATGAATCGCCCAGAGGGAAGTTAAAGCTGAGCCCACCCCAAGTCTCTGATTCAGTAGGTCTGGGCGGGGGCCTGCGAATCTGCTGCTGCTGCTGCTGCTCTAGGGACCACACTTCAAGACCCACTGCTCCGAGTTTGTGCTCTACTTCTGCGAGTTAATAATTATCGAGTGAAGCTAAAAGCTAAATGTGATTTCATTTAGGTTCTAACATATGGCAGTCTATGTGAGCAGGCTTTAGTTCTCTGTTTTAAGGAAGTCTGGCATTCAACACTAGAGAAGAACTTTTAGTCCTGGAGGAGCTGGTGCCGTGGACAGCCTGTGAAAATAGAAATTCAGATAAGGTGACTCCAGTTACAGAGACCCTTTGTCTCAGCAGCAAGGCAGAAGCCCTTTTACTATAAAGTGAAGCACAAGTTTCGACCTGGCATGGAGGCCACACTTGTCACGGAATCCTTTACATATTAAACTAGAGCAGATTGAGTTCCTTCTTACTAAAGGCGAGATTGATTCCAGATCCTGGACAGACATTAGGCTATGGATCACATGCTTATGGCTCTGAGGAGAAAAGGAATGCAGGGACACACACACACACACACACACACACACACACACACACACACACACACTCACACATTACCTCTCCTGGGGTCATTGTGGTTACTGACAATTGCCACAACTTTCCTCCATATATTCCTCTCTCTCAGTGGTGCTATTAAATCAATTGCACATTGTAGAAATTTAGTGGTGGTTGACTAAACTGTCCAGTCTGTACTAGCTGCCTTAAACTCGATTGACTGTGAGAAAGGAGGATCAAAGAAACATGAAAGTGTCTCATGGCTGTGTCTAAGAGTTCCTAGGAACCACATGCCAAGAGGAGCTGAATAAAATCTGTCTACATAATTGATTGGTGAAGACTTGAAATGTAGTTATCAAAGCATGGAAAGTTAGAGGAAAGGTAAAATGTTACGTTTTGGGTTTTTATTTAGCTGATAGCCAACTCGACCAGATATATTTGTGGCTACAGCAAGGTTTCTTTCCTTAGGGTAAAAAGAAGTCATTACCTTAACAACAGAACGCATTTGGTAAATTCCTCTTTGAACGTGGCAACACCTTAGGGCCTATACAGAATAAGTCCAAAGGCAGCCTTTCATTTGGGTGTTAAATGGATAGCTGCCAGCTTTTCAGTTCCATTTCATTCAATTCAATTCAGTTTGGTTCAGTTCAATTCAGTCAGCGTAATCTAGCAAGTATTTATTAGTTGCCTTCTTATGCTCACACGGTGCACTTGGTCCTGGACTTGGTTTTATGATGGATAAATACAGGCCTTGTCAGGCTAGCGAGCTACCTGTGCACTTTAGGAAGACCATTTCAGCTTTCAGATGCATTGACTAACAAGCTTATAAATCGCTGCATACAACCTGTAATAGCTAAAGGGTACCTAAAGGAAATAGTAGACCCCAAATGCCAAGTTCTCACCTTGTTTAAAATATGAATAAATGTTTTTGGTAAAATATTTTGGTTAGGAACGAATGCAGACACTGTTTTATAATACTTAAGCTGATAATTTATTTCCATCTTTAAAATAGTCAAGACTTGTTTCTTCATAGAATCTCTTAACTGAATTCAGGATGCTCTCAGCACTTCCTTAGAGTGAAAGCGACCAGATGGAAGATGGTCCTTTGCTTATGTTATGACAGTCAACAGTGTGCTGCATAACTGGTACGATTTGTTTACAAGTATATATTTTTGCATGGAGAAATTAGCCTGAGTTTCCTTTGCATCAGCAGTTGGTGATATTTCAACTACCTGGTCAGAAAAAGATGGTGCAACTCTGTTTGCACCTACAGACTAAGACAAAACAAGTTTTCCACTGCAATCTCTGTATTATGCCGCGGCCCATTTGAGCTGTACAATGCACTGCTTGTTCAGTTTTTGTTATAACCTTCACAGAAGATGGAAAATGTACCCCAAACTGCTATGCAATAAGATCATTGCTGGCCTGCCAGTTTGCAGTTTTATATACAACATGTTATTGTTGCAAAGGTGAAGTTTATAGCGAGTGAGCCTCTGACAATCTGTCACTTTACCTGATTACAGTATAAGGGTCTCCAGATAGGCTGTGTTTGCAACAACTGTAAATACCCCTACCTTTGTAGCATCTTGGTAATGATATTTATGAATTAACCAGTATTTCTTCTTTGCTGTTTTAAAAGCTGGTTTGGTTTCAGAGGCCATTACCTATTTTAGTTGTGTGTCTTAGGGGAAAGAGGACACAGCTATTAAGATATTGAAAATATTCTCTTTTATTTTCTGTCTCAGATTTTTTTTTTTTGTTACACATTAGAGACCTTATGTAATGTTTAATGTTTCAATTTACTGTATGCATTTTCAGTTTTAGTATTTGTCATCTTGTTCCAATTTAATGAAAGCTTATTTGGCTATGGTTTTCATTGGAAAGCAGAACACACGTACAACTCTCAGCAATAATATATATTTTTCTTTTTCTTTGGATTTGAACAGCCTTCTAAAATTTTCTCTACTGAAATTCTGGCAGAGTTATTTCTTCAACATTTGGCTGAGGGTTTGGAATGTTTTAAACATTTGAAGTGACTGGGATCAATTACTGTAACCTAAAATGGATAACCTTTAAGACACAAAGCTCGTGTTTTTCTTAATCATCTCATTACATGACATTTTTCTGTTTGTATATCGATAAAACACTATATGTTGGCTAAATAAGGCACATTTCATTTATTTCCAAGTACTGTTGATATTGTAAAGTTAGCATATTACATATAACATTAAAGTTATTTTTAAGATATAACATCTTTGTGGATGAGAAAAATAAAATTCAGAAGTTGGATAAACTTGTAACAATTTAGCAGTCTAACAAAGTATAATAAATAGCAAAATCGTGTATTTGAAATGAATTTCAAAAAATTCACTATACAAACATATTTTTAAGCTCTGTTTTTCTAATTAAGGGAGCTCCAAGTATTTTTCTGATTCATTCTTACTAGTGTTATTTCATTACTGAAAGTTTTTCTTTTTTCCACTATAAAATCACTGCTTCCTCTGAGAGATGTTTACTTAGGAGGGGTTATATAGTAATATTCTGTTATTTTTATTTATCAGCTTAATTTAGAACTCACATTGCACTTTGAGGAGAGAAGGAAAGTGAGGCATTACCAGTTTCGAGATTCGACTTTTGATTAATATAAATGCGGAGCAACTCTCTGCTGATGGTACATCCGTAGTGGATGTGACCCATGACGGGCAGATGGCTGTAGCGATGGAGAGAAATATTACAGCCAGAACATTCCTGCTTCTGCTCCAGTGGACTCAGAATACATTAGCAGGGTCCTCTCTCAGCTTGGAGTTTTTTCCTGATGATGGATTAGTGATAAACTCATATGCAAGTTATTCCAGAATTCCTTTGAGACCTTAGCTTTTCATGAATGAAAAGGTCATTTGTAAATGTTCTACATTCTTTCATTATTTTTCCCGTGGAACCAGATTGCTTTGTACAATTTTACATTGCTGTATTTTCTTTGAAATAATAGCTCACAGTTGTTCAGTTTTACTATCCTAATTATTTGTTCGGTGGTTTGGAGAAACTTACTGTTCCATCATGCAATAAATTATATTTCATAAAGAGAGAACTTAAAGTTGAAATCATTCTATAAACTACAAGCTCAGACTTTTATGAGACCAGAAGTCTCCTTGCTCGTTTTGTCCTAAATGACTTTTGATATTAGGCCAAACTTTGTACCAGATGTGTAGTATTTTATAATAATTACATGGTGTAAGGCTTCAATCATTTTCCACTGAGACCATTCAACATCTGTTTTATCAAAATGCTTTTCAGTTTTTTCAGGGCCACCGATGAGTAAGAATATTAAGTGAGACACTGAGTCATATATTTTATTATTTTACAATGTGAATTTCCCTTGCATTTATCTGTCTTAAGTTATCACAGCCCTACAGATTTCTTTTAGTGACTGAGTGTAGCAGAGTTGGTTTCTCTGGTGTTTTGGGGTTAAAATTTTAGAGGCATTTATTTAATATTTACCTTTATTGTTTTCTTTATTCTTTATCCATTATAGTTCCAAGTACAGATGAAACCCTAAGGAATGGATAAGGAAGTAGATGGGAAGAGGATAGTGTGGTTCATTATTACCGTATCCACTTTGAGACTACTTTTTTCTGTTTACAAACTCACTTCTCTATAACTCTTATCTGTGCTAAACAGAGTTTACAGATATTGATTAACAAAGACAAATGGTCAGAGGTCATAAAAAGCAGAGATGCCAGCACCACGTGACAGTGTAGAATGCTGGTTCTCATACACCTGTCAGCATTTCCTACACTGCATAAATGGCAATTTGACAGCTGCCCCTATTTGAGGTGATGGGCAGGTCTCTAACTCTGAACTCAATATCAGCTCACTTCACTCACTTTATTGGAATACCAAACCCACAGGTCGTTTCCTTTGCTATTCTTGAATATTTTACTCAAAATTATAAGGGAAAAACACTTCATTTAAATTGTTTGACTTAATGGACAAAATACAATCTTTGCAAAAATGTGTACTCCCTCAGTGTACAGTTTTTTATCTTTTGTACAGATTTTCCACATGCCTCAAAACTTTATATACTAACCGGTTGCTATTACAGTAAAAACAAAGTTAGTGCAGCTCTTTAAAGCACTGTGCTTTTGCACTGATGTCAGTACAGTAGTCTGTTTTCTGAGCCAACATAGACATAACCCGCCATAAAAATAAACATGTACACATCCATGGCCTGAAATAAATCAAAGTGGACATAATGAAAATTATCCAGTGATCTTAACAGAAAACTTAATATACTTCATCTTTTTGGGGGGGTGATAAAGGGAGTTGGTTTGGTTTTCATCGAAATCTTTATGTGGGTAAAACTTCCAGTTCACTGCACTTGCACAATATGAACTAAGAGGTAGGAGAGAAATTGTATCAATAAATTTTGGTGGGACAAATGAGTGTTTCATGAGACAACTCAAATTTTTGTAGGCTATATGATATTTTAATATAATTTAAAATACAACTAAGCCTTAAAATATGAAATTTATTTAAAACATAACTTTCTCTTCAATGAAAGATTTTTTTTTTGTCATTTTTCTGACAAATCTGATTTGAGAACAAAAGGAAACATATAACCATAATGGAAATGTGTTTATGTCCCAAAGCCCATTTGTCTCTTAGATATCTTTGAGTTCAATTATCACAAAATTATTTTTTGATTTTTAGATTCTTGCTTTGGTCACATATATCTTTTGTTGCGAAGACCTGATACAAGTGTAATCCTGAGAATTTCTATTCAATATTCCTATCATTCAAACACAGTTTGGTAAAGATGGCAGTTCAGTCAAGTGAAATGTGCTTGAAGTCCTAAGGTTGATCGGTCAAGAATAAGATTTCTCCAGTAAAACATTTTTACAAAGGCACAATGACCATTTTTTCATAGTTCAGACAAACAGAGCATAAGGAATTATTTTGAAATATAATGATGGTACAGCTGTAACAATAAAAAGGTCTATAATAAATAAAAGATTGTGCATCTGTTTTAGAAGAGCTCTGACTGCTATTCCTTGTAACTTGCCACAGACTTGGTGCATACTATATCTTAATTGTACATACACATGCAAGAATTGTTTATATCTCATTTTATGTTTTGTCCTGAAGAATTTTAGGCAGTAAGGGCCATACTATCTGATGATTGGGAGAGTGAAATGGAGTTGGAACATCAGGCTAAATCATATTTAAGTATTATCTATTCTTTAGAGCAGAGGATTAGCTTTCATCTGGAGTGGTGGTGGGTCTTTGCAAAGATAGGCATATTCTTACCCCCTTGGGACAATAGGATACCTTTGCAAAATTGGATACAGTTTAAGAGCAGGTTCTTTTTGTATAAAGATTATTTCCTTAATTGGTAATAAATACTTGGACTTATCATTGTGCTTCAGAATTTGCTAAATCACTTTTTCAGTCGCCATCAATACAGTCTGATAATAAAAAAATTTCTGAAATTTTGCTGCTGCTTCTCTTACAGTAAAATAAGAATAACTACAACCCTTACATTATTC
>NW_011888873.1:3981185-3983590 GCF_000151845.1 Pteropus vampyrus | reverse complement strand
TTTAGGCAGTAAGGGCCATACTATCTGATGATTGGGAGAGTGAAATGGAGTTGGAACATCAGGCTAAATCATATTTAAGTATTATCTATTCTTTAGAGCAGAGGATTAGCTTTCATCTGGAGTGGTGGTGGGTCTTTGCAAAGATAGGCATATTCTTACCCCCTTGGGACAATAGGATACCTTTGCAAAATTGGATACAGTTTAAGAGCAGGTTCTTTTTGTATAAAGATTATTTCCTTAATTGGTAATAAATACTTGGACTTATCATTGTGCTTCAGAATTTGCTAAATCACTTTTTCAGTCGCCATCAATACAGTCTGATAATAAAAAAATTTCTGAAATTTTGCTGCTGCTTCTCTTACAGTAAAATAAGAATAACTACAACCCTTACATTATTCCGATCAGTAAGATGTCATGAGGACTATTAAATATAAAGTTCTTAACAGTTGTTCAGTATGTAACCTAAATGTGAAAAATCTATGAATGGTTACAGAGGATATTCAATCTAAATCTTTCCCAAGGTCAGAAATATTATTTTGGAATGTGAAAAACTACATCTGCAAAGTGAAGTAATTCATCACTTTAAAAAACAAATCTGAGTTTTTAATAGAAGCAAAACTAACTCAGACATCTAAGCCATCAATAAAGCTTGCCAGAATTTGAAGAGAATATCACGATGCAACTCTTTTTATGGATCAAGTACAAATGAAGTTGACGGTGTATGCCTAATCAGAGCGCTGAGAACTGGAAGCTGCAAAGACGGTATTTCACTTTCTCATGTTGACACGTTGTGTGCAGGCAGTGCAGCCAGGCTGATTAAAAATGTCAGGGCTTTGCTAATGTGAAGCGCAGGCTTCCCGACTCTGAATTTTGAGTTCAAGAGGCCCCAAACCGCAGTGTGTAAATAAAGCACGTTTATTCATTAATGCATTCTATTATATTGTATTCAAACAGGATGACACTTAGGAAATCCCATCAATGTAAGCTTACTGTTGATTAGAATATGCAGCTCCTCATCAAAGGAGCCTGAGAAATGTAACCATGGTGCCGTGAGCTGAGGACAAGGCCAAGGTGGAGGCGCATTATCATTAGACTCTCCTTGAATGTTCTTCATCACCAGTCAGTGCTGACACTTTCCCATGGAAGGCAGTTCTCTTCCTAAACACAGTAGAGCATCAGGAAGGCAGCTGAGAGTTGCTCTTCATGAAGCTTATTTTAACATGGCATTATTTTCACTAACTTCTGACCTGGCTTTCTGTTAATAGAATAAGAAATCAAACCCAACACCTAGACCTGAAAAAGGTCATAGGTGTAGTTACTCACTGCTCCCTACCAAAAGGCTTCTTCGACTTGCATTCCCCTGTAATTTCCACCTGGTCTCCCATAGGGTAAAAATCAGCTCCCAGCCTCCTTCACAGAATATTCCACGATCTCCTTCCCATGCTTGGATCAGCTCTCCTGTGTGTCTTCTCTTGTACTCATAGCTGATGACGAATAATTTTGGTGAGGAGAGGAATGATCAGCCCAGAGGCTGATATTGTCCTCAGCTCTTTTCACCTTTCCTTAGTAAAGTGATGAGATTTTATCTGGAGGTTGCGCATTAAGCAGGAATAGAGTGAATGCATGCTGAGTGCATGGAACTATGGTAGTCACCTAAGAAATGCCAGAGGGATAAGAAAGTTCTCCTCCTTAAGAAACTTGACTTGTACTCATGGCCGAAGCTGCCTTGAGGTCTGATTAAGCTTCCTCAGTGTCTTCACTTGTAAAATTTTTCAGATGATCAATAAGGACCATTCTTACTCTTAAAATAATTGATGCTTTACATGTTACTTGTTCTTGTTGTCTGAACATCAGATCACCGTCTTCCTGAAGAGCCTATGGAGATAGATGTGAGCCGGGAGATAGAAATGTCAAAGACAGTGTTTTAAAGTTAAAAAGTAAATATGCAAATTTTAATTTTTGCCTGTATTTCCACTAACAAAAAATAAACTGAAATATTTGATTAATTACATTTCAGTTCTTTAATTCTTGTCCTGCTCCTGACAAGCAGATTTGTCATCTTCAATTTTTTAGGACAAAGGAAGGTAATAAAGCAAACTTAGATGTATAGTGCGGGTGGGGGAAGAATGATAAAACCTTTACGTCCATTCGTACTGATTAAAATTAAAAGGAGGTGATTCGAGGAACTTTCTAACCATGGTGTGACTGTAAAATTAGAGAACTGATTTTTTATGTGTGGCCTATGAAAATCAGTTTTATTGCTTTATACTCATTCCGTGAATATCTCAATCCAGTTCTGGTGGACAGAGTTCTAACATAAAAGCCAGTCCAACATATAATAAATTCAATAATATGAGAAGGAAAAAAATAAACTTTTGGTTATCAATGTAGAAAACTAATTTTTT
>NW_011888873.1:3969534-3978910 GCF_000151845.1 Pteropus vampyrus | reverse complement strand
AAGTGGTAGGTTCCAGATAATCAAGGCAAGTTAAAGATTCAGATAAACACGGCAAACAGAGGTTTCATTTCAAATACAAAAATTTGCTTCATCCATCTGTGGCACTCTGACAAATGAGGTAAACACACCAAATGAGAGGAAGAAAAAGTGAAGAGCAAAGGGCAAATAGATGTGGCTCCTAGCAACATCCACTTTCAACCTTGCAGAGGCTTTCCCACAGACCCTTGCTGTCCAGGTAAGGGCCGTGCCACATCACCCCACCAGGACATCTTTGGTCTTGCCTCCCAGCACAAGGTTGGCTTTTATCTGATTGGGGCACCTGGTGTCCCTCTGGGGCCATCTCTCAGGAGACATTCAGGTGCCTAGAAAAATGAAAAATGTAATACTTCTGTCATAATACAACACAACTCTATGAGAAAATACAGTTCCTATTCCAGTTTGAGTTACAAGGAGCATATTTCCTTTCATCCCAGCAGCCAAAACAGAGGCCTCCTGGTCTCATTTCAACTGAAATAGCCCTAGGAGCTTTGGCTGCAGTCTTTTTTCTCTGTTGGGCTCAGATCCAGCACTGGGGCTGGATATTCCACAGCACAAATAAGTGCACCCCTTTCCACGTGTGCAGTAGTGTAGGCTCTCTCAGTCACTTCTAGTGTTGCAGAATCGGAGGATGAGGACTCTGCCCCAGCCATCCACTTACAGGGTAATTGTCAGGTAAATAGTAACAAGAGGAGGACTTATTTCGTTTTATACATTTAAATCCATCTTGAGGGCACCATAATGAGAATATTATGAGCTGTGAAAAAAATGGATATTTTCTTAGGTTATTGACATGTCAATAACACACCATGGCAGCTGTGATGGAGGGCAACAGAACCTTGAGAGGCAGGAGTCGGCTTTCCCTCTGTCTTTACAGTTCTCTTTGCTGGGCCTTGCTAATGATTAGCTCTCAGCTGGCTTGTTGCCATACAGATTTTTTAAAGGGCATTTTTTTTCTCATGTAGGATAATTTTTTGACTTTCCAGTTAGAACACGTCGCTATAATTAATGAGACTTACTTTCTACTTGGAAGCTTGGAAGCGTCAGTGCCACATGAAAATGAAGAGGGGGTAAGGAGAGGCTAACAGCAGAGCAAGGACTAAGATGAGAAATTGTCTTAAAAATGAGGACCACAAATGAAAAAAGCGCATGAACAAAAACGAAAAAGAAAAGTTTTCCCAGGTTATGGAAATATTTGGGTATAAGATTCACTGTTTAATTTTGATATATCGTATTGTTTACTGCTGGGAAAGATGAAAATATGTTTTTCATCACTCTATTTGAACAAAAGTATATTTTGAATATTTTCTCCTTTTTTCCTTCACATGCATTCTAACTGTATATTAATGTGCATGGGGCAGGTTTTTGTCATCATTTTTTATTTGACTCGCGTGTCTTCTCTTGTCGTCGCTTCGGTGTGCTCAGAGGCAGGTGTAAAGAAAGAGTTAAAACTGGGCATTAACCTGCTGCGAGTCCCCATCAGCTGCAGTGGTTTGATACATGGACTTATCCCTAAGCCCTGCTCCAGTGGTCAAGAGCTGTTATCTAAAGCCTGTCCCTCATAGCTTCCTTCATTCTTGAGCTTCGCAATGGCTTGTCAGTCACCAGGTGGGTACTGTGTTATTACACAGAAAGTAATTTCTTGATGGTAGCTAAGAAGATAACTATTTTAGCATACTTTTTTGCTTTTAATATACTTCATGGAAGATTTTTGACTAAAAGTGTTTACTTTCCTGTGTAAAGTCAAAAGCGTAGTTGATTTTTTATTTTTATGTTAAATGCCCTTACTATCCCTCTTGGGATCAAATGAGAGAGTACTTGGGAGATTCTTAGAAACAGATTTTATAGTTAGGAGGTCGCTGGGTATGCACGGATTATCAGAACTTCAGTTTGCAAAGTAACTAAAGTGCAGTTAAAAATGCAAACTCCTGGGTTCCCACCCTCAGATGTTCCCATATGGTAAATCTGGCGAGGGGCCCAAGAATGTGTATTTTGAATGAGTGTTTTGGATGATTCTAATGCAAGTGCTCTGGGCTCCGTGGTTTAGCTGAGGGAAGAAAGGAGAGTCTTGGAGCTGTTCCTTCTCCAAATTCAGACTCTAAGAGGAGATCTTGTACTTAATATGAATTATGTTAATAGATTGGCATTGTACTTTAAAAAACAGTGAAGATTTCCTGTGAAAATGGCTGGGTTGTAACTATGCTTGACTTGCACCTTCCCCACACTCATATACTTCTTACTGCCTACTTGGTTCTGAACACCAAAACTGATAGATAAAATACAAAAAGGAAAAAAAAAAAAGTGAAGACATATCTGTAACCAAAAACAAGATAAATATTTCTATGGCTGATAAAATTAACAGAACTATACTTCACTGGTGTAAGTGAAGCTGAAGTGAGGGCCTACTGATGTTTGGGTAGGAAGCAGTCAGAACAGGTAGAAGTTTGACTCCTTCAGTAGATGACTAGGGCTAAAAGTGTTTTATCAAAGGTCTGGACCTGAGCCAGTCTCTGTGCTTGAAAACAGAACTGGAACTGAAAAGTAGTGAAAGGAAACTAGGGAAAAAAGGTCTGTAAACTGATCTCTAGAAAGCAGAGTGTCTGGGGGTGGCTGGGTAGAGCAGAGACAGCCTGCTAGCCAAGACCTGAGCCAAGGCATTCCCTGAATTGGAGCCTCGATGTGATATATCTCCAGTTTCGTGAGAGATCAAGAGCTCCAAAGTATTGATCTGGTTCTGGACTGGGAATGCAGGGGGTGGGTGAGGTAATCAAAAGACCACCAAATAGGAAGGGATGACTAAAGAGAGACAGAGACAGAGAATATGTAAAGTACTATTCAAAATGAGTATGCAAACAAATTCCAAAATATAGAAGTCAGATTAATGCTGAGAAAGCCAGTAAAATCAATGTTTTTTGGAGATGTGCTTACTACATATGAAAATAGTTTTAAGTAGTAAATATGCTTATTATCCTCAAAGGGATTAAAAGAAGGAATAACATCCATAAAGAGTAAGAAACTATGAAACGAAATAATAAAAAATGAAAAAGAACGGAGTATATGAAAAAGTACCATTAAAAATTCTGAAAAATATGGTCATTAACATTAAAACTTTAATAGATAAGATAAACCCTAGATTCAACATAGCTGGGAAAAATTAGTGAATGGGAAGATAGTATTAAGGGATTCAACCAGAACAGAGCATAGAGAAATAAAGAGATTGAAAAAATATGAGAGCAAATAAGAAACATGGAGAATAAAATAAGTTCTAAAATACAAGTTACAGGAATAACAGAAAGAGAATGAGTAAAATGAAAGAGAAGCAGCATTCAAAGAGATAATGGCTAAGGATTTCTCAGAGCTAAAGGATGACATAAATCCTCAGACTGAATGTATATACTATGGGCAGAGCAGGAAAAAAAAAGACTCCTTTGGTAGGAAGATATAGAATGTTAAGATTAGAGAGAAAAATATTAATGTATCTTGAGAGAAAAGACAGATAATTTCCAAAGCAATAACTCTCAAACAGAAGTCTTCTCATGAGCATTAATAGAAAACAAAAGATTTTGTAAAACACTATTGAAGTGCTGAGAGAAAATAATTGATTTCTATTCCCAGCTAAACTGCCATTTAATTCAATGGAAGGGGATAAATAATCTCTCATTTAAGACACACAGCAAAGGGTGTAAATCCAAGGCAATTCCTATCCAAGAGGAGCTTTCAGCCAAGGTGGGGACTCAGCCATGTAAACACTAATTACAATAAATGCCTAAAATCAAGCAAGTAATAGTGTCAATAAGCGTGTAATTTACTTTCTCAACACAAAAATGTGCTAAGGTTGGAACATAAAATCGTGAGAGAATCACAGAAGTTTAAGATCATAGCTGAAGATTCTGTTCATTGTCTTATACCTACAGAGCTCAATATATTCCTTCCTTAGTTTAGTTCTTGGAAAAATTTATACTTGCAAATACATTTGGTTTTTTCTTTCATAAATGGAAACTATGTAACTTAACATTTTAATGTCCTATAATTAATTGCTAAGGAACTCCTAGTCAAATATTGTGCCTGATTGTGGTGACTGGACGTTTTTGACATCAGACCAGACCAAACCAAGATTTATTTTGCTAACAGTCCATGCTCTTTGTTCTCTATAGTTCTGTCAAAATGTATCCCTAATTGTGTATGTGGTTTAATTTTGCAAAGTACTTGAAATGTATTTGGAAGTAGATATGGAGATTAATTACTTTTAAAAGGAGAGTTAAGTGAAATCTACCATTTTTATAACCAATATGGAAAAATACTATGCTTTACAGAAAAATTAGATTTTAATAATCTAGTTATTTCATGGTGTATGTACATGAGAAAAGAAACATGAGCTTTATTTTTCAGAAGCATGCAACTATGTTTTCAAAAACTATCATAGTCTAAGTTTGAAGCAATGGTTAGAAGTAATTTTTTAAAATAGAAATCTGATTCTGCATTTGCATAGAAATGTAGTTCATTTAGAACATATACAATATTGAGCTGACATGAAAAAAATGTGTGAAATAAATCCTTATAAAATTTCTCAGAGATCCATTGTGGGGCTATTTAAAAGCTTTGCTGTTTGCATAGTATATACAATAATTGTTCAGAACATACACACACACACATACACACACACACACACACACACACACACACAGACACAAAGACAAAGATAAGTGTAGAGACCAAATTCACATAGAAAAAAGATACAAAGTAGGTATCAGCTTCACGTTTTTTTTTTAAATCTTCTATTATTGTGACTGAAAGATTAAAACAATTTTCAGCTTTTCAGTGATTTCATTTGTGCCACTTCGCTAGTTTTCAACCTTTGTCATTGTCTAAACTAGTGGGTAAATTTCCTGCCTAGAACACTAATTGGTGACACGCCATTAATCAGCATAGCATTTCAAAATATTTTAATGCCCATTAAGTCTATTTTTCCCATAAGGCTATGGATTTTAGATGGATCTTTAACAGGAGGAAGAAGAAAGGTCAGCTTTTCCTTGTGTCTTTAGCTGGGCTTTCTGACCACAGCGATTTTCAAGCCTCACGGCACATTTGAATGCGTGGTTGCCTCATCATTCTGGCACTGTTGTCTTTGATTCCAAAAGAGAATGTAGCATTTCAAATGTCGGAAATGTGCTATAGATTTTTTGGCAGGAGGAAGGAAGTCAGTTTGACTTTCGTGCCTTTAAAAAATATATAATGTTATGACCAAAATTAGTACTCCGAAATTATTTTGCTCTGAAATCGAAAAGGACTAATATACATCTATTATGTTATACATGCATCCTTTGACTGGCAGCCAGTTTTGAACATTTCTTTTTTACTAGAAATCAACTTTCATATATTCATTTATTCATTTGGCATGAAAAGTAAAACAGACAAAGATGGAAACAAAAAAAATTGCATGTAAAATTTTTAAGCTAATGTAAAGTTTATTAGCACAGAGGTATCATTTACCTGTTTTCATATATGACAGTGAACCTACAATCATTTGTGTATTTTAAATATAATAAGTTGCCAATATGTCAAAAAAACCCCAGAAAAACATAAAACACATAAATATAAATTATTGCTTATTGAAATTTTTATAAATTATATCAAGGTAAAATTTGACATAATTTAGGTCCCGGTTTTTCAGTCATATCTGGTATGCTTTTTTTTCATGCCTTATATAGTGCAGTTATACTAAGCTACGTGTAGTCATTTAAAAGTTGTTTGCATGCATATCATCCTGAGACACTTTATAATAAATCCAATTCCCCTAACTTCCCAACATACCATATGTTAAATTAATTAAAAATAAACCTTTAACCATACTTGTAAAAAATACCAAGGAATTGTCTTAACTAAAAAGCACCTGGAGCCTATGTTTCAGGATACCTATGGTTTGTTGCTATAATATATGTGAAAATTTGAATATTATAGGAAATGGATAGCTTAATTCACACCCCAAGAGAAGTCGCTTTCCTCCCATTGGTATCTCCGTTCAAATATCCATAATGCGTTTTTATTTTCAACAGCTGCTTAATACGTTATTCAAGTTAAAGTATGGTTAAGCTTAGTCATATAAAACCTTTTGAGACATCAAGGAATGTGATATTTCTGACCAGCTGCAAAAGTGGTAACCTCTTAGAAAAAAAATGTGAGCATAAATAAAACAAAAAGTAGGCAGTGAGCATATTAATCTTTTTTCTTCCTCGTATTTTTCCTCTCATATTGCTTTCTTTTTTTAAAACCTCTAATACAACTCTAACCTTTAAAAGTTCTCTGAATCAAGCAATTTTTCATGATCTGGCTGTCTCATGATTGTTTTTATTTCAGTTTAACATTTCTTCTGATTCACTACATTTTTCAAGTTATTTATGAGATTTTACTCCTGAGTTCAGTCGGGGTTAATAACTCATGATTTAAATCAGATCATTGAATATATACATGTGGCCAAGTCAGTACTATTTCTAAGGTCAGGCCTAATGTACCAAAGTAGCTGTTATAAAATTATTTCTAGTAGAATTTGTTGTAAAATAGTAATTCTGTCCATACAGTTATGCAAAACGTTCTAATAACTGCTCTTTCCTACGAATAACATGGAAATGATTTTATTGATCAAGAAACCCCCAAGACTGCAAAATAATTTATTTTAATCTTGTAGTAATACATTGTCTGCATGACTGTCTGCATCAATATTATGTTTTGATCAACAGTTTGTCATTCAGAATGTTGTTAATATGAAAGACATATACTTAATTTTAAGGTAGTAAAACTTTATATCCAATATAGTATAAAGAATGGAAAACAATAATAGCAAAGCTTTGATTTTATTTTTCATTGATCTACCATATGTAACATTTTAATGTTTATTAGTTTCTCAGCAATCAAATATAAAAACTATTATCATCAATGCAAAAAAAATTAGCCAATCTTTTTACTGCTGTGAATAGTATATCTTTATATTGCATATTTTTGTTTATATTTTGCTTGAATTTATTTTTTTGTAGGCTGCTAACATCAATGTGTAGGACAATGATAGAAAAACCATTTGTAAAATATAGTCTCCTGTAGCTAAAAATAATCAATGCCAGAAATGACTTATTATCCAATAAAGGCCTAAAAATCACTGTGAGGGGAAAAAAAAATATTGTCACATTGCCATCCTCAAGGATCAAGAAGCAAGAACAAAAATAGTTATCAGGACAAAGAAAAAGAGATTTTTTTCCTAAATGATAGTTATATTTTCACATAAGTTTCATGTAGTGTTAAAAACCATGCTCCAAGACAGCGCCAAAGAAAAAACGAGGAAGAGTCCATCATTTTGATGTGTTTATGTTTTTAACATAGCTCTTTAGAAATGCAGATAATTGAGGGCATTTTTCATGTTTTAACTAAATGTTTGATATCTGTACATCTCTCCAAAATGAAGATTTACATTTTCAAAAGTTGAATTTCTGCCTGAAGATTTGTGTGTATGTGGTTTTTTAAATATTCCTAATTGTGAAAAAAATCCATAATTTGGGCCTAACTTATAATAAAAAGAAATTATGATATTATTTCTGAAACATTTATCTGTGCAGGTGCTAGCATAAAAATAAAAACATGCTCTAAGATTTGCTTTGAGAACAGATGTTTGTGAATCTATTGGTGAACAAAAGCAGGCCAAAAATGTAGGAAAACTTTTTAATCCAAATGTATAGTATGCTGAGATTGCTGTAGATCGCGAAGCTGCCACAGAAAGTGAGGCAGTTGTTTTAGGTGTAGTTATTTTCCAATAATAAATCAGAATGACAAGTCCAGGGGATAGAAAACAGCCACACCTAACTTTGTTCTTTAGTAAGTATTATCGGTTTAACCGTAGAATTCATAATGTTCTTAGTTTATTTGAAAAGAAGGTTTCTGGAATTTGCTGGGGGTTGACTGACACAGAAGCTATCAAATCTGAATGATTGTTGGGGAGTAGTGATAGGATTCTGTAACCTTCCAGTGTTGAGGACCTACCCAGGAGACAGGAACTGAGGATCTAAGAATTGAAAGGTTGGAAATCTGAGACAAGTCCTGAGAGCAATACGACCTGTCCTGCAAAAAGCAATGCCTCTCCTCTCACAGCCCTAATATCTCTCTCGCATTCTGCCCTTAGGGGTGTGCATGGAAGTCACAAGGAGATTATAAACAGAAGATAATGTGTTTTTTTTTTCCCAGAAGATGACTTTTTAAAATTGTTTTTGGAAAATTAGTCTTCAAATCAATACTGACAATTCTGAGTTACAAGGACTTTTTGTATATAACATTACTTATTTAATTTTTTTTTAAGAATTCTTTTATGTGACCCAAATAATCACAAGATTCAGGGTAGTGGTACTATTTGTGGGCAGCGCTATATTTCTTTATTTCCTTTTTACTCATCCCCTAACCCCTCGCCTCCTTGGGCAACCAGCAGCTTGTTCTCTGTATCTATGAGTCTATTTCTGTTTTGTTTTGTTTGTTTGTTTGTTTTTAGATTCCACACGTAAATGAAATCATACAATATTTATCTTTTTGACTTATTTCACTTTGCATATACGCTCTCAAATGGAAAGATTTCATTTTCATTCCTTTGTATTGCTGAGTAATATTCTGTTTGTGTGTGTGTGTGTGTGTGTGTGTGTGTGTGTGTGTGTGTGTGTGTGTGTGTGTGTGTGTATTACATCTTCCTAACCCATTCCTTTATCAACGGATACCTAGATTGCTTCTATATCTTAGCTTTGTAAATAATACTGTAATGAACATAGGGGTGCATATATCTTTCCGAATTAGTGTTTTTATTTTCTTCGGATAAACACCCAGAAGTAATATTAATAGGCCGTACGGCAGCTCTGTCTTTAATTTTTTGAGGAATCTCCATACTGTTTTCCATGGCAGCTGCATCAGTTTACAATCCCACCAGCAATATACGGGGGTTCCCTTTTCTCTACATCCTCACCAGGACTTGCTATTTAGTGACTTTTTGGTGATGGCCATTCTGACAGGTGCGAGGTGGTAGTCATTATGGTTTTGATTTGTATTTCCCTGATGATTAGTGATGTTGAGCATCTTTTCATATGTCTGCTGACCATCTATAGGTCCTCTTTGAAGAAACATCTATTCAAACTCTCTGCCCATATTTTAATTAGATTGTTCAGGGTTTTTTTGTTTGTTTGTTTGTTTGTTTGTTTAGCTGTTAAACTCTATGAGTTCCTTATATAATTAGGTATTATCCCCTTATTTGATGTATTATTTGTATCTTCTCTCATTAAGACATTGTCTATTTGTTTTGTTGATGATTTCCTCTGCTGTGCAG
>NW_011888873.1:3967319-3968861 GCF_000151845.1 Pteropus vampyrus | reverse complement strand
GTGTGTGTGTGTGTGTGTGTGTGTGTGTGTGTGTGTGTGTATTACATCTTCCTAACCCATTCATTTATCAACGGATACCTAGATTGCTTCTATATCTTAGCTTTGTAAATAATACTGTAATGAACATAGGGGTACATATATCTTTCCAAATTAGTGTTTTTATTTTCTTCGGATAAACACCCAGAAGTAATATTAATAAGCCGTACGGCAGCTCTGTTTTTAATTTTTTGAGGAATCTCCATACTGTTTTCCATGGCAGCTGCATCAGTTTACAATCCCACCAGCAGTATACGAGGGTTCCTTTTTCTCTACATCCTCACCAGGACTTGCTATTTAGTGACTTTTTGGTGATGGCCATTCTGACAGGTGTGAGGTGGTAGTCATTATGGTTTTGATTTGTATTTCCCTGGTGATTAGTGATGTTGAGCATCTTTTCATATGTCTGCTGACCATCTATAGGTCCTCTTTGAAGAAACATCTATTCAGATTCTCTGCCCATATTTTAATTAGATTGTTCAGGGTTTTTTTGTTTGTTCGTTTGTTTGTTTAGCTGTTAAACTCTATGAGTTCCTTATATATATTAGGTATTATCCCCTTATTTGATGTATTATTTGTATCTTCTCTCATTAAGACATTGTCTATTTGTTTTGTTGATGATTTCCTCTGCTGTGCAGAAATTTTAGTTTGATGTAGTTTCATTTGTTTATTTTTGCTTTAGTTTCCCTCGCCCAAAGTGACATATCCAAAAAATTATTGCTAAGACTGATGTCAAAGACTTTACTGCCCATGTTTTTTTCTAGGACCTTCATGGTTTCAGGGCTTATATTTAATTATTTAATGCATTTTGAGTTTATTTTTGTTTATGGTGTAAGAAATTGGTCCAGTTTCATTTTTTTACATGTATCTGTGCAGTATGCCCAGCACCACTTATTGACAAAATTGTCTATACCCCGTTGTATATTCTTGTCTCCTTGCTCGCAGATTAATAGACCATATAAGTGAGGATTTATTTCTAGGCTTTATTATATCCTATTGATCTATATCCCTATTTTTATACCAGTACCAAACTGTTTTTGATTATTGTAGCTTTGTAGTATAGTTTGAAATCAGGGAATGTGGTACCTTCCACTTTGTTCATTCTCAAGGTTTCTTTGGCTATGCAGACTCTTTTGTGGTTCTTTATAAATCTTAGGATTAGTTATTCTAGTTCTGAGAAGAATACCACTGGGATAATAGAGATTGCATTGAATCTGTATTTTGCTTTAGGTAGTAAGGACGTTTTAACAATATAATCCTTCTAAACCATGAGCTTTCTAAGATTTTTATTATTAATAGTAAACATAGTAAAGAAATACTTTCTGAACACATTGTATTGGCTCTATGCTAAATATATGTTATTCATAATCTTAACTTTTACATAAACTCTATGAAGTATATACTATTATTATCCCCATTTTGCAGAAGAAAAAACTGAGGTTATGAAAGGTTAAGAAATGTGTCCAATTGTATCTATCTAGTAAGTGGCAGAAAAAATTTGAGCAA
>NW_011888873.1:3942942-3966714 GCF_000151845.1 Pteropus vampyrus | reverse complement strand
ACCTTCATGGTTTCAGGGCTTATATTTAATTATTTAATGCATTTTGAGTTTATTTTTGTTTATGGTGTAAGAAATTGGTCCAGTTTCATTTTTTTTACATGTATCTGTCCAGTATGCCCAGCACCACTTATTGACAAAATTGTCTATACCCCATTGTATATTCTTGTCTCCTTGCTCGCAGATTAATAGACCATATAAGTGAGGATTTATTTCTAGGCTTTATTCTATTCTATTGATCTATATCCCTATTTTTATACCAGTACCAAACTGTTTTTGATTATTGTAGCTTTGTAGTATAGTTTGAAATCAGGGAATTTGGTACCTTCCACTTTGTTCATTCTCAAAGTTTCTTTGGCTATGCAGGCTCTTTTCTGGTTCTTTATAAATCTTAGGATTAGTTATTCTAGTTCTGAGAAGAATACCACTGGGATAATAGAGATTGCATTGAATCTTTATTTTGCTTTAGGTAGTAAGGATGTTTTAACAATATAATCCTTCTAAACCATGAGCTTTCTAAGATTTTTATTATTAATAGTAAATATAGTAAATAAATACTTTCTGAACACATTATGTTGGCTCTATGCTAAATATATGTTATTCATAATCTTAACTTTTACATAAACTCTAAGAAGTATATACTATTATTATCCCCATTTTGCAGAAGAAAAAACTGAGGTTATGAAAGGTTAAGAAATGTGTCCAATTGTATCTATCTAGTAAGTGGCAGAAAAAATTTGAGCAAGTATGTCTGACTATTGTGATGTTGCCCAATTTGATATACAGACTCCTATTTTGAGTGGATTTCTAATTCCACAAATATTTGGTGTTTTGAGAGGCAGGTATTCTGCAATTCTAAAATGGATGAAATCTTGCTTTAATCTAATCTATTTGTGGCCCTGATATAAAGTAATACTCAACTGCAATTGAGTTGGTTCAGGCACTGTCACTTGGATTACTGTGTGATCGACCTCAGCCATCCATGAAGAGTAATCCATTCACACATCTCTCTCTCTCTCTCTCTCTCACACACACACACACACACACATACACACACACACATGCACACACACAGTGCTGTACAATATGAACGAAGATTTATTATTGCTACATATGGCCACTACTTTGAGAAGTGTGGCCTCCAGAACTCTTCCATAAAATGAGAGTTTGTCTGGAAGTTTCTAGAATTTTATAAAATTAAAAAGTGGAGTATAGATACAATTATTCCTTGGTCAGGCTAACTGAAATAAATCACTTGAAAGAGATTAGGCTCAGGGCAATTAGGGGAAAACTTTAGTTTAACTATGGCTGCTATGGGAGAAGAATCTAGTGGATATGATTGTACCCCATTAACATTCATCTGGGGATTGATAAATGGATATATGCCAACCATTGGTATGTCCAAGGTAATGGCTGTTATAAAGACATGATGAATTAGAGTCATAATAGCAAACCAATAATAAATCAACAGTTTGAAATTCTGATTTTTATTTGACCCACTTAGAAGATTCAGTGTGGAGGGGTAAGGAATTTTCTCATGTCCTACGCATGACTCCATTTCGGAAGCCACTTGCTTAGCCTATACATTATCCCATTGGTCAGGGTTTGATAATAGTGTTAGAAAAAACAAAGCTGAGTGCCATAGAAGTCATTCTAGTTATTCTAGAGGTTGGAGAGTTTTCATCGCTGGACAGCTTTCAGGATGTAATTCTGAAATACATGCAGTGCCACCAGAGAAGTGACATTTCTGGATACAAGTTTCACTGATAGACTAGTAAAATCCAAATTTCTGTGACATTGAATCTATCTCCATCATCCTCACCCATCTTCACCTTCTCCTTTATTATCACCATCTTTTATTACTTAATGGTCTCCTCACCGCCAACCACACTGAGAAAAAGTAGAGAAGATATCACCAAAATAAATGACAGCAGAGATTAATGATTATCAATTGTCGCCTAAATTGGTGACCAAACTAGGATAAACTGATCCATGTTTTTCCCCTCATTTCATGCTTTATGTGTGACTTTGAAAGATAAAAAGAATAAGAGGTGGACAAACTTAATTCCCTTTTGTTGCCGTATACTCTGAGTGCTTCCAAAAGCATCCAGAAGAGAGGACTTATGTTAGCAAACATTTAGCCTCTGGCCATAACTATCTTCCTGTTGAATTCAATGAGAGTGAGTAAGAAAGCAAAATGATACTAAGAAGAAAACTGAGATTTCTGCTCTCACGTTCACGTGAATCATTTCTATTTTTATGCTTACGACGATTCTTTTAAAACAAAAGAAAATAAAAATGAAATGAGCTATGAAAAAAAGAAGAAACAATCAAAGCTCTCTCTGATCAGCAAGAGAATATTCAATTCTTAATTGCAACTTTAACTTAGTCTAAACCAGCTTCAGAAAGTCTTCCCAACTATGACCTCAGGGCCCATAATGGCCCTTAGGAACTCCCGGGTTCCTGCTGGAGCTCATCCTTCTGGATTGCCAGCAGTTGAAGGTCAAATTTAAATGCCAGCTTTGCAACCCTGCTGCTCTGTTAGGCAATTGCCCTGGGAAATGAATCCCATTGTGGTTAGGAAGAAACTGTTTTAAGATAACATCTTAAATGCTTCTGGTAAAATATCCCTCATCTCCAAGCTCAGTCTTTCTTTGTTCTGTGTAAAAACGATTTGTAATGCAAACGTGTTCCCCTATCATAAAATACTTCGAAAACCTAGCAAATTTTTACAATGCAATAAAGGTGCTTATTTATCAATGGATAGCTATACTTTTTTTTTTTAATTCCTTTTAAAAGTGTAAACTGTAATGTTTGAAACTAGTAAAGCTAAACAAGCAATGGGTTGTAGTTCTTTAAAAATGACACCGCGAAAGGAAGTTACCTCTTTCAAAACCAAATACGTTAATTCAGTGATGACATGGAAGGCATAACTGCATTATTTTGACTTGTTGTCACATTAACGTTGCCGCTTCTGTTGTTGGCTTCAGGTAACCTCACAGCCAAGTCCCCGCTGCCTTAAAAATTAATTATGATAAGAATTTCTTTTCAGTTCAGACTGTTTGAGAATGCCTCACGTGCAGGCTGCAAATTATGAAGTGTAAATTAGGGCATCACTGAGCAGGAAAGGTCCCAAGAAACCAATTTAAGAATTCTCTCCAGATTTAGTGGAGAGCTGGATATCGTCCATTCTGGAGAAATAACTTGAAATTAGAATCTACTTGCCATTCAGTAACACTGCATATTGGGATCGACTTTCTTGGGAAAGAATGTGCTAAATGTGTGTGGACCAAAAAAAAAAAAAAAAAAAATTATAAATTTTGCCACTCATAGTACATTTCTCATAGCTTTATTAAAAAATCAGCACTAACAATTGCCAAGCACTATTCGAAGCATGCCACATGTATAAACTCATTTAATACGTAGAGCAACTCTGTGAAGTGGGAATTATAATTGGCACTCTCATTTTACAGATGATGCAACTGAGGCACAGAAAGTTTAAGTTGTAGGAGTCACAGAGCTAATAAGTGGCAGTCTCGCCTGAGTCTTTGTGTCTAACCGCAAAATTATACTGCCTCAACAATTTGACTCAGCTTCTGAACTTTCCTTTATTATATCCACAAAACAAATGGTAGATAGTTTTTAAGGTGCGATCAGCAATTTTACTTAATTTAAAAGTTGCTTTTCCACTCACCAAACTTTGGGTCACCGGGGGTCTGTTTTGCATGCTTTTCTGAGGTTCTGGAGCAGGAATCAGCTTGCCCTTGGTCGGTTCTCCTTTCTGCTGGCCCTTGGGCTTGAACTTTTTCACTCTGCCTCACTAATTGTCACTTGTTCATTTGTTGTCCACCTTCTGAAATTTGTCAGCATCTCTTATCTGCTGACATCACATTTTCTCTTTTCATTGTTCGTGTGTGTGTGTGTGTGTGTGTGTGTGTGTATGAATTTTTTTTAAATGTATTACTGTCATTGTATTTTCACAGTTCTGCTCAGGTTATATAAAGTATTTTCTCTATAGGACTTTGGGGAGAGAGGTGGAGAGGAGGTGCAGAAAAGAAAATATTTATTAGTGAGTCACATACATCTTTAAAACTCTTTCTTTCAGATCACCTTATATTTGCAGAAGTTAAAGTTTAGTCCTAAATAGCCGAGAATATATGAAATTCATAGTAGAAAAGTCTTCACAGCTGTAGTTAATAGGGCTGCATTGTTCTTTCAGATTCTTTGACAACATCCTATATTAAGGATGTAGTGTTCTGAAAAATTGTGTGCAGTCCATAGACTAAAAATGGAGTCAACAAAGCCCAGTGAAATAGTAAACTGAAAGTTACAGTCGGCAATACATGAGAGAACAATAACACTATAAAATGTTCTTGTTTTCTAAAATATATGCAAAGCTTCATATGTTAACACCATAAACTGCAAGACAGCCAATTTATTTTTAAAACAAGAAATAAGAAACACCTGTTTATTATCAACTATAACAATATGTTTAGTTTTAAGAGAATCTTTTTGGCAGTCACTAATAAGCGATATTTTAAGACTTAAAATAGTTTTAATATATTCTAATGGACTACTTACAAGGCACGAGGAAATATATTTAGATGATGCTTAGCTTTCACTTAAGTTCAGTGAGTATTAAATGGATACGAACATTAATTTCAGTCATTATTTTACAAAATTGTAATTAATGAAAAACAGAAATTTAACAGATATTATTTTACCTTACTATGTTCTAAGGAAAAAAATAAGGCAGGTTTATCAGTGACCCACAAATACAATATATTTTTGAAAAAGCAGTTTCTATTTGTAAAAGTATGTGAATGTTAAAATAACACACATGAGAAGAAAAGAAACTCTATAGATAAATAAGCTAAGAATAAGCATCCCATTCCATCTCACGTGGTTGGCTGGACCAGTTTTTCCTATATTTTCTTTGGTTACAGTATGACAATTAAATAGAAACAGCTAACTAAAAATTTTAAAAAACACATAAATGTGACAATTCAACTAGGAGCTATTTTTGAAAAAGTGAAAAAGCAAAAATATAAATTAAATGTTTCTTATACATTTCTATGTAAAATTCTTTTAATAAAGATTTAATGGCAATTTGCATTTTCATCTTTCTTAGTTTGAGGCTTTCAGTTCAAGTCACTCTTTCTTTCCAGCATTTACCCCTTAGAAAGGAAATATTGAAAGAAATTATTTTCCCTGTCAAAGTTTATTCTTTTATGCTTTTTTCTTTTTTCTTTTGACTATTTAATTGCTGTTATCTCTGGTTTAGGTCTGATTTTAAAAAAATGTACATGACCAAAAATTTTAATGTAAGAATGTTCAAAGCACGTGTTTAATCTGAAGATTTTGCACAAACCTTGCCGTATGACCATCCTTAAAAGAAATAACGTATGGACAAAATCATATAATCTGCCTGAAACAGATGAAATTGACCTCTTTTTAAGTTAATTTTATAGAAAGGTATGTTTGCTAGGGGCAAGATAGGGTATCACTATCCTCCTCCCCCATCCACAGATTTGTTTTTGTTTTTGTTTTTAAACAGTTGAGAAATTAAAAGGGGGAAAAAGTAGTCATGTAGAGGAAGTGCTATTTTTGTGAGCTAATTAAATTTTTGCTGACGTTGTCTCTTAAAATTGCATTTAACCCCACTAGGTATGCCCCAGATGGATATAAAAAACTGACTATTCTCTTTGGCAATATGGTATAATAGAGATACCAAAGATTTCTGAGTGTCTCATCAAAATTTAGTGCTTGCACATTGATCCTTATTTTCAGATTTTTTGAGAATATCCATTTGTTACATTATTTGACTTCTATTAATAAGAAAATTATCCAAGGAAATAACCATCTGACTCATTAACTTTATTTTTCACTCCACGCTAGCAGTTGTGCTGTTTAAATAATGGCTTCAGAAAATAAATAACATTTTGTATAATTTGGGAGATTATGTTGAACTCAATTATAGTCTCTGGAGCAATCAAGAAAGGTGTTATTTTAATTTCTCAAAAAAAAAAAGCGGGGATGGGGGAGTCAGGGCAAACAACCCAAACTACTCTGCTTTCTTCAGACAACTGCTGGAAGCATTCATATTTCTTACGTACCCTAAATGCTGATCGTTTCTAACTCATATTAACCTTTTCTGTAAGGATCGCAAATCTTCAGATAATCTCCTATATTTTAGCAATCTATTTTCTGTCAAATATATATAACAAATCTTGGTAAAACATTCCATTGAAAAGAGAGAGAGGTTGGAGGAAATTTTTCCGTTGTGGTATGCATTGCATTTTCTGGAGTTTCTGATGAAACACAGATGTTTCAATGTGCCCACAAGGATGGTTAGTCATGATCAGATTGATCCCTGGTTAATCTCTGAAACTTTGCTTCCATTCCCTCTATCAAAATATATTGCCTTCTTTTGCTGAATGAACTCAACTGAATTTGCAACTGAAAGTTGAATCAAACATTCAAAGTAGAAATTGAACATATAAGAATTTCTACAATGGTTTATTATACATTTCTTTCCAAAATGTTCCAAATATAATTTGGTTTCAGAGTAAATGTCTCTTTTGATTTTAAGCAGTGCCAGTATTTACACATGGCCCAGAAGTTTAATTCTCTTGGATATTTTGCAGTAGTCTACAATGACAAATAGTGGGTTTACTTGAGAAAATAATTGGTTTTGTGGGTATTGGATCCAATATTCCATATTGGAGAATGACCGAAAATGTAATATTCTATCTAGTTTTGAATCTTTGACTTGAATAACAAACGAAGAACAGACATCTTACCCTAGAAAATTATTATAAAATCAAAGACATAGCCTGAAGACAGTTAAGACAGCCTGTAAGATAATGACTGATGACTGTCATTCCATCATTGACACTTAGGCAAATCTCTGCAGAAATATAAAGAAAAACATGCGTGAATGATTTTTTAATCATCTTGATCATGTTGTCAGATGACTATGGACAATTAGAACTTTACTTTTATCAGAAGTTAAAACCAAATAGGGATTTATTGAGTTATTCATGTATTTTGTGATAAAGTAACTGCATTTTAGAATATTTAGCCTTTATTTCAATGTCTTAACATCTTTAGGGTCCAGATCATTTTCCTTAATTAAAATTGTATAAAAACTTGTTATTATCCATTATCTGATCTAAGTATTTTAAAACTTTACATGATTCTGAACTTAGAGTTAATACTTTGACACATATAATTTAAAATAACATGAGTAATTATTGAACTAATAAAATGATTCCCAGTCTTTTCAGATAGAAAATATAATACATCCATGTTAATTATCTGTTGAAAAATATTGAATTTCCAAAGATGTTTCCAAAATATTTGCTTTTCAATTTTGCATATTCGTATTTCCAATTTTCTTCCATACTGAGGCATCTGTTCATGATTGCTAGCTTATTTTCAAAAACTTTTTTTGTTAATGTTTGGATTTGATATTCAAATTCTTTATGTGCAGAGTGACTTCTGGAGACCTCATCAATAATCCTTTTCAGATTCGTAAATTTTAACTTAAAACATTATTGTGTGTTTTTTTCACATGGGAAGATATTTAACATTTTACTTATACCCATTATACAAAGTGAGTGTTGTTACTTTTGTTTTTACATTTGGGCTTCTGAATATATTAATGATTGAGAGCACATTTGCAGTCTTTCTGAAAGTTGATTTTTAAAAATACAGCTTTAATTCCGGAATACAGAGGAAAAACTTACACAAACAAGAGGGAGCTTTTGTTTGTTTTAGAGAGATGGTCGTATTTTGAGAGGAACTTCTCCTTTGGGAGAGAGAAGAAGCTGGATTCCCCAGGATGGAACTTTTTGGCTCTTTTCTGCAACAGAATTGTTACTCATTAAGGTAATAGTCAGGCTGTGGTTTGGGATATATGTATTTTCTGTTAATTCACTTAAAAATGCTTTCCCTTCATATATATTGCTTGTGAACCATAAGTCTACAGGATAATATATGTGCTCATCTTTATCTATAGCTATAGAAAATGACATAGATAAATATCACTTTGTGCTAAAAATAAGCTATAGTAATACAGAGGTCAGTCCTGAGTCATATGGTAAATAAAACAGACTGAATTTTGAGTCATGACATCTACACAAAATGCAATACTGCTGAATTTTCATATTAAGAGGTTTTGGCTGAAGGAATTCAGACACATACACAGTATGGCCCCAGAAATCTTGCCAAGAAAAGTTGAGTTTAAAATGTAGGGGAACCGATCCAAGAATAGGCCTCAAACATGTTGCATTCATTACACGCAGCTGTGTACATGAGAAGTGACTTTTTATCCCACCTACCAAAACCCTATCCAGAGCTGTCATTCTTTTTTCTTTTTTGCCAACTTACTGACCTTTCTGTTCCCACAAAGGAAAATGTGATTGACAGATGATTATTCAAAAACATTTTGGCAATTAAAAAGATGCATGCTAATGTATTTGCTATAAATATAAAACATTTTTAAAGAGACATTTCTTATAAACTCATTTTTTGTGAGTAAATATTAACTAACCAGAGGTTTGGAGAAAACCAACTAGGATTCAGAATGCTGATGGGTACTGCATTAGGTGCTTTTGGAATGTAAGGATCTCGAGGTACTCAGGTTACCTAGGAGATACAGAATTATGATTAAAAAAAAAAAAAAACTACTTGACAAAGAAAGAAAGAGTAAAATAGAAACCCATTTCAATATGCCTGGAAGAAATGAATGTCAATCATGGCACATCAGCAACTGTTCAGTCAGGTTTCAAAGAAGTTGAGTAAGCATTAGAAGATACCCAGAGCTACCTGCTTATAGTTAGTTACCTGGTTAGGTCACATGTTCTCGGCTTCTGCTTCTCCCACTACTGCTGACTGATGTCCTGTTTTATCTCCAGATCCGGCTTCCCAAAGACAGGATCTAATCACTGGAGTCTAGTCTCCATCCAGTATAGAGCACAACCATGTTTGCTTGACAGACCATGTTCTTGATGCTGAGCCTGCCAATAGTTGGCCTTCTTTGGGTCAGCTATTGATTCCATGACCCAGCTGAAGCCAGAGTGACAGGAGTGATGGCATGAAGCTAAGCAGGGAATCCCAAAAAGCCACATTTGGAAGGCTTTGTGTCACTTGTGCAGCCCATGCATTTTATCATGAATGATTTTATTATTCACTACGATAATAAAAGATATTTTTAAATGTAAGATACATTTAGAAAATATTTCATTTTGCTAAATTTACCTAGCACATTATTTCGAATTCTCCAAGAGAGTGTAAATAATACCAAAGAAAGTAATAAAGGGAATACTTGTATTGTTATTTTTCTTATCTCTGGAGGTAAGTAATTTTTATTAAGGGAACTGTGTTGATGTAAGTTCTTTCCTATTCCAGTAGGCATAATTTATAAATACTATTTTATTTGTGTGCAAATATGTATGATATAGAGGGAGTAAGGTCCAGTATCTCCCAGTGCTAGGAAATATATTCTATCTTTGACCCAATAGATCTTGAGGCAACTTCTTTTCAAAGACTCTAACTGATTCCATTATTTTCTTTGGTGAAATATGATTGAAAATTTTATGACTGTCGATATTCCACAAACAAAAGAATAAACTTTCAGACTCAAAGAATATTTGCCAAATCACGAACAACTAATTTGTGGCAGAAATAAGGATGCCACCTCTGTCTCTAAATCATTCTCTAATTCCATAGTATTGTAGGACTATTAAGCATTATTTGGTTGACTATTAAAAACTATAATTTTTATTTATATTCATTAAAATTCTTTCATTTTTATAACTTTCAGATCAATGCTTAATTGTACTACATTTGATTATGGAATTCATTTGTATGCACATAAATGTGTATAAATTACATAAGCAATTTCTTCTACATGTGATGTAAATGAGTATGATAAAAATAGAAATGCTTAAGTACTTATGTTTACTTATATTATACCTATATTTTAAATTCTTTAGATACAATGTTAGTTTTTTAATCATTTATCACATAAAGTCATTAATCGAATGTAACATTTCCATCAGTGCCAAGGAGTAAAACTATTTTGCCTTAACAATTCAAATCAAATTCAAATGATTAGTTTTGATATTTGGAAAATTTCTAAATCTTTATTACTGTAGAATCAAATGATCATCTAACAGCTATAGTTGTATTAACCATGATAATTCAAAATCTGCCACAAATTCCATTCAGATGAACCAACATTTACTCAGTTCCTACATGTACCAAGTACTGTGAATGACGAATATGATGCGAACTGTGCCTTTGAGGTTCTACAACATTTCAGCACTATGATAGTTATGAAGTACTGATTATCTGATTTAATTTTCACAACAATCCAATAACATAGGTATTATGTTATTCCTATTTTACATACATACCTGAGGCTCAAAAACGTTAATTTCTCAGTATCGCATATCTAGTAAGTGGAAGAGGAAGGATTTGAACTCTGGTCTGTCTGAATCCTAAACCCATGGTCTTTAGTTTTTATCATGCCCTGATGCACTTCCATCATAGAGGTATATGATGCAGCTATGATTTTTGGTCTGAAAGGTAATAAAAGGTAGCAAGTGGAAGAAACATTTTATTTATTTGATTTGCTAGTTAATGTGTAGAAGAATGTCAGTAGTCTACTTCTCCCAAGAGGCAAAGCTTGTGAGGAGCAATAGATGGCTCATTTTATAAAGAAAGATTCTAGGGTGGGTTGAGGAAAGACAGCAGTGAAAATGAAAAAGGAAGGCCAGGGCCTAATGTAAACATACCAAGCTGTTCTGCTAAGGAGGTTTCTTTGGCTTTGTAGAAAACAAAGCAGAAAATGCACAGGTTTGTGTTTTAAAAAATAATTTGGATAGCAATGGAGAAGGGATACCAATAAGGTAATGGGAAAGGAAGAGAGATAATATTTAGGGTGCTGTGACAAAAACCCAGGCACAAGAAGATGAGGCTCTAGATCTGGATAGTGGTTTCATGAATAGAAAAGGAGGGATGAGATTTAAGACCTATTGAAAGAGTAGAAGCAACAGGATATGGCGATAGATTTATGTTGGAGTTGAAGGAAAGACAATGGAAACTTCTACCACAGTCAACTAGGTAAAGAGTTATATGAACTGAAAGACAAAGGACAAGTGGGAGGAATGACTTTGAGGGTGAGAGTGATATATAGTGTATTTGACTCTGGACATGTTGCATTAGAATATCCTATGAGACAGCCACAGCAAGCACTGGGAATTATGTTGTAATATAATCAGAAATGAAGAGCCAAGAGAATACAGGAAGGAAGAGATTAATGTCAACTAATTGGTCAGGGAAGGCTGTGAGAAGAAAACGACATTAAACGCAAAAGGGTAGATAAAATTTCTGCATGTGAAAATTGAGTAAGAGGGCATTTAAGGTCGATTGGAATTTAAAATGTGTTTTATGTTCACTATTTTGTTGGGCATAGATTTGCACAAAATTTATATATTTTTGTTATAATTTTCTCTAATCAGGTTAAATGTATTATACATGCAATATTAATCCAATTATGTTTAATAACATGAAGAATTTTAAGTAATACATACATTGTAATGCGTTCATTGTTATATTTTCTTAATATAATAAATATGTGCAATATTCACATGGCATCTAGTTTGAGAAGACTGGAAGGCTTTCAGGGCAGGAAGGGAAGACATCTAAGCTGAGACATGAAGGTAAAATAGAGATTCGCCAAGGGAGGATGCTGTTCCAAAGAGAAGGAATATCCTTTACAATGTGCCAGAAACAATAGCTGAATTCAAAACTGCAAGGAGAGGCTAGATCTCAAAAGATCGTACAAGTCCTACTAAGGAGTTTGGATGTTCTCTTAACGGCAGTGGGGAGCATTTAAAAATTTTCAATAAAGAAATCGATATGCTTATATTTGTCTTTCTGAAAGATTTTTCCGAGTGCAGTGTCAAGACTGTGTTGGAGGGAGACAAGAATAGAGGCAGGCGGGTATAATACTGCACCCAACTGGAAAGCGATTGCATTAACAAGGATAATAGCTGCAGTGATGGAAAATAGTGAATATAGTGGAGGGTCTATGGTTTGATTTGATGTGGGAAATGAGGAAGACAATGCTGATAAAAGAGAAAAGTTTCAAGAATGATATATATAAGGTTCTTTCTTGAGCATTTGGATGGATAGAGATGTTTTATTTACCGACATAGGGAACACAGGGAAAGATGTAAGTTTGTGGAAGATGATTATTTTAGCTTTGAACATGTTGCACTTACAATGCCTGTAGAGAATCCTATTGAAGACATTAAGCAATCGAATATGACCTGGCTGGGAATTAAAATCATAGAATAACGTAATTTGTAAATTAGGCCTTCAGATATGGCTATGGTTATGGAAATCAGAGTTGGAAGAGAGAAAGGAAGGGTGAGAAGGAGGGAGGAAGGGAGAGAGAAAGAAGGAAGGAAGGAAAGAAGGAAGGAAGGAGGGAAGGAAGGAAGGAGGGAGAAAGAAAAGGAAAAGAAAAGAAAAGAAAAAGAATGGAGAGAGAGAAAGGAGGGAGGGAAAGAGGAAGGACATGTCAGCAGCATGAGCAATGGGACACAAAGTGGCAGCAAAAGAGAAGGGGCGTATTTGAGAAAAACCATATTGTCAAGGGTGAAATAAGACTAGAATGGTCCTTCTACATGACAGGTTGAGTATTGAGTTTATTCTGTAGTCAGTAGGAAGCCAATGAGGATTTGAGCATGGGAGGAGCATTTGCAATTAAGTCATTAGGAAGATTTGACTGGAATATGGATTGGGGTGGGAATGCAGAGACCATGCAGAAGGCTATTGACATGTGTAGGATAGATGTAATGAGATTTAGAAGTAGTTAGTTTCAAAGGAAATAAAAAGAAAACATGGATTCAAGAGGTACTTGTGAAAATAAAAGTACTAAAGGGATTGAGAAGTACAAATTGCCAGTTATAAAAATCACGAGTATGTAAAATACAGCATAGGGAATATAGTCAATAATATTATAACCAGATGTGGTATTAGGTGGGTACTAGACTTATCGGGGTCATCACTTTGTAAAGTATATAAATGTCTAATCTCTTTCTTGTATACCTGAAACTAATACAATACTGTATATCAACTATAATTGAAAAATAAATTAATTTTTTTAAAAAGAGCTATTTGTGAAAATAAATGTACTATAGCTACTTCTGACTGACCACAGTAAAAACAGGGAAAGGAGATGACTATAAGAATGGTGATTACTTTGAGGGAAAAAGGAAAAATCAAAGGAGAGAACTGGCTTTGGGAAATATGTAGCTTGTACTGTATGTAGAACTTTATGATTATACTTTATAGAATTAAAATAGAAGCACAGTATATCGGTATATTTTATTTTTAAAGTTGCTTATTTTCCCTGTTTTCCTTGAGCTTTTGAAACTATATCCTAGAGATTAGATGGGATGATATGTTTTTTTTTTTGATGTACACTACAAGAGAAAAAAAGACTTAGAAACCCATTTGGAAAGAAATTCAAATGAGAGGACTCAGTAGTCCTTACCAAGGACTACATGTTGGGCTGGACCACTGCGGAGGAGGTGAAGAGCAACCACGGCAACTGCACTTATGGTCTGAGTACATCCCTTCTGCACGGGTTAATAAAATAATAGACGCAGAAAAGAAGTGGGCATTTCCATGGGAATTGCTAGGATGCAAGTTGTTCTTTTGCTGGCATCTTCGAAGTCTATAAAAATATGATTCTGGATATATACCAAAAAAGAGTCTTATGCAAAGTCAAACACATCAAAAATGCTATAGATGTCATTTCCATTTAAGTAGCTGTTTATTCTGAGGAGTGAGGGGAAGTCTTTTCATGGTCTTTGCTGGAGGTGGTTGCCATTCACACGGTTTTATAGAAGTTATGGTTTTGTTCGGGAGAGTCAATTCTCCCTGCCAGACCACCACAGAAAGCTATTTTACTTCAATTGTATTGCTTCCGACAGTCTACAAATACAGTGTTTATTACATGACTTCTTCCATCTTCAGTGTTTACACTGCAGGTGAATTTTTTTCTTTAGTGACTTGACTTGTGAGTTGGTTGTTGTTATTGTTTCCCTTTTTCAATAAGAGTCTTTATTCCAAGAAAAAAAGGTTTCGATTCCCATTGTAAAGAAAGACAGGAGACCCCAGCCTGTGGACCCAAGTGTTAAGATGCTTTTAAGATGGGGACCATTGGAAGCTGCTTGTAATATGGAGATTAGACATTCTGTCTCCAGCATGAGAACAGGGCTGGCATCGGCTGAACAGGCAACTGCTTGCCTGCCTGTCTTCCTCGGGCCAGATAAAGGCCCAGAAGGAACAGCTGCCAGACCGGAGGAATGTGAGAAAAAAGGAAATTGATTTGAAATAGGATAGGGAAAAAGGCAGAAGAATGAATTTAAGAATTTTCAAATATTCCCTTTTTAGGCACATGTAGTTCCTGTCTCTGCAGAGGAAGATGGTCTTTAGTTATTCTCTCATGTGAGTAAAAAGGCAGCAGATTCACAGTCAGTACAGACGTAAGAAAGACCTGAAGTTGGTTTATTTCTTCATAATTGGCAGAAAATCAAATATGGATTTAAATTTTACTCTTTTGGAAAGTCTTCTTGATCCTTTAGAAATGAAAAAAGTGAAAAATTATAAGCGTTTTAATTCTAAGTTCAGGAAAAGTAGATTTTTTTTTTCCTGTTAACTACAATGATATTAATTAAATTTCACACTAACCAGAAAGGGCTAGACGGTTTCATGTTTGACTATGAAGGTCACAGGGATTCTAATTTTCTATTGACAGTGTTTTTTTTTTTTTTTTTTTCTTTAACAGGCACCTTAGGCAAATCATAACACCTCTCTCTGCTTAAGGGAATATGGGATGGGGATCAAGTTACCAATATTTAGAATCACTAATAAAAAGGGGAGTTTGCTGTCTTTAGGGTCGTACTCACCAGCTGCCCTGCAAGAAGGCAAGAGGGTTGAGCAATGCGTTTTAAGTTCCCGTAGGTCCTAATATTTGGTGATGATATGTGATCTCTTCAGGCAGGAACCGGCTGTGTGCTCTAACTGCACTAACCAAGAGCCTCCTATTGGTAGAACATCTCACTTGAAGTTGTTGATAGACTACAGAGGCATTAGAAGAGAGAGATCTTGCAAGATATATAAAACTTCGCTAAGAAGATAAATACACGATTGCCACCAACAATATGATACTGAACATATAATAACATAGCTCACACACACCTTGTCTCTTCACTTGACTGCTAAGAAAACATCAGTGCTATTCTTATAAAGAGCCTCTTACCTCTTATATGCATTGGAATGTGCCTAGTATCTTAACACATGGAATGCTAATATCTGGAGTAGAATAAAGATGAAAATAGCTGTTTTTTAAATCCTATCTCTCAGGATTCAAAAGACCTGAGAGAGATTTCTTTTTTACAGGGGGAAGAGTTGAGACCCAAATAAGTTAAGATTTAGCCAGGCCATACAGCTAGTAAGAAGAGATGGATGTCCAGCGTCCAGATTTCCTGATTTCTAGAAAATTTGTAGGGAAGCGGAGTATTCTCTGAAGCTGCTTCATTCCTTTTAGGTTCTTTACTTTTGCAGGGAGCCAATTTTATCATTGGTTTCAGTGGCTCTGATTCAAGTAATCCAGGATGAGGACAAAAAGATACCTGCTTATCTAAATTACAGCCATGAATTTTCCTGACACTGATTATGACATTACATGTTTTTATTAAAATTGCCAGAAATAATCACCAAGCAGTAGAATAAGCTTTTTATGGAATATATGCCTAACTATAGTTTAGGATCTTTCTCACCAATCATAAATTGTTGTTAATCACAAACTAATTTAACTGCTCTTTTTCAGTTAGAAAATTCCTCATTCTAACCATCCCTGTGAAACGCTGCCAGAAATACCTTGAAGATAAATTTACACAACATCTATTCTAGCATGCAACCAAAAAAGGTGCCGTTTTTCAACGTAGACTTGTACCTAACCGTGAGAACGTTTCTACTTATACTGGCTGCTTATGTCATCTGAACTAAAGCTATCTTACACTCTGTAGTTAAAGTGACACAATGATATATTGATCTAATGAGTAATATTATGAAATTAATTCTAAAATACTCCAACTTGTTCTGCCTTAATCTTTAAAATTCATTTGAATGATCACATTGTACAAATCTTTTGTTGAAGATCTTGCAAAGGCCCTTGGCCAAAAATAATATATAGCTCTACATATTTTCACAGTGATTTCCATTTTGAAGTCTAACTGCCAGAGGGATGGTAGGCTCTGGAACACCTGGGTAGCTGGTGTCAAAATCTTCACCTGGACACGTGCCTTAGTGGTCAGGATCTTCTGTCTGCCATGGCCTCAGGAGTTACATTCACCTTGCTTAGCATCAATTAAATAGATGTCCTTATTTTGTCTTTCAATTATTCTGGATCTCTGTAAAGACCTAACTCCTTTTGCACCAGTTCTTTTAAAAGAAAGAGACAGTCCTCGAAGCTTGCTATCACTCAGAAGCTGAAAGCCCCCAGGACTAGATACATTACAGCTAGAGCTTTCCTTACCCTACTGCCTCTGTCTCTGCCTGTTTTGTTTTTTGTTTTTTGTTTTTTATCCTTCCTCCTCCATTTTTTTAGAGAATTCATTTCTTCTCATATAGTATGTAACATGCATCTGCATGATTTCAGGTAAGCTGCTGAAGTTGCCCCTCACAAGACATTAAGCACCCTTGGCTTTTCACAAACTGAAAGAGACCCCAAGTAGAAATTTGCCTGAAAGAATCAGTGTATTTTTTTTTTCCCTACAGAGTATTTTAAATAAAGGAAATCTAGTTTTCTACAGTGATTTTAAAGTAGTCTTGCCCTGTGAGATTTAAAGAAGGCATTTCATGTGAAAGTACCTGAGGTGTTTCAGACACGTAATAGGCATTCAATAAATGACTCAAATTCAAATGAAAAAACTTTGAAGAAAAAACTGGTTTGGACACCAGCTGTCTCCATTTCCCCACCGTCCTCTTGCTTTTCAGCCCCCATTAAATTTGACATGCACCCCATTACTCTGCTAGAAATTATCCTCCTTTAGGTCACAAATTACTTCTTCTTGCCAATTTCAAGAACTTTACTTTCGTCATCTTAAGTATTAGTCTGTGACAAGTAGCTTTGTTAACCATCACCCAGCTCACTGCCTGCCTCAGATCTTGAAACCTCTCCTCTGAGGCTTCCTTGTTGGGCCAGACTGCTGATTCTCTCCAATTTTCTAGACTTGGCCTTCTGTCTCCCTTGGTGCCTGAACTTCTTTTGTGTGACTCTTGTATGTAAGCACCCTCTGAGATTCAGGCTTGGCCCTTTGCTCTCTTGGTTTACTCTTTGCCTCTCATCTCATCTGCTCTCATAATACTCAGTCGCTATTATGAAATGCGTTAGGAAATGCACATTATTATACAACTATATCTCTTCTTCCTATCTCTAAGTTCCTTGCTGGCATGCTTAAAGATCAGTATCCAATGAAATGCTCACTTCATTCTATTTCCTTTTTCTTTGCATTCTCATAGAATTTTCTTCCTTTGCTGGGCCTAAATCTCTAAATGTAGGCCTGATAACCCAGAAGTTGCGGTTCTCAGCTTCACCCCCCAACAAGCTACAAAGGAGGTTCACAGAAACACCATTAAGATGAAAAAAAGATGAAATTAGACCTATGAGGAAATGGTAAAATAAAATAAAATAATAATAATAATAATAATAATAATAATAATAATTTAGATTATTTAGCACAACGGTGTGGATCTTAGGGGAAGATTTAAGAATAATCATCTTCAAGTATACGAAGAGCTCTTGTTGAGAAAATGATAACCAGCTGTTCTTTCTTTCCACTGAAGACTGAGCAAGGCTATTTGGGTGTAAGCTGTGACTTTAGAAATTTAAGTTAGAGACTTTCAAAATAGAATTGCTCTCGGTAAACAATGTAAAATATCGTTATGTATTACTTGAAAAGGACATGGCATAGTAGGCTTTTCTTTTTTTTTTAACAGATAGATTCATCTGTGTCTGGAGATTGAAAAGGAATGACCAAATTAGATCATATGTTAAGTTTATGTCGTTTTATAATCCCATGATTTTATAATGAAAAAGTATATATTTATAGTTTTAAAAAAGTCATTTCAAACTGTCAATGGTGCTAGATACCATTAGGTCAAGTCTCCGTCCTCGAAAAGTTGATTAGGTGAGGGTGTGTGTGTGTGTGTGTGTGTGTGTGTGTGTGTGTGCGTGCGTGCGTGCGCCAAATAATTACAGAATAGTGAGATAAATACAAATGATTGAATCATTTCTTCAGCATGGACTATTCATTTCCAACGATCCATCCATCTACCCATCCAAAACCTGTACTTACTCAGTGTCTCCTTTGTGTAAGACACTATGCTATATGCTGGGAAATCAATAAAGAAATGCTCCCTGCTCTCATGTGTCTATGGTCTGTAAGGAGTTATAGACAAGTAGACAGATAGCAGTATGGAATGATGACTGTTAGAAAAGGATATTTGCAGAGTTCAGAGAGGAACCCTTAAACTATTCTTAGTGGTTTAGGAAGACTAAATGGAGGAACTGACTTCCAAGCCAAGTCATGAGCAAGCAGAAATTGGCCAGGTAAAAAGGAGAGGTATCGAGCATATCTCACATCCAAAATGACATATAAAAATATGCGCATAGGCACAACTTAAGTTCACAAAATAGAAAAAATATTAAAAATACATATCATGTCACTATGTCATGAAAACACCTGAAATTAATTCATTACGGATTATAAAGATTCTTTTATCGATAGACTTGTTAAATTGTAAAAAATGATCTTAATACATATGGATTCTTTTGAAAATTCTGATATTATAATTTTAAAGGGTAACTATAGAAGTTTGTGTGATTTCTGTGTTCTGTCTACTGCATAAAGGATTTGACCTATGGATAGCTATTGCTTCTTTAGACAACCACCCACCTGACAACATCATTTCATCACCAGTCATCACTGGATAATCAATTCTTTGCATCTAAACAAATTTAAAAACAGTATCTATAGTAATATATTTAATTTCAAAGATATATTGCTTAGCTTTTTGACATTTTACTGAAAATGTGTTTTTTGAGACCCAACACTAAGATAGGCTTTTGGGGTAAGTGAATGGAATGATGGTTGGAAGCAAATAGTTAAGATCGAAGAAATTGCTCCATAGTTAAAACCTAAAAATAAGTTGAACCCCAATAAGTTGCCAAGCATGAACAAACACTGCCGCCCCTGGGCGGGCCTGGGAGTTAGTCTTGCTACTTTCAGACCTTGCATCCAACCTGCCGGGGAGGAGCTACTCCCTCTACCTTGGCCCCTCCTGTGCTTCTCTAGTCACAGAGGTCTTCTCAAAGAACAAGTTTTCAGTGCACTAGTCTATCACAGACTCCCTTCTAACAGGTTGTTGGACACCAGGTGGCTTGACTCGGGTCCTCAGCTTTTACTGTATACCTAGTTCCGGGCATTGCTTACCTCCAGCTAACTCTTGCTAACCAGATTCTCTGGATTCTCTAGAAGCTCTGCTCTCCTGCCCCTGCCCTGCTCTCACCACCAGGGAGAGATGATCTCCTTTCCTCACCCCCTTCCCTCCCACTTGGATACTCGCCAGCATAGGGCTGAAGCTCACTCAGCCTTTTGGATTCAGTGCACTGCTTGATTGCCCCCTACGAGGAGTCCAGACCTCATCACACATCTTAGATCCTGCTTCCTCCTCCTCCCTGCCTGCCCAGGCTGTGGAGGACCCAGCATGCTCCTGCCCAAGGTCACCCAAATTAGGACAAAAATAAAAACCAGTTCTTTTGAGACATAACAAACATGATTGGAGCTCTAAAGAATGAGTCTTTGGTCTTCATTATGTATCAGATTTCAGAAAGCATTTGTGTTTTTGGTGAGATGACTTAACATCTTTGAAAATGAACTTACCTTTCAGAAACTATATGGGATGTGGGTCATTTCAGAGAGTTGTGAAATAAATAGCTATATTGCGGGTGGATTTTTCTGTAGGTTAAATCAAAGAATCACCCAGATATTAGCCTTTTATATTTACTGTTGACCTCTGTGAAAAATTATGAATTGACTTTTATTAGAAGTCTTTTTTTTTTTTCAAAACTTTACCCCCATTCCAGTGTAAATGATAATTGAACTTTGTTGGAAAAAAGGACCTAGAAATATGATTTTAAATAAAGTTTTATGTCAGCTTATAACATAATCATTATAGCTGTTAGAGACTTTCATGCTACTGACAAAATAACATTGCGAAACAGAAGATAAAATCTAACATTTTATTCACAGAGTATAACTAAACTAATTGTATAATTATTATATATTAATGAATGTCAGTGCACTGTAATTTTGGTGACATAGTTTCTTTGAAATATTTGTTATTTAAAAAAGAAAATTGTTTATAAATAAATGTATGATTTTTAACAAAGTCCATTTAGATAAACTAAATTATAAGATGACATATATATTGACTTAAAATAATCCCTAAATCAGGTGTTCAAGAATGTTATTAACTATTTCGTTTCTCTACAAGATTCCAGCTTGCAGAGAAGACTAATATGTGTATTATTTATTACCATAATTTGTAAGGTAACTTCAAAAACATTATAAATCAGGTGCATCTTTTATTTTCCCCTCTCAAATTAACAAATTATCAATGTTGAAGATAGAATATCATGTTTTCAAACCTTTAGTGTGGCTTATCCTGATATGTTTGATTTAGAAAGTGAACTATACCCCTAATACCAGTTTTAGCTCCTCATACTATTTAGTGAAATGATTTTAGCATCAGGCTCAGAACCTGGGGCTGCGTTAGGGCCCTGACACTCTATAACTATGTGGGCACATTATTAACCTCTTTAAGCGCTGGTTTCCTTAGCTGTAAAATGCGATAATGATATTATTTTTTCATAGAGGCTTAGAGAAACTATAAAAATGATACGTGAGTCATGTGAAGTGCTCAATGTTAGTGTTATATATTTAGTGTAGAAAAAAGCATTTGATTTTGATTTTATATTAGCATTTCTGACGATATGGATTTGATTTTTAATCTTTAGCAGGAGAGATAATCATCCTAGTTTTGGTTAAACTCTGATTTTCCTTCAAGATTTTGGTCTAAGCAAAAGGTCAGAAGCTACCTTAATATTAAAGCTAAGCTGGTGCCAGTTTGAAGTAACAGCTCACTCGTGAAATTTTTTTTTTTTTAATACAACTTGCTTTGATTTGGTTTGGTTCATGCATTTTTAAAAATATTCCTTGTGGTGTGCAGTCATTAGCTTTTATGCCTAAAGAACTGAATTCAGTTATAAGTAAAATTCATTTAATAGCGCAAGTGTGATTCCATATGTTTATTTATTAACAACATAAAATAGCCACATAATTCAACATATTTGATAGTGTCGGCTCATGGAACTGTGGCGCATTTTGCAGATCTTAGACAAGAAATGCTTAAGTTATAGAAGTCAGTATCCATAAAGCTAATTATTCCTGACATCATCAATGTGGGAAATTCTGGTAGATGAAAATAGAAGTTTAAATTGTGCCTTATCATATGTCTCTACAGAACTCTTTAGTAGACTCCTATCTTTAAAAGATGGCAGGGATTTAATGCATGGATGAATCTGGCCACAAAACCTGGTGTCTTTTCTTGGGAAGATATATGTAGAAATCATCCTTCACTATTCAGCGATAGAAACTGTTTAAAACCACGTCTCTCCTTCTTCCTCCCCGTGGGCTGCTGCTGCTGCTGCTGCTCAGCTGTGTTCAAAGTAAGCCCTTGATTATTCTCAAGGGATACTGTCTTTGTCCAATTTGAAAATAATTAGTTTTGTATTCAGAAAAGAACTAAATATACATGTAGAGTATTCCGGTATAATCCAAAATTTACCTAACCAGTATCTGATATTTATAGATAGGCATTCCTTAATTAGCATTTTAAATTGGAATTTTAATAAACGCTATCAATCAGTGACCAATTTACATAGCATTTATCTAGGGAAATGAGCATGTGAAATACCAGTCTTCTTGAGATTCATCTTGACCCAAACAGTGATTTAAGATTTTAAATCCTTTCATTCTTCCATCGGCCTGTTCATCTTTCTGCTTTCTAATGTTCTAGTCCAAATCCAGATCTGCTAACTTGTGTCATCAAAAATCCAGAGGCACATCCTGAAGCATAGACAAGCCTCCAGGTCCTGGAAGATTCTAATTGTGCAATGTTCTACCTATTTAATTCTTCTAAGATTCCAATTGAGCACCTTTTTCAGACTGGCCTGAGTACTTTATAATATAGAGTTTATTTGCAATTATTTTAGGTAACCCATGCCCCCACGAGTGTCACACACAAACAATGATCCATGAAATGATCCTTTTCATACTGTTGTGATTTAGGAAGATATTTGCTTAAGGATTTAGAAGTCTTTTGGTGCCCCGCAAAATATCTATTGTTCTATTTTTTGACCCAGTTTTACTAAAGAGAATTTCAAAACCCTGAAATAACTTCAAAATTTAGACTGTTAAAAGACTGTTTAAATAATCTCTATGATATCTTAATAATGTCCTAATTAAAGGGTGAATATAATGCTCATTCAGGGAGAAATAGACATATGGTTATGATAATCGTTATCATAGAAGGCGTTTGAGTTATGATTTTCGAAGAGCCATTGTTATTTTTTTTTAAATCCAGTAAGGTGTAGAGACTTTACTTAAACACTGAATAACATCAGACATTTCCATGTATGATGATGGATGTGATAGATGGTAATGAAAATTGAAAAGGAAAAGCATTCACCAAGGGATGTATGAAGTGTATTCACATTACCGTAGCATTCGATGTTACAAAGGGACAAAAGTCAAGGTAAAGGTAGTATGCTGAAGAGGTAAAATAAATTCCTGTTGAATCATGGGAAAGAACATAGCCTTTATTTGATCTTACTAATAAAGGGAGAACACTGATCCTTTTTTGAAGTATTAAATTTCTGGTTTGTTTTAAGTTTGTATTTACATGATAGTTAAAATGTGGACTAACAGCCAATGATTTAAAAAGATATACTGATTAATATTAGTATGGTAAAGTGCTTCTTGTTTTCTTGTTTACTTATAAAAATACTCGAGGGGGTTGGAGGAATCGGAAGAAAACACCCGTCAATCGAAAAATTCTGGAACATCATCATTCAGTTCTGAGTTTAATGCAGGAAGAAGCTGAAGGGGATAGAATGTTCTAGAAAAAAAGGCAAGTTAAAAGGGAGGGGCGTTGGGCTGGAAGCAATGCAAAATTAATGATAAAAGTGGGTCTGGAGGGGACAAAAAAAGATAATTTATATGTAAAAATTTAAGTGCTGCAATATCGAAGTATCTTTTATTTAAAAATAAAGCTAGTTAGACTATCACTTTAGCTACTGCAGATCAGGATTGTAGACTCCGGGCACGTGGTTTCGAGTTAGCTCAGACCACTTGACCACAAGCCTCCAGCTCCAGGGACCTTCCTCCTACCGGGGGTGCGGGCCTGGCTCTCTCATTATCGTTTATTAGGGTCCGAAATTGCAGCGAGAACTAGGGGGACGCAGAGCAGCTCGAGCCACGGTAGGGTCGGCCCCGGGCCCGACTAAAAAGGGTGAGCTGGGCTGATCCAGTCCCCGCTGCGTGCACAAGCGACACACAC
>NW_011888873.1:3935921-3941647 GCF_000151845.1 Pteropus vampyrus | reverse complement strand
TGTTTGATATGTTTCAAAATCCGCATTGAGCTAAAATTAACCAGCCCTTTGGCTCCATTAACTGAAACCCGTCATACTAATTGCTTAATGGGGAAAAAGGTACAAAATAATCTTGCTAATTAAATGAGCAGGTTTTTCTCCTGCGAAATACTTAGTGTGTGATTTTTGTCAAGAGAGGGTTTTATTGAGCAGACTCTCGAAAAGAAATCCAACTTTACCGTGTGCATCCATGCAGGTTACTCCTGTGGAAAATAGTTGGGAATGATTTGGGAAAACTTGCGCACTATTAATGTAAAAATCATTTTACCACTCGTGTGCATTTTAATAAAACAAAGATCTGTGGTAGCTCTCAGAAGGAGAAGTCCCATTTCCTCCTCCTGTGTTGGAGTCTCTATCTCTCTGGAATATCTCATAAATGATATGTAGAGCATATATGTGTCTGTGTCACAAAGTAAGTCATCCTGTCTTCTGAAAGCCTAATATAATCAAATTCAGTGCCTTAAGATGGTGTAGTTGAAGATTTGATCCCCTTCCACTGAAGTGGAAATACTTCAGTAATTGAAAGCAGATTCATGTCTGGAGTTGTACAAGCCAAGGTTTTCGTTTTTAAAATAAACCTTTTGTTCTCTGGTTTAAAATGTTTCAGAGAGCCATCCAGAAACCTCTGTGTGCTAATTGTTAAAGTAGTCCTTAAGAACGGATTGAAACTATCCAGAGAAAGCATTTTAGAAATAGAGCTAACTTACTAAGCCCTCCCTCTCAGTAGAATATTTTAGTGCCGCATATACTGTCTGTGCCACACATTTTATTTTTTTTATCAGTGCATTCCCAGGCATTAAAAATGCAACACTAGTGTTCAAAACCCTCAAACCCCAAGCAAGCTTCATTTGTCTTAAGAGGTTAAAAAACTTGAGAAATTTTGATGCTATCCCATTTTATACTGTGATTTACACAATTTGATGATAAATTTGAAATCAAATATAAAGTATGTTTAAAGACATGCTGATTATACATTAACCGGTACACTAAAACTTAAAAAAAAATAGGATTGCAGATGGTTAACTTGGTTCCTTTCTCATCTTTGGAGGTTAAGTTTTAAAAGCTTAAAAAATTGGCCATTAAAGACTGAAATTAGGATACATTCTAGACAAAGAGGGAGTCACTTGATCTCTTATTAGCTGTGAGGATAGAGAAGAATGGTGATATATAAGAGTGTCGTCTTCTTTCTTTAGGACATGAAATCAAATGAATTGTGTGATTATGAGGAAAAAGTTAGAAGAGTGGTACTTTTAACAAAGATAAGTGAGATCAGGAAAAAATATCACTATCCCAAATATTTTTAATTACTAGTTTCTTAAACCTGTTGTACTGATTATTAATAAGATGTGAGTGGACTTAACATGGCACTTTGGTTTCTTTAATACAACTATTTGGTAGCGCTATATTTTACCTGTTTCTGTGTCTTCCTGGTAATCATCTGAGCACATTAAAGTAGATAAGAAGTGAATAACTTGGACATGATTTCCTTGCTATTCTGTTAACATTTCTCATGTTAAAGTCCTTGTTCATAAAATTAATGTTTAAAATATTTGGCAAATCTTTAACTACCAAATAAAATCTTACTACTTTTTGTCTGCGTCGCATCACATTTCTGAGATATCAGTAGTTCATTGTGTGGCATAATAGAATTTAATTCTCTAAGATTTAGTGAAAGAAAGCGACTTAACATGGACTCCCAACAGATGTCTGAACACTGATTTTCAGTGTAAGATCCGTGTCTAAACATTTAAACTAACCCTTTCTATGGCTTCTATTTACTGTTAGTTTTTATGTCCTTAACATTTTTTTTTTTTTACTTGGTGAGGAGGTGCACAGGATCTTCTGTCATCTGAAATAATACATTCAATTTATCATGGGACTCCTTTTATAATGTAGGAAAGTGGCAAAGGAGGCACTGTCTAAATACAGTGATCTTGATAATTAATACCATAAAATAGATTAAAATGCTGTATTCCAGGTATTCATTTCCTTAAAAGGGCCACCAGAACAGCGTTGCTAAGCACCCGTCACTACTGCAAGTAACAGAAAATGACCCAAATTAAAGAACCTGTTCTAAGCTGTATTCTTGCGTTTTCTAAAGTGCATTTCAAAAGGTTTAACAAGACTCATTCAATTAGTGGGGAAAAAAAGATCTATTTTCAGCTCCGATCAGCAATTAAGAGATTGGGCTTTGGAACATCAGTCTCTTTAGGTTTATAATTTATTTTATTTTCTAGACTTTAAACAATTGTGAATAAAGATTTTTCCCAAACCACCTTTCTAGCAATCCAAATGTAAATGCTGAATAAAGGACAGTGTATTTGTTTGAAATTTTTAACTAAATGAGTCATCTTTATTAACTTTTTCCTCATTTTAGAAAAGTTTAGATTTTACGCTAATATGGTATGCTACTGCTTTACTATGGATTTCTAACTGCCTTTGTGCAAATATATGTGCATTTATATATACGTACATACATATGTAGTTTAAACTAAACTACGGCTGTAATTATTCTGTCTTACCCTACATATATGTGCTTTAGCACAGAATACCTGAGAAATAGGATAGTCTTCCTTGTGGATCTTTGGATGTTGTGCATTTGGTACTATGAAGGAGAGAGATAATGTGATATGTCAAAATGAGAAAGTAAATAAATTAGGGACAGTAGTGTTTTTTTGTTTGTTTTTGTTTTGTTTTTGACCATAAAGTAAGCCGGACCTTTCTGGGTTAGACCAGAACTTTTAGATAGTTATGACTAAAAACCTAAGTCACAACTATGTGATGTTTAATGAGTTAGATCTTCCAGTGAGCTGGTTCTTGGCTAATCCAATAGCAGCCACAAATACAAGTTGTGGAACTCCCCAGCAGAGAGAAGGAATGGAAGGATGAGGGTTGTTAGAGGAATAGGAGGAGAAATAGGATTCCCAAAGGCTTAGATAGGGATTATTAGCAGGATTTTTGCTCTGTTACATTGATCTGGACAAGTCTAACAGCATATAATTGTAGATATTAAATTATCTATTTTGGCTGTAGTGATGTGTGAAGTGATTCCAAATCCTCAAACGTTGTATATTTTAAAGTGAAAATTCTTGTAAAAGAGCTTTTTCATTAGAAATTCGTTATATTTACTCATCAGGTTGTTTGGCATTACAGATTTATCTAGTAATAGATAATATAAAATGAGTGAAATTTTTATGACTCTTACTATAGTCTTGTCTAAAATGAAAAGTTATTGTAATACTTATTTATGTTTCAGGTCTTTTAACCTGAATTGAAATCTCAGTTTCAGTACTAGGTATTAAAGATGCATTATTTGTTTTTTTGACATCTCAATGTTTGTATTTTCCATTGTGAAGAACAGTTTGATGTATAAATATTATTTGAGTATTTTAGCAGGTTTGAAATGGTATATATTTTAATATTTAAGAAACCAGTTGTTTTAAAATTGGTGTTGATGTGTTGATTTTAGTTACAAACCTAGCTGTTAAGTTACAGATTCGGTGTGTTTAAGTTTTGAAATACCCACTCTTAATTTTTACTACAATAGGATGAAAAATACCTGTTTGGTATCCGAGAAACAATTTATGCCATCGCTGTTACTGATGGTAAATTCATTTCATGAGGGAAGAATAATAATTGAAAAGTACACACAGATATTTGAGGGCACATGACATCTAAATAATAGATTTTGGAAATCACACTATAATGTTTAAAAGAAAGAGTTTCTCTTGTAAGTAGTATTATTCCCCTCTCTTAATATTAAATACTGTTTCATATAAACGTCTTGTTTTATTCCTTTAGAAGACAGAATGGATTATAGACCGTATCAGTATGACTAATATAGGACTAATGTAAAGAAAACACTTCAGTTTTTTTCTATTTATATATCAACCTAGATTTTTTTTTTTTAAATTAAAATGATGTGCTGGAGTTTCAGTGACTTTTTTTCATGTTAGTTTCTGCAAAGCACCTCCCCCCTGTCTCTCCCGCTGCCCCCATAGTATTAAATTATTTCCAGCAGGCAGAGAAAGGACTTGCTGTCTAGAGACCTGTAACATGTACTCTGGAACTCTTTTTATACTTTTTCTCTTAAATAAAACAAAATTATTGCATATGACAAATTTAACATTGTTAACCTTTTATAATTATTTAGCCATTATTTTATTTTACCTCCTGAGCTTAAAAGTTGTACATTAGTGAAGTGGACACCTGGCTGTGCTCTTAAAAGTTTATTTGTCTTTCAATTCCTGTGATAGTAGGGGGCAGTACATCTCCTTAATTATCTTTGTTCAGAGAAATGCGGAAAGGCCAGGGTAGTTAAACAAGGCCATTTGGATTTGTGAGGTCGAAGTCAGATGCAAGGAAAGTGGTTAAATGCATTATCATCTTATTGAGCCCATCATCAGTAAAGTGACCTTGATGGAGGTGGAAAAAGCCATTTGGCTATTTTATGACAGCCATCCCTGCTTGTTTTATTACTGACCCATTTTTATATACCACTTTATCATATGTCCTTCTTTTTGTTTTCAAATATTATTTCCTCTGATTGTAGATCATCAAAATGAAGGTGAAAATTAAAATTAGGTTTTTTTTTTGAATGATAGATTTTCCTTCATAAGTTTATTTCATACATTGATATATATGGAAATAGTCCTTCATTAAAAATTAAGGTGATCGGGCTGGCTGACCATTCTGTATTTGCTTTTAAGGATCTTTTAATGATGATTGGTCTCTTTACAAAGACGCTACTATTCTGCTACTTTTCAAATTGTTTTTAAGCTATTAAGAGGAGAGATTTGCCATCCTCAGTTTTAGCAGTGGGAATAATGTTTGTTTTAACAAGTGCCTAAGTATCTTTACATGAAGGTTATTCAAGTTTTAGTAGTTCTGCTGCTGTTTTAGAGTCATCACTTCTCCTAAAATGTTAAAACAAAACCAAAAGATTTATAGTTTATATTTCTTAACTTTATGGCCAATGTTTTCTTTGTGATATATTTTATATCATCTTCATTAACATGGAATTTTTGCTTAAAAATTTGAACAGGTATTGTTTTAATAATAGGGAGAATTGTATTAAACATAGTACAAGATTTTTACCGTTTTGAAAATTCCAGTTAAAGAAATTAAGTGCTGCCTACAAGATTTTTGTTTTCCTAGGCAAATCCGTCAAACATTACTGATTGGAGTTCAGCTTATGCTTTACTTTTTACTGAATTCTTCTTTATTAGAATTAATTAGAACTAAGTACAAATCTTATAAGAAAGAAAAAATTGGCCCGTTATCAAAATACCTAAAATATTATTTCAAACTTTATCAGCAGTATCACCCTATCATCATGGTATGAATTACGTTAACACCAAAATCTAAGGAACTCAAAATCACCAAAAATAGTTCCATCAGGAGAGTCAATTTTTCTCGATTGCAAAGGATTTATTTCTTTACGACCTTTTACTTTAAAAAACAAATGTAATTGAACTATGTTTAAAACGCATTATCCACTCCCTCACGTCCCCCTCCTCTGTTTCTAAGTCAGGTTCCTTTCACCTTGTACCTGTACGTTTCATCAGCCTTCTAACCTGGTTTCCATGCCTTCTGTCTGGCCTCCACAATGTCATGATACATGTCCTTCTGAATCATAATTCTGAGTGTGGCACATCCCTGCATGAAATCTTCGTCACAATCTTTGG
>NW_011888873.1:3933474-3935871 GCF_000151845.1 Pteropus vampyrus | reverse complement strand
GTTTTAGTAGTTCTGCTGCTGTTTTAGAGTCATCACTTCTCCTAAAATGTTAAAACAAAACCAAAAGATTTATAGTTTATATTTCTTAACTTTATGGCCAATGTTTTCTTTGTGATATATTTTATATCATCTTCATTAACATGGAATTTTTGCTTAAAAATTTGAACAGGTATTGTTTTAATAATAGGGAGAATTGTATTAAACATAGTACAAGATTTTTACCGTTTTGAAAATTCCAGTTAAAGAAATTAAGTGCTGCCTACAAGATTTTTGTTTTCCTAGGCAAATCCGTCAAACATTACTGATTGGAGTTCAGCTTATGCTTTACTTTTTACTGAATTCTTCTTTATTAGAATTAATTAGAACTAAGTACAAATCTTATAAGAAAGAAAAAATTGGCCCGTTATCAAAATACCTAAAATATTATTTCAAACTTTATCAGCAGTATCACCCTATCATCATGGTATGAATTACGTTAACACCAAAATCTAAGGAACTCAAAATCACCAAAAATAGTTCCATCAGGAGAGTCAATTTTTCTCGATTGCAAAGGATTTATTTCTTTAAGACCTTTTACTTTAAAAAACAAATGTAATTGAACTATGTTTAAAACGCATTATCCACTCCCTCACGTCCCCCTCCTCTGTTTCTAAGTCAGGTTCCTTTCACCTTGTACCTGTACGTTTCATCAGCCTTCTAACCTGGTTTCCATGCCTTCTGTCTGGCCTCCACAATGTCATGATACATGTCCTTCTGAATCATAATTCTGAGTGTGGCACATCCCTGCATGAAATCTTCGTCACAATCTTTGGGTAAAGTCTAATTTCCTTAGTGTGTGTTACCAGACCCCTCTACTCCATTTCTCTTCTCGGCTTATACCGTTCCACTCACGCACCCATACTTCAGCATTGTCACTGGGTACTACTTATGCCCTTTCTCACCCTCACAGATCTTTCAAGAGCCGACTTGCATGGCATTTCCTCTCCGAAGCCTTTACTGATTGCCCCAGGCAAAGCTGGCTACTCTAGAGCTTGCTGTTCCTTCTTTACTTCCATAGCACCTGGTACATGTTTCTGTTAAGCATTTAACCGTATTATACTATAATCATTTGTTTACAGTTCTCTCTCCCCCACTAGGGGGACAAGTTCTATCAGGTGACAACTGTTGTCATATTCATCTTTATGTACCAGCACTAACCACATTCTGAGAAAATAATAGTTATTCAATATATGTTTGTCGAATGCCTATCGAATGAATGTATTCAATGTAATTTAATTCCTTGGTAATAGAAGATCATCATTATGAACATCACTTACTTTGTTCTCTGTATGGTATAATAATTTACTCTGAAGCTGTTGAGGGCCAAGTATCCCCAAGCTAAGGCCCCGTTTGACAATGCTTAATATTACTAATCTCTATCATTTTTGAGCCCTAAACTATGCAAAATGTTTTATACGTGTCATTTTATTTTATTCTTGCAACATTCTTTTGAGAAGGGATTTCTCCATTTTACCGATAGAAAAATTGTTACAACTGTTAAGTAAATTCAAGGTTACGCAAATATTAAATGGCGAAACAGTGATTTGAATGTAGTACTGCGTGATTCCAGACCTCTTCTCGATTTCACTACTCCTTCTTGTAAGAATTTTGAATTTCATGTGCAGTTCAAGAACAGGTATAATTTTTACAGTAACTTTTTCATTTTACATCCTTGTGCTGTCAACTTTCACTTCTTATTACTGTTTGTCATCAAACAGCCCAGCTTATTTTGTTGTTATTGCTGTGATTTTGGTAAGAATGGAAAGGTTCTGAACAAAGACTATTCCCCAGGCTAATTTTATTAACTTTCTGAGTTTCTGTCTCTCAGAATTCATTTTGATCTAATACCTCCATTTCTTTGCATTTCTGCTCTGGTGAGAATTTTGGGTAGCTGAGTTCCAGTTAGGTATTAGGTGTGTAGGTGAAGCAAAATGCTAATGCATGTGTAGATACATTTGAAACTTAAACACATTGATAAGATATTTGTGACTCTAAACTTTTTTAAATAGTGAACATATGAAACTCCGTTTTGGGTGACTGAAGTAGGGAAGATATATCTTGTAATAGGATAATTTAGAGCCAGAACTAGAACACGATCAGTGTGGTGGCTGCCAGAAAAGCTACAGATGAGGAGCGCTAGAACCAAAAAAGAAACCATATTTCTGTTTTCTTGCCCCATCTTCGCTGACCTTAAGAACAAAGAACTCGCAAAACTTTAAAAACCAATTTTTATTAACTTTTCCTATAAAAGTGAATAGAATTAGAGATTTTCAGAACTGAAGAGAATCTCTGATAGCGCCTAATCCAGACGACACATTTTATCAAGTGGAGAAGCAAGACAAATAATAGCTAATATTT
>NW_011888873.1:3930887-3933424 GCF_000151845.1 Pteropus vampyrus | reverse complement strand
CATGTGCAGTTCAAGAACAGGTATAATTTTTACAGTAACTTTTTCATTTTACATCCTTGTGCTGTCAACTTTCACTTCTTATTACTGTTTGTCATCAAACAGCCCAGCTTATTTTGTTGTTATTGCTGTGATTTTGGTAAGAATGGAAAGGTTCTGAACAAAGACTATTCCCCAGGCTAATTTTATTAACTTTCTGAGTTTCTGTCTCTCAGAATTCATTTTGATCTAATACCTCCATTTCTTTGCATTTCTGCTCTGGTGAGAATTTTGGGTAGCTGAGTTCCAGTTAGGTATTAGGTGTGTAGGTGAAGCAAAATGCTAATGCATGTGTAGATACATTTGAAACTTAAACACATTGATAAGATATTTGTGACTCTAAACTTTTTTAAATAGTGAACATATGAAACTCCGTTTTGGGTGACTGAAGTAGGGAAGATATATCTTGTAATAGGATAATTTAGAGCCAGAACTAGAACACGATCAGTGTGGTGGCTGCCAGAAAAGCTACAGATGAGGAGCGCTAGAACCAAAAAAGAAACCATATTTCTGTTTTCTTGCCCCATCTTCGCTGACCTTAAGAACAAAGAACTCGCAAAACTTTAAAAACCAATTTTTATTAACTTTTCCTATAAAAGTGAATAGAATTAGAGATTTTCAGAACTGAAGAGAATCTCTGATAGCGCCTAATCCAGACGACACATTTTATCAAGTGGAGAAGCAAGACAAATAATAGCTAATATTTGTCAAGTATTTACTAAGTGCTAGTTTCTGCACTATACCCTTTATGTAGATATTATTTCATTTTGTATTTGGAACAACTCATGGAGTTAAATACTCGTAATATCTCCATTTTAAAGGTGGGGAAACTGAGGCATAGAAGAGTGAAGTCAGACGTGATAGAGGTAAAGCACATACCTGACACATGCCCTGTCTCCCTTGGGAATGACTGCAGAGCACCACATCCCTCCCTTAAGAAGAAATTATGACATGTTAAAACACCTAATATGTTGCAGGCGGGTTTTCAGATATTCTTACACCCGATTTTATAGATGAGAAAATTGAAGTTTCAAGAGACTAAATATTTTACATAAGGTTGTTCAGCTACTAAAGGATGCTGGTCCTACTTTCAAATTTATATCCTTCATTATTGAATTCTGCCTCCAGTTTAACTGTCAAATTAGGTTTTGTTTTAACTTTAGCCCTAATTTTGCTTTACACATAAATTCTCTTTACTGTTGTAGAATGGAATTGTGCTAGTATACCACCTTTCATAAATATTGTAACCATTGAATGTTACAAATATTTCCATATTTGTTCAAGGTGAATTATTTGATTTATCAACTTTACTTATTGAGGGAATCTGTGTTTAGTATTGTACTCTGTTTTTATTTTTAACATTCCTTAGATTTTTTTTTCTTTTTTTTTTTGTGAACCATGATTATAAATGATTGTCTGTGGTACGGCCGATGTCTACTCCCTGATTAATATCCAGCAGTGATTAGCATCATCGATTGGAAAATTAGTAGATTATGCCTTTATTGACACTATTATTCCCTATTTAATGGTTTGTTTATTTAGTTGATGGCTAATGCTTTCACTGTTAAAGGCTATTAATATATCAAAATAGTATTTATTGAACCTAGCAAAATGATGAATTATATTTGTGTTTTGCTCCTTTGTGCCCAATGCTAATCTCTTAGTGGTCTTGGATTTTCATAGTTTTGGTCTGCTAAGAACTTCTGCTTAGGTCAAGTAAATTAGTGTCCGAACCATTATCTGGTGTTGTGAACTTGGAAAAATAGCTTTCAGTTGTAGCAAGAAGGAAGAAAAAGGAAGTAAACCTGATCAGTGGCATAAAATAATATGGATTCTCGTAGAGTTTCTGTAGAATTTCTTGAGTTAATTCAAAATTCTTGGGGAAAAAAATCAAACTGTAAATGGTAATAAAACAAGCCTTCACAATAAAATATATTTTGTGCTGCTGGGTTAGCTTATTTTTATGTACATATCCTCCTTCCTGACATATGTTTGCCAGTGAAGATGTCATTGGTTAGAGAAGGTGGGGCTCTGTGCTGGCTTTTTGGTTAATTCAGCCTGCCTAAAGAATAAGCAGAGATAAGAGGAAGTCTAGGAAAGGATTGGCGTTATTCACCAGCTTCCAGGGAAATGGTTAATGCACTGTAGACTCTTGCTACATTTGGTCTTTGGTTGTAATAAAGATCTGAAAATGAGGTGGTTGCACTCACCATGAATAGATGATTACCATTCACATGTTCCATCTTCATACTTAACCACAATGTTTTTGAATCTACTCTTTTGAAATCGAGTTAATTTGCAAGACAGATAAAATAGTTTGTGTTATATAGACATGTCTCATCTTGATCAAATACCAATTTAGCTAATTTGATTGTTTACTTTCCTTCACAGGCTTGACTAACCAACATTTGGCTATTTCAGAAAATTAGATCTGTACTCAGAGAGAGTATATACCACACAGTTAAATATATTCTGTGAGGCCTTTTCAAAAGAGAAATTTT
>NW_011888873.1:3909926-3930837 GCF_000151845.1 Pteropus vampyrus | reverse complement strand
TTATTCACCAGCTTCCAGGGAAATGGTTAATGCACTGTAGACTCTTGCTACATTTGGTCTTTGGTTGTAATAAAGATCTGAAAATGAGGTGGTTGCACTCACCATGAATAGATGATTACCATTCACATGTTCCATCTTCATACTTAACCACAATGTTTTTGAATCTACTCTTTTGAAATCGAGTTAATTTGCAAGACAGATAAAATAGTTTGTGTTATATAGACATGTCTCATCTTGATCAAATACCAATTTAGCTAATTTGATTGTTTACTTTCCTTCACAGGCTTGACTAACCAACATTTGGCTATTTCAGAAAATTAGATCTGTACTCAGAGAGAGTATATACCACACAGTTAAATATATTCTGTGAGGCCTTTTCAAAAGAGAAATTTTCTGTTCTATTGAGAGATGACTGCATCTTCTGTAAAAGGCAATAATAATTCCTGAGATGGCCACTCTGAAGGCAATAACACTCATTTGGGTGAATTCTCCTATTTTTAAGAGTTGAGTGACGTTACATTATAGCCCCTTTCACACCTTTCACATGTCAAGATTAAGGACTAAACCCAAATGGTGTCCTTAACGGACAGAACAATGAAATTTAGAAATTTAGAAACTCAAACTTTTTAGTTGTTTTTAGTGTATGCTATTCATTTTAAATGATTCTTAGCCCTTTTAAAACTACAGAGGTCTGTGAGTGTATGATAATATGTTTGATTTCATTAAAGTATATTTAAATTTCATGCATATTACATTTCTTACAGAAAGCTAAACTCAGTCTTTACTTTTATGCTTCGAGTTAGGAATAGGGATTCACGGTATCAGGTTTTTCATAAATCGAAACAAATTATTTACTTTCATGCTCAGATATCAGTATAAATACTTGGTTTATTAAAATGCTTATTAATAATATTTCAGTAGTGCCTCAGTTTCTCAAGAGCTAGGCATTAGAATTACAAACTTAATATCTTTCCACCTTAGTTGAGGTAGAACATGGGCAGAATTAAATCTTGTAGGTTTTAAAAGTATATTTATAGAGAAAGTTGACCATTTCTTTTTATTTAAAGAAAATCTCCTTGTGTGTATATCATAAATTTTTTCTCTAGCCCCTCTTTCCAGGAATACCTCAGTTAGCAATAACAAGATATCTACCTCTGAATGGCTAGGGTGTACTCTAACCTCTAGTGAGGCATCGCATTGGAAGGAGACAACTCGAAGATGGTGTCAGTCTCTGCAATGTGGAAATGGAAGCACTCTGAAACAGAGATAACTAGTTCTAGGCTCCGATAAACAATACCTCGCCATCATGACCCTCGGAGAGTCGACCGTAAAATTTAATAAAGGTAAACTTGAGACAATGTATTGAATTATTTCTCTGTTTCTTAAGTTCACCAAGAATAAAATTCTATATATATATTAGACTGCTCTGTCTAGGAGAATTATTCTGTTATACTTTTATTTTAGGATTTAGTCATTTATAATCCAGTGAGATATCAGTGTCTGAGAGCCTGATTCACACTGCCAAAATATGCATCAGCCACAAAAATAAGCGTGCTTTTACTATAGTCTAAAATATCTGAGATAGTAAGCTGAAGTAGATAGTAAAATACCAAGGCTCTATGCCTGAGATGGATATAGACCAATTATGCATAACGGTTGTCTGCAAAAGGGCAGGAAAAGGAGAGAGAAATGGGAGGAGTGGTGTTCAGCTATCTCTGTAACATTTTATTTTTCTTAAAAAGCCAGGAGATCTAAAATTAACTTTTTATGATATTATTCTATACATGCTATTTGTCATACAACCCCTACTTCCCTTAAATACAACCCATTTTATATATTTCTGTAAAATTGTTAGTATTAAACCCGATTTCTTTTTAAGATGATATTTTCTAACCCAGTAATCAGTGAGTTTAAGACATTGTACCTAGTTGTGATTCCTATGGCAAATTATTGTGTCTGTCTATAAAGTTAGAAATCAATATATAATATTTAACTACAGCATAATTTAGGAATTTACTAATTTCTTAAGGAAAATCATCATATAAATTTTAAAAAGTAAATTTACTCAGCATTTACAGATAACGTACTATGTATCATCCAGAATGCTCTTTTTCATCCTATTCGTAGTCATATAATTTTGAGTCTATAGGTAAATTTCTTCTCATTTATGTATATACTCAGTCAGTAACGGTAAAGTGCTGTTTCTACAGACCAGATGTTTTCTGCATCTATCTATTATAATGCAATCACAGTTAAATTTTATAATACCTTCCTCACTAGCTTCCCTGCCTTTAACTTTCCACTTCAGTCCAAAAAGGCAAATTTTTGGTCTTTGTCTCTCTCCTCAGAAAATCATATCCAGAAAATATTTGAGCCTGATAGAAGAAAGGGTAGGATTATGGACAAGTGACAGAGATGTCATTCCAGGCAGAGGGAGGCACATGAGCAAAGTTTCAAAAGTTGGTATGTGTGAAGTATGTTTGAGAAAATATCAAATAACTGACTTGGAGCATGAAGTTCATGAGAGAATTTTGGAAGATACATTAGAAAATTTGGTTGAAGCTAGGACGTGGAAGACCTTGAATCTCCGATGAAAGGGTTTAGGTGTTCATTTGGGATCCACTCAGGACTTGGCATAGAACACGGTGATACAGAATGTGTTTGGGGGAAGATCTCTCTGGTAGATGAATTATTAAAGGGAGGTAGTTGTAGAGAAACCAACAATGGACTTTTCCTACTAGTATTTTCAATTCATGACTTCCTTTTAAATTTCTAAAATTTTAGTTTATCAGTGTAAGCTTTACAAAGGCAGGAACTATCTTCAAAGCTTAGAACAGTGCCTGGCACTTGGTGGTGCTGGATGGATAGTTGTTGAATTGAATGAATGAGGGCTCCCAATATCTAAAAAAGATAAAGCGACTTTTTTGAGTTTATACAGCAAATAGTGACAGATCCAGGACCAGAAATTGCAGCTGACTCCCAGTTTGGTGTTCTTTTGACTGTGACATGCTAAGCTATCATATAGGTCATTTCTATTAGAGTAGCTTCTACTTTCCTTGTCAACTCTTAATTTATTTCTTCCAGCAAGTGGTTGCAAACTACCTCATATACTCATCACAGCCTCCTCTGAGCTCTCCATTGGATTGCTTTCACATGCAGATGTAATTGGTTAAATTATCACTTTTTTCGATGACAAAGCCAAGGTCAGAGACTGTGTTTTCTGTTTGGTGTTTTGTTTATTTACTTGTTTTATTTTTCAGCAGCGTTCCTCTCCTAGAATACCTGTACTCAGAACACCTTTGTCTGAGCAGGGCAGTTTATGGATTCACCACCTTTTAGTTCAAGTTCTTGAGAAGTTAAAATTATTTTTGTTGGAAAAGGATCACTTAAAATTTATATGATATTTTTGTAATAATCGAAACAAATAGTGAAATGAAATTTTAAGGGTTTCTAGCCCTCTACTCAAAACAACAGTCTTGTGAATTTAAATCACGAGTTTATCATTTTGCAATTTAAAAGAAAAAAAAAATCAATGTGTCTTTCTCTCTGATTCCATGAAAAAACTCTGAAATATAATTCCACATAAAGAGTATGAAGCCATTGCAAAAACTATAGATGACTCATTAATATTGTCTGAATTTTACTCAGAATATTAGTCATTGCATCTGTTGTCAATATATTTTTAGTAGAATAGTGCAATTAGTGGAGTACTTTAGTCCAGGTATCACTATTTTTATGATTTCTTTCCCGTAAAAACAAGTGTTACTCGTTAAGTGTAACAGAGGCTCTTACTACGATTAATGAAATATTAAGGAATAAATGTTCTTAAATCGACCAAAAAATTGCCACATTTTCTAAACGCTTATAATTGTCAGTGAACCAATAACCTTTAGATTTATAGATGTTTCCTTCACAGTTGAAGGGATAAAAGCTGGAAATACTGAATGAAATAATGAGTTTCTCAAAAATATGAAATATTCATCTATGATTCAAAGTAGTCCTGATATTACTGTAACTTTTGAGATTTAAAACTTTAGAGAAAATTTTATAATTCATTTAATCTCAAAATGAATTAAAAGTACTAAAATATGAACCAGGCTTCTGCTGAACATGGCAGTAACATGTAGCTACTGCACCGTATCGATTTAGAACTTTAAAAGTTATAAATTTACAGAATAAAAACTTTTAAGGTTTTTCATGCTACAGAACAATGATTTCAGAGAATTATATGCTTTGAGATAGATTCTTTGAGAGAACTATAATCTCATATTGTACTAGTTTTTACCTTATAACCATACTACCTCATAACCATTTAATGTCATTTTATACGCGAGTAAGATTAGTACATTTGTATTTTTGTTTGTTGAATTAGAAGCTTTTCTAATTTTTGTCTCCTCCTCCCCCAAGTGCTCAATATTAGCTGCTTAAGTGTGTGTATTCTTTTGATGTTTGCTTCTGGAATTAAGTAGGTTTTAGTCTTTGTAGGTCCTTTGGCATATTTCAGAGACAGAGAATTTCAGTGATAATGTCACTGAGGTTTTTTGGGGATGGGGCAGAAAAGGGCACATTGATTAACAACCCTCAAGAGAATTGAGTAAAATATTTACATAACCCATTAAAGTTATTTTCTAATAGTTAAATCTTTGTTAAGGAAAGAGCTTGAGCATAGTAAAATAAGTGTTTGGAGTGGTTTTTGTAGTGTGTTTTACTAAAATAAAACACAAAAATATTTGGGAGGGGGGCACATAATTGTTTTGGCCAAAATCTTAGAGAATTAGAAATCATTCTCCCCAGCTATTTATAACAATAATATACTGCTAGAATATTCTTTTTAACTTAATAAACACTTACTGAGTATCTACTATGAATTTGACCTCAGCGCTTTATAATAAGAAAATAAAATAAGAAAGATATAATAAGAATGTAAATAAAACAATAGTTCTTATAACACTATAGTGCTTAAAACGCTTTAATAAATATTGACCAGTTATAGAAATAATTTTTTTAATTTTTAAATTTTTGTTGAGAAATTTTGTTCTATTTCTTATATTAGAGGCCAAAGGTAGATCCAGGTCTTATTTCTATATCAAACTTTCCAAAATATAGACAAAGCTAAATCATTATTGAAGGTTGAAACCAAAATCCATACCATTTTGAATAATAATATTAGGCTGTTAGGCTGATGGTCTAATTCAGATTTCAGTGTAGATCACCAAAGAATAAATGAAAACAAAACAAAATGAAGCACTGTACTGGCCCAAGAAAGATGTAATTCTTCATTGGCTGGTTTCTCAGGCATTCGAGGATGTATAGTTCTGCTGTGACAAATAACTACTGACTGTGTGGCTTAAAACAACAGAAATTGATTCTCCTTCAATTTCAGAGGCTACAAGTCCAAAGTCAGGGTGTCAGCAGGACCATGTGTACTCTGAAGGCCAGAAGGAAGAGTCCCTCCACTGCTTCCTCCAGCCTCTGGTGGTCCAGGAATTCTTTGGCTTGTACCTGCATCACTCCAATCTCTCCCTTCGTCTTCACATGGTGGTCTTTTCTCTGTGTCTTTATGTCCTTTCTTCATCTTATTATTTATTCATCTTTTCAGGACACCAGTCATTGTATTTAGGGCCCACCTTAATGAAATCTGATGTCATCTTAACTTATTGCAGATAATTATATCTGCAAAGACCTAATTTCCAAATAAAGTCACATTCTGAGGTTCTGGGTGGACATGAATTTTGGAGAGATACTGTTTAACCCAATATAGAAGAAAAGGAAGTAGCATAGAAATAAAAAAGATAAAAAATGGTTTTCTTTACTGTCCTGTTTTTCTGCTTTTCAATTCCTTAGTGGACTTAGATAAGTTAGAATTGAGCATTTCTACCTTCATACTCCTGTTGTTTAAAGACATTTTATCTGCCCAAACTGAAGTATGCTGCTTTTCTCCTGAGTCTCAGATTATGGGAAATTCCAGTAAGAGAGCCATAGAATTTTGAATGTTTGCTATTCAGTCATAGGGAAAATTAAAATTTGGTTTTTATACTTTTTTATTTTTAGAATTTGAAAAACTGGTTAGAAACAAAAAACCATTGAGACTGCTATACTATAGCTATTGAGCATCGTAGAGTACGCTATCGTCAGTAGTTATGATAAACTTTATATGGGTATGGCTCACTGCCTCTTGATTTCCCCATAAGTTGCAAAATTATGTAGTATTTTAATAATAAAGTAAGTGGTATGATAAATTTTATGATTATCAACAAAGCTTATTTGTAATCTATTCAAAAAATTACCCTTGACTTTCAACTTGTGGCAGAATTGAGATATCCATACATACCAGAAAATAATTTTTAAAAATCAACTGTATTTTAATAAACACGTGAAATTTATCTCTATGAGAGTGAATAGATATCTAGGTCAGTAATTTCAAGAGGTTTGTCATCATCTTTCAAGACAATAAATGAACACTGGAGTCTAAAATGTTATATGCCCAAGGAATGATGGATGAGATCCTTTCAGGGGAGTGGACCAGGGAGGCTACAGACAAGGGAAAAGCCTCAGTGCACACGCTGTACCTGGCTTGTAATTTTTCTTTGGGTCAACCGTGCCAAGAGGAGAATATATATGTAAGCTGTAATAATATAGTTTAAACCTTTCTCCATAAGGTACACCCTGTAAATACCCAATCTTATATAGTATTAGCATGGACTGTACCTTTTTGGGGAGTAGGGGCTGGAGAATGGGAAGGGGTCCTGAATCAGGAACTTTGTACCATTCAGATATTTTGCAGTGCTTATATTTGGGGGTCATCTCCTGAGATTTCTCATTCAGACTTAAGAGAATATCCGCTTATGTTCTTGGATAACCAGCCGGCTTTCTCTTCAACTAGTGGGATATTTTTACTACATGAAGAAATTGGGCATCTCAACCTCCATGTTTCTAGAATACATGTTTGTCCCCAGGTATGACTTACTCACAGCTTGTTCATGTCAGTCCAGGAGCTGGTCCGGCAAGGGAGGTATATTTTAAATTATAAACCTTTTTCTTCCTTTTTTGTTTATATACCAGTCACAATTTTAATTGTTTTAATTAAATAATAATGAATTTTAAACAAATGTTTGGCAGATCTTCTGAAACAAATATATTTTATTACTATACGGAAGTATATATCTGAAGCTTACTGCAGTATATTTTTCTGCACAGAATATTTCAAAAATGACTAGCCTGGGAGAATTTGGCTTGGATGCTCCTTTCTTACCTCTGTTCCTCAGTTTACTTCCTCTGTTTTATGAATTTATACCATTTTCACTTGAAATACACTTGAAGTACACTGTTCTCTAAGGAAGGCAGGGAGACCCATTTTATCTCTGTTATTCCACATTGCACAGGAAGAAGAGGAAGAGGTGATGATCTGATCTATAAAACTTAAATTCCTGATAATATTAGTAGTCATTAAATTTACTAAAAAAATTTACTAGTTTAAAAATGTTTTAAGCCCAGTAGCAACAGATACAAGGCATAAAAATGTCTCGCCACCTTTTAGTCAGTAAATACCTAGTTTCACACTTTTGAAAACAAAATTTACTTTGTTCACCTGTTAGAATGGTTATTAGCAACAAGACAAGAAATATGTGTTTGAGAAGTTGTTGAGAAAAAGGAACCCTTATGCACTGCTGATGGGAATGTAAATTGGTGCAGCGACTATGGAAAACAGTATGGAGGTTCCTCAAAAAATTAAGAATAGAATTGCCTTATAACTGAGCAATTTTTCTTTTGGGTATCTACCCGCAAAATTTGAAAACATTTATTTGTAAAGATACATGTACCCTATGTTTATTGCAGCATAATTCACAGTGGCCAAGACATGGAAACAACCGAAGTGCCCTTCTGTAGATGATTGAATAAAGAAGACATGGTACATGTTTGCAATGGAACGTTACTCAGCCGTAAGAAAAGATGAAATACTACCATTTGTGACAACATAGATGGATCTTGAGAATATCATGCTAAATAAAATAAGTCAGAGAGAAAAAGTCAAGAACCATATGATTTCACTCATGTGGGATATCAAACTGAAAGCAACAAATAAACAAATGACACAAAAACTCATAGCAGTATGGTGGTTACTAGAGGGAAAGGGGGTGGGAAGGAAATAGAAGAGGGTAAAGGACATCAAATATATGATGATGGAAGGAGTCTTGACTTCTGGTGGTGAGCACACAATACAATACACAGACGATGTATTATAGAATGGTACACTTGATACCTGTATAATTTTATTAACTAATGTCACCCCAATAAATTTAATAAATTTTTTTTAAAAGTTACTTTGTTAACTTGTTTTTCTATAGAATTAGTATCCCTAGTATATCTGACAGTGGTCAGATTTCTCCTTTATATGGGGCAGTGCTGTCTAATGACCGGAAAAACTGCACCAGCTCAAAGATGTGGGTTCTAATCTGTGCTCTACTGCCAACTACCTAACTTGGGTTGGCTAACGAAATCCTAAATGATAACTAAAAAGACCTTTAAAAAGGATTGGTCTGGAATATTAGATCTCAGAGTTTTTTCAGCTCTGAAATTCTTTCATTGTGTTTTTTAAACTGACACATAACATCCCTCTTTTCACGTGTACATTATGGCTGACCAAAACTGTTTTTTGTTTACATCTATGTAGAAATTTTAGTAGATCCCCCTTCAGTAGTCTAGTAGGCTTTGTATCAACCAGTTCTTTAATTATTTCCCAGGAGCCTTTAAGTAAATCGAAAACAACAAACAAATCCTCTGCATGCGTGTGTGTGTATGTGTGTGTGTTTTAATTAGCTTGTTAACGTTTTATCTTCAGTGTTTCCAGCAACGATAGTCACTAATTTATCTATGTTTTGAACTACTGACCAATTAATTTGAGGTTAAAAAAAAAAACTAACTTCAATATAGATGTTTAAAATAAGTTATTTAAAACAGATCAGTAAGTTGATGATGAGATGATTTTAGGATTTCTCTTACATGGTTAGCCAAAAGGGTCATCAACTGACTTTTAAAAGTTTATGTTTATTTGCACAAATCACCAATGGAAGCATGTTTCTACTAAGTAATTTTTATTCTTAAATATTAATGATAAGCATCTGAGTTTCTGCATAAATGAATTTGTAAAACTAAAAGAAATAAGCTGAAATTTTACTTCTGTTTTTAGTATTAAGCTCTGCTACCGTATGCCCGTTTTATAATTTTATAATAGTAAAATAAAAGTAAAGCATTAATTGCCACATTTTTAATTCCCCTAATTTAAATTTCATATGTTAAAGTTCAAAAGAATTATGTAACTCCAGATAGTGAAGGACTAATCAAGATCATGAGGAAACTGAAGACAGAGAATTTAAGAGATTTTACTCTTGACATAGGTAAGTATTGGTATAAAGAGAAATAGAAGCCAGTTCTGAATTCTTATCCAGAAGTCTCTCTATTAGACCAATATTTTGTTAAAATCATGGCATCTGCTTACAGAAAATAAAATAGCTATCTTTCTAGTCTGTGTAATATATGCAGAATCCTGTTTTATAATATAAATATAAAGGAGTGATTTTAATAACGTTTTTTCTTCTTTTGTGTCAGATATCCCAGGACATTTAAAAGAGTTCCTATAAATTTGAATTTTTTAATTACAAAATATCCAGCTGGGACTGGGCCATTTTTAGAAATAAGTAATAGAATCATAGAGTAAGAAAGAATCTCAAGTGGCTATGAATACTACCTTATCCCTTGGGTAAGGTCATCATCATTAAAAAGTATGGAAGTTTTTTTTAATATACTATCAGAACAAGTTTTATGCAGGACCCCCAAAGTCATTTATCTGGTTATACTGACCTCCTAAGTAAGTGGTTTCTTAAATAGTGAGAATAATATGTTAATGCTGTGTTATAAATTTGATGATCCAAAACTATTTAAAACTAACAAAGATAACCCCAATTACATCTATCTATATTTTAAAAGTTTGATTATGTAAATCTATATTTTAAAATTTGCTTGGAGCTTAAAAAGTATTTTCTCACATTGCCTTAGTTTGCCAGGGGAATTCACAAAATCCTTTGTAACCCACGGAATAACATTAGAAGATCAATACTATAATATTCATTCTCAGTTCTGAATGCCAGTAACAGCTCCTTTGTTTAAATATCTGGATTCTAACCTACCACTTCCTACATTAGACAATAGATTAAGATGTGTATAATTTCAAAACGGGAACGGAAAAGAAACGCAAACTTTAATGGCTAATAAAAGGAAGAAAAAGGGTCCTAGGAATTGAGAGGATCCTTGGTCAATCCTGGCCAGAAGTGAAAGTACAGTGGGAAAGACTACCATGCTCTGAAGCTTCTGCAAACACCAGGCTAGAGCTTGCCATCGGAGGTTTGCTCTGGTGTGTTTCTGTCCATTATGGAAGAGGCTGTCTAAGCTCAACCACTGGAGTGGGTCAGTTCTGAGTCTTTTTGAATCTTTCGAGTCATTAGAGAAGTAGCCTCAAAGCAAAACTCCCCTCATTCCCCAGGTAAATTGCAAAACACTGAGTTGCTCAGAACAGAATTTTTTTCATTGAATAAGATAATTACAGGGTTTTTAGTAAATTAGATTTGGAACAATATTTTAAGAGGTTTAAATGAAGATTGGTATTATTTTCCTAGTATAGAAAATCCTCCAGTAACAAAATTTACCATATCTGTCAATGAGAATAAAATTTTACTTGCCTTAAATTTCATGTACATTTGTTTTCTTAACCATTTTCTTGTGGAAATTTTAATGAGCGGTGAAATGACCAAGCACTGGACAGCCAGGGGATGGAAAATAAAGATAATCTAAAACATGCTTAATTATCCTCAGTATAATAAAAACTTGAATGTAATAGGGATAATGTGAGAACATTCATATTATCCAAAAATATTTTAAAGTGGCCTTCCACTGTTAGGAGACTAAATATGACACTAGATATTGAATCTATATGATGATTTTCCTTAAATATATAACAAGAATATTTTAATATATATCTATTATTATAAATGAAGTAGATTACTTATAAAAATAAGTACTTCCTAATAAAAATGTAATTGAGATCATAGATGAATAGGTCATTATGATATCACAGTGCATCATATCTTATTGCTCATTTTCTTAAAAATTATATTCAGAACTCCATTTTTATTTTAAAACCTCATTAAGTCATTTTTGTAACCAGACATGATTAAGATAGTCACATTTCATTTTCATTTTAATGAAATACATTCCTCTGGACTCGATCACTATATCCAATTAAACTTTTCTAGAAGTTGAAAGAGTAGTTCGTTTTAATACTAGACACCCAAGTGGAAAGTAGGGAGGTGAATTTCTTAAGTGGACTTTTTAAATTTTAAAATTTTCAAGAGAGTTTTACTTTGTAAGTTATAGAGGCTGTAACCTAGTTTTCCATTTTTTTCTAGCACCTTGAACTTTTTATATTCTAAATGTAACTGCCTTTTTCTCATCCTGAATTTTCTATATTTGCTTTCTGTTTTTTTCTTGATTAGACTAGCAAGAGGTCTCTGTTACATATTTTTTCCAACCTTATCTCTTTAGTTTCTTTTTTCTAATTAGTAACCTCTGCTCTAATCTAATTAATCCCTCTTTGCTTGTTTTCCTTGGATATAATTATGGCTCTTAATATGTTGCCGAATACAGCTTTGTCCCCATTCTATGCATGGTTATTCTTTTTTAAAATCATTATTCTGTGTACTGTTGTGACTGCAGATTTTCTTTTTCTAGGTTTACTTCACTGAAATCAGTTAATGTGACTTGAATGTTAGTTTTTTAAGGATGAGATTTTTTTTGCATTTTTTACAGTGGTTTTCAAATTTTTGCTTGCATTCTCACTGAAAAAATCTGATAACCTAAGTCTTCCCTTATGCATTTTTTAGTTTAAATCTAATGTTTTTCACCACAAGTAAAAATAGTTGCAAAGGATTAATTTCCAATGTATGACAAATATTGACATTTTGAATAAAACTGGTACATCATAACTTTTAATGTCTATTAATGACAATACATAATGTCCTAGTAATTTTATGCTCACTATCATTTATTTATAAATTAAGAAATTCTTGACAACAGGATATTTTACATTATTTCACGTACTCTTTGGAACTGTATTTTCATTCTACTTTTCCCTATAGTATTTTATTTTAATGCAATTTACCTTTAATCTAGAAAGTGCTTTATTTTTCAGCCTATACTATTCTTCTGTAACAAACATGTCACTATATAAATAAAAATTAAAATTACAAATCTCTCCTATGGTCACAAGGTTCTGAGAGATAAGAAACAAAATTTCTGCTTCGATTTTTTCATAAATTATAATCGATACACACTTTAATGTAATCAGATCCAAAAACATGCATATTTTAATTGAAAAAATTATTGACCACAAAAAATAAAACTATTAGAAATGCATCTCAGTGAAATGGGGTGATATTTGTAATGCTTTGTTTGGAAAACAATTTTAATTGTTCTTCTGTGGTTTGCTGCCCTAGAGTGTTTGTGTTGGGGCATTTCTTCATGGTAAGTTTTGTATAGTTGTCTTTGGTTTTTATAGTGAATGTAAGAGAGGAAAAATCTTCTGTGGGTACCTCTTCTGACTAGTCAGTCAGGCCTGAAACGGACTCCTTTGCAACCATTCAGGCAGAAAGATTTTCCTTACTCCCGGAATTACAGATAACCACAACTTGAAGACCACCTATCTAAGATGTGTACATTTTTGTGAATGCTCAGAAGTATTTCTTAAAAAGTATATTCTTTGTGGGTATCACTATTTGCTCTGTGTCTATTAAGCCAAATTTAAATTTATTAATTATTTAGATGACTGAGTATAATTCAGCTATGACACTATTGAGTATTTTGGGGAACTGTCCTTGTGTTTTAGGATACCTGGTGTCCCTCACTCTCGTTCCTAGACACTACACAAACTTTTTGGAAGCTTAGACACCTCCCCCTCCCCATTCTCCATTTCCAAACATTCTCAGGCAAGTAGGACTGTCTCTGATTGAGAATCACTGATTGAAATCCCTAATACTCTTTTTAAGCCTGTTGACTTTTTCATATATTTAAAAGACTTGTAAAATTTTTAAACTCTTCCTCTGTTGTTTTGTTTCTGTTCATTTTTTAAATGAGTTTCTTACCATTTTACTTTATTCAATACACAGAGTTCATGCCTACTATATCTTCATTGTAGATTGCAACTTTAATAGATCCTTTTTTATCCGACTTAATGCTCTTTTATGTCATAAATACTACCTTACCTGATATTAATATTGTATGCTCTGCTTGCTTTGTAATTGAACTTTCTGGGTTTATCTGTGCCTGTAGCTTTATGTATAACCTTCTCATTGTACCTGCTTCTGAATGCTGTTCTTCCTCATGTGCAGAATGGGTTGTAAGTCACATTGTCTCATTTCTCCTAGTCTTGCTTTTGTCCACACACCTCAGCTCTTCACAAGAAGTGATGTTAGTTAGCCATGTTTCATCAGGATTCCCCCTACATAAGCCCTCTGCGACTCTGCAGAGTTCCCTCTGGAATGGTAGTACAAATTCATTGAAAGAATTTTCTTTCTAACCCGTCATGGGTATAGAGGATCTAGCGGAAATTTTGACACTGTTTTTATAATGTGATGGGCTCCTTTAGTGCTAGGTTATCTCCTGATTTTATATCCTTTAGTCATTTCAGTTGTTTTTAGGAGAAGAAGAGTAGGTGCCGGCTATTAGTTGCCTATGCTTAATTATTTTAGAAAGTTAATTATTTTAAAAATTCTATACTTTAAAAAATGTATCAGTGGGTTTATCTACTATTTATGTTTATTACTTATAAAAACTGGCCTTTTTTTACTCTGGTTTTATGAAAGTTTAAATATTCCATACAATTACTTGGTGGAAGTTTTAGAGAACAAATCATATTAATGATATAGGATATGTTTTTATATGTTTAACATTAGACCCAAAAGCCATAGTACCAGAATATAGTTAGAAAGTATTTTGTAGCTCCTAAAAGATTGATACTTTAGTAGCTTATATTATTCGAAACCCTAACATCTCTTCTACCTATATATGTATACTTCTTTATTCTGTTCATAAATTTAGTTTGTGTAAATGACAAGTAGTAGCAGGCCCACATTCGGGGATTCTCCCCTCACTGACTAATTCATCAGACATTTTACCTTTCTATAGTCACAGATGGTTTGAATATCTGTCTCTATTGAACAGTCACTCAGATGTGTCCATCTCTGTCTTTATTTGATAAATAAGAACTCAGTGTCTCTCAAGAGATTGATAATTGGATTCCAAAAGAGAATTCAAGCTTCATAGGTACAGTTCTGTTTCAACTTTGCACTCTGCGTCTCTGTCTCTTGTACATTCCAACTTAAGTAGAATACACGGGGTGGCATTATTTGGTGTAAATTACTTAGAATAGATTTTCTTGTGAAGTCCTACGTGTAACTTCTTTGCTTTCTAAAAATGGCATTTATCATTCCAAAGTAAGTCCCTGCTAGTCTTACTTGACTCATTCCAATGTGACCTATGCTTGATTAAGTGAGGCCTCATCTAATAGCTGAAACTCCTCAGAGCTCTTTAGTAGGTGTTTAAAATGAATGCTTTTATCTAAAGCCATTTTATTAGTCTTTACCAAACCTTTTATTTTTTCCTCCAATTTTCAAATTTAGAGCACAGGTTTTATTTCTTTTTTCAGTCTCCTTTCAGTAAAAACATGTAGATGATGTGGCAGTGGTTCATGCGTATGATTTTAAAGTTATTTAGGCTTGGTGAAGAGAAAAACTGGTGAAGTAAAGTTTTTAATACTGATTTGCTGATTTATTTAATGCTGGAGAAATATATCAGCAAAATTTATTATATATTTTAATTTTTTAGTGTTTCCAATTATGAGGTACACAATGTTAGGTCCATAAAATCCTTTACATGATAGTTTGAACTATCTTCCTTCCTCTTAAATTTATTTTAAATTTCATGTATACCTGCATCTTAGAAAGTGAACTTCAGGTTGAAATTAAATTGTTTTGCCAGAATTTGTGTTGAGAGAGTTCAAAATTGTCTTTATGTGTCTTCATTCTTTCAGCTACTTGTTCTTGATTTCATTTCCTTTCATCAGTCTTTCTTTGCTGTCTGGATTTGATTTCTAATATTTCTTTTCAAAGAGTAATTGTGAATAAGTTAGTTGTTACGGAGCTGTTTGTCTTAATTTCTAACTGGCAAACTTCTGAGAAAATTTGCAACTGTAAAATAATCTATTTTTTTGAAAACAGTCTTGTAGCATTTCTGAACATGTATCTAAACTCAATTAGAATGACTCTGTGCTAAACTGTTCAGGCCAGAGGGCAGCTGCCATCTATGGCAAAATAGAGATGAGACAAATATTTCTTTGAGATATTTTTTATTTCAAATATTAATTTTGAAGATTGCGCCATAGTCAATAGTCTTTAAAAAAATTTTTTTTTAGTAATAGTGCCTTTGCTATATTTATTGGTAGAATTGTTAAAGGCAGTGCTTTTAAAGTGTTCTTCTTCATTCAAGTCTTCCAGTTGATGAAAACTTTTAAGCACTTTACGCCATCGAACCTTCGAAATGTCTCGATAGCTGTAGAAGGGCGTACAACCTGTGTGGAGCAGCAAATGTACGAGCTGACTGTTTGCCCAGTTTGGGCCCAGAAGGGAGTGTGAAAACACTTTCTTCCACCTTTTGACATAATTGGCCTTCACCATTTATTGAGATCTCTAGAAAGGAGATCCTGGTAGCTGTGCTTTGCAGGCACTGTTTACACTGTGTGAAAACAAATAACCAAGCTCAGGATGATTTCCTATAGCTACAGAGTACCTAAAAATTAGAAACTGAAAAGAAGGGATCTGCATAGGGTGTCTCTCCTACCTGTCTTTTATATCCCTCCTGTAGTAGCTTTCTGTCAAGGTTTATAGTTTTCCTTTTTTCCTTTTTCAGGCCATTTCTCCATGGCATTCTGTGGTTTTCGTCTAAGACAAGTTATGTGAATAAACTACATACATTTATTTATAAGATTATACTTTTTTAGTACAGCAAAACTTATTTAATAAATTTTACATCTGAGATACAAAAGATCACAGTTCATCTACTACTTTATTTTTCAATATCTATTTTTAATTACAGTGTTTTATGTCAGATCATTTCTGATTATGGAAAATGACTTGAAAAATAAAGCAAAAAATAATAAAATTATGCAAGTGCACTGGAAAATATTTGGAGAGGACACGTTTAGTAAGAAACATAAAAAATTAATTTAGTTTAAAATTATACATGTATGTTATACCAGTTATAAATTTTATACACGGTGATAACTAAATATTTACTCTGTAAAGTGTCTTTCATGAACAGATCTGAATATTAATTTAGTTTACTTGGTTCTGTGGAATTTAAACACCTTTACATTTTTATTCGTTTAGAATTTAAAATTTTAAAGAATCTTAAAAATAACTTTTATAAGGTTGTCTCTGTGCCCTAAAAATAACTAGTCTGGTAAAATTAAAGAATTAGTCAAATATTGTCTAATGTCATAGAGAAAAAAATTACTGAATTTTTCATTTTTTGACTAGTTCTTTTAGTGTCGCTTAAACACTGACTTATTTAGTGATTGATATACAATATTGTGCTACTCATGTAATTCTTATAATTAGACTTTTATATGTAGAATTTTCTTTTGTTTAATAATTAATCTCCTGAAAAGAAGTATGACATATGGTGTAAAATTTTACTGTTCTATTTTTCAAGATGTTTTTATAGCCCTTATCACGTGTCTTTCCTAATCACAGCCTTTCATCTTCATGCAGTGACTTGACTCTTTGCCACTAGAGGGCAGTAAAAAAATTGATGTTACTAAACATCATTTACAATATTTTTTAAAAGCTTTGTACCCTTGTTCTAGATTATCAACCCTGAAAAGTTTATCTAGATGTCTGCTTTTCAGTTGGAAAGGAAATACACAAACCTGAGTAAAATTTATCTGCGTATCTTCATAGATTGTATTTTTAAATCTTCCCCTTTTTAATAGTATTAAATTAGTTAAGATTCTAGACAAAATGTTATTTAATCATGCAGAGATTCTAGAATTATGTGACTCAAAATACTCTTTGTTTAATAAATGTTGTGTTTAGGAGTTGAAAGCTTTTATGGTTAATGGTTGACTAAATTTTGTTGGATATATTCTTGGCATAGTTTAGTTACTATAATATTTTACTCGAAGGAATATTTGTGTCATAAAGCGTTTTTCAATTTTGCTGAAATTGGAGTTAGAAAGTAAAAAGTTCAGTAAGTAAAATAATTTGGAGCCCAATACTTACCCACATTTTTCAATAACATGATACAGTAAGTGTTCAGTTTAGTTTCTTATTAGACATAAAAATGTATTCTTTTAGCTTGAAAAGTCTGTAATTTTGACTATTACTGCTGTTTAATTCAGAAGTGGATAGAATTACTGAGTCATAGAAATACTAACATTCTTTAGTGGTACTACACACATTTATAATTTATTTAGTTAGTCCTGTGATGAAATACCGAAAACCACCTTTAGGGTTTAGTCAGCCTGCGCTTTTATATCATTACAACTTACCTTCTTATTTATTTTATTTTTATGTTTTTAAATTCATTAGTTTCAAAGTTACAGATATATTTATCAGTCAGCGCATCATCCTCAGAACACTACAACGTAAACTCAGGCTTATGAATACTTAATTACTAAATTTGAAAGTGTTAGTATCTTGTTGAAAAAAAAAAAAGCAAAGCTTATGATACTGAACATGCAATTTTGAAGAAATGAGGAATGCCATTTGTTTTTATTAAGCTGGGATTTGAATGGTGGAAGAAAGCATTGAGGGAGGCATTTCTTTAGAAATTGAGGTAATAATCATGTAGTGTTGAAAATATTATTTTTACAGTACTCTCATTCTTTATAAATAAACATAGGAGTTCATGTTTGAAAGAAACAGGTTTACTTTATCTGCCTTCTGATAAATTGCTTTTTCTCATTTTCATTGTAGGGAGAATGCTATATAACTCGAAAATTAGAAGTAAACGTTTTTGATCTTTTAGTGGGATATCATTTTCTTCTGGTGGAAATGCCAGTGTATTGATTTAGAGTTTCCAATACATAAGGAACTGTTTTATGATGCTATTTATATTAATTCTTTAAAAATAAATGAATGGATAGAATTAAAGAAAGTCTTTTCTCCCGAAATTTTGCTTGTCCATTTAGAAAATAAATATAAAGAAAGAGGATACAAGCAAGGAATACTGATTTTTCTAGTGGAATCTATATTGCGTTCTCTTTTGGATATAATTGATGACAACGGGAAGTTCTTTAATATATTTTCAAAAATTGTATCAGCAGTTGTACTGTTTTGAGGTTATTCTCTATATTGAAGAATTTTTAAAGTGGTTTTCAAGCCAACACATTTCTATTCTCTCTAAGCTACATAGAAGATTCACTTAATTTGGTCATGTGTAGCGTTTTTGTGACATTGGCACTAAAAATAATACAAAGACCAATAATTTAGCAAATAATATCTTAGGTGGAATCCAGAGTTTTATAGTAATTTGACAAAACATCTTAAGTTCTACTCTCCCAGGGTCTCAAAGTTAGTTTTTTCACAAGGAAAGCTATAGAAAGCTGTAGGCACAATTAATTTTTTGCTAAAATTTCCTGGAAATACAGCAGGCCAGCTTCGTAATGAGATTTTTTTTTAATCACAAGTTCCTTTCTGCCAAAGTAAGAAACATTTTTAAAATACAATTTTCGAGTTTATTTGCAGGCCTCAAGTAACTAATATAGTAACAAGCTTGGCTTAAAAATATATTTCTTAATTTAAGAGTCTGTATTAGTAAAGATGAAAAGTTAAAATTTGGATTCTAATTGTATTTAGAAATTTGTATCTTTGAAAACATTAGTAAAGTGTTTAATGGAACAATTAGTTGTGTCATTTTTCTTTTTCTTTTACATTTTTGAAAAACCAAACACTTAAAATACTTTGTGAAATTTTCTTAGGTTTCTTATTTTAACTGTAAATTTGTTGGTGGATTTCCAGATACAGCATGAACTCCCGATCAGTGACTAAAGTATGGTTTTAATATGTCGAATCTCAACTGACATCTTTTTAGGTAATTATTTCAGAGAGGAAAATTGGGTATTCAGGGAACGATTTTGAGGTGTATACCGAATCATTTTATTGATTTTGAGAGACATAGTAGTTAATTTCCTTTTTTTTCTATTATTAGTCTTGTTGAAGGGTAGTTTTTGTTTTAATATAATCACCTTTAAGAATTACCTATTTTCTGGGGCTTTAAGTTAAGAAATTTCATTATTATTGAGTATTTATAATACAAACTCTAAAAAATAATTCAGAGAGGCTAATATTTTCTAAATCAAATTTAAATGTAATTTTAAATAGTCTGAAAAAATATTTCCAGAGGGACACTAAGACTTTCTAAATTAAGTTTTAAATATAATAAACAAGGAGACAAAAACACCTGATATAAACCTAAAATTTAAATAGCTTTTCTTTATTTTGCACTCTTTAACAATAAAAAAAGACACTTAAATTTCTCTTCCCCTTTACTTTTACTTTTCTGAAATTCATATATAATAAATATTTTTCAGGTTTGTTTTTGGTAGTCTTTAAACAAATTTTTGCATAAAGATTCATTATACTGGATAAATCTTCAACTTTTTACATATGTTGAATAGTTTTTAAATGATATTTTTTTCTACTTAAAAATGTAATTATAATTTACTTTCAAAAATAATTCAATGATTTTTACTTTGTCATGATTTAAGGGGTGACATTTGTTTTTATTGTTCATTATCTCCCTCACCACCTCCCCGGTTATTTTGATAAGAGGGAAAAGACAGTATACCAAAATAAATAAATTTCTCTTGCACAATTCACAGCATTTTAGTAAATGCAGATACTGTATCTTAATGGAATAATTTTAAAATGCAGTGTGAATTAAATTTATAGTTTAGCATTTCTCTATTAACCTCAAAGCCATCAATTATAAATTGAATTTTATTAAATATTACATTCCAACTAGCAGGAATACATTTATAGAATATATCTATAACCCATCAAAAATAATATAGAGTAGTTTTCATTTGGACATACTGAATTAGATGCACTCATTGAAAAATAGGTTTGGGAGGATAATTATTGTTTTATTACAAATATACTTTGTTATATAGCGCTTTTAAGTTAATGGCTCCTTTTTTTTCATTATAATGATAAACTCAATTATTAATATGTTTAAATCCATATTTTTGATTTATTATATACTGTTATGAACATAATAATGCAGATTGATTTTATTTTTCTTTCAGTGACATAGACAGAATATAACGTGAAGATACCACCACTAATAGTGATTTAAAAAAAATATTACCCTTACGTTCAATCCTGCAAATATTGTTGAAATATTAATATGATTAAATTTTGGCATTGCAGAATAGTATTTTCACAGCATTTTATATTAGAATAAGAAATAAAAGGTCTGTTTTTCTTACTCTTTTGCAATTTTAGTGTGATTTTCATTGGTAACCTGTGAAAATATCTACATATAGGTCATTATCTTGTACACCACAGAATTACATTGCTTCTGAGAGATATGCATTATTTGAAAGTGTATATTCGTGTCAGTTCCTTTCAGAAACCACAAGTATATATTACACAGGAATATGATCTGTTTGAAGGTCTTCTCCCGTAGGATCCCTTCTTTGTAACATATTACAATGGACTTAAAAGATTTCGTATTGAAATAAAAAGGATCCAAGAAAGTAGATACTAGTGCAGATCTTCACTATATGAATTACATTAGGATT
>NW_011888873.1:3905230-3909876 GCF_000151845.1 Pteropus vampyrus | reverse complement strand
TGATTTTTACTTTGTCATGATTTAAGGGGTGACATTTGTTTTTATTGTTCATTATCTCCCTCACCACCTCCCCGGTTATTTTGATAAGAGGGAAAAGACAGTATACCAAAATAAATAAATTTCTCTTGCACAATTCACAGCATTTTAGTAAATGCAGATACTGTATCTTAATGGAATAATTTTAAAATGCAGTGTGAATTAAATTTATAGTTTAGCATTTCTCTATTAACCTCAAAGCCATCAATTATAAATTGAATTTTATTAAATATTACATTCCAACTAGCAGGAATACATTTATAGAATATATCTATAACCCATCAAAAATAATATAGAGTAGTTTTCATTTGGACATACTGAATTAGATGCACTCATTGAAAAATAGGTTTGGGAGGATAATTATTGTTTTATTACAAATATACTTTGTTATATAGCGCTTTTAAGTTAATGGCTCCTTTTTTTTCATTATAATGATAAACTCAATTATTAATATGTTTAAATCCATATTTTTGATTTATTATATACTGTTATGAACATAATAATGCAGATTGATTTTATTTTTCTTTCAGTGACATAGACAGAATATAACGTGAAGATACCACCACTAATAGTGATTTAAAAAAAATATTACCCTTACGTTCAATCCTGCAAATATTGTTGAAATATTAATATGATTAAATTTTGGCATTGCAGAATAGTATTTTCACAGCATTTTATATTAGAATAAGAAATAAAAGGTCTGTTTTTCTTACTCTTTTGCAATTTTAGTGTGATTTTCATTGGTAACCTGTGAAAATATCTACATATAGGTCATTATCTTGTACACCACAGAATTACATTGCTTCTGAGAGATATGCATTATTTGAAAGTGTATATTCGTGTCGGTTCCTTTCAGAAACCACAAGTATATATTACACAGGAATATGATCTGTTTGAAGGTCTTCTCCCGTAGGATCCCTTCTTTGTAACATATTACAATGGACTTAAAAGATTTCGTATTGAAATAAAAAGGATCCAAGAAAGTAGATACTAGTGCAGATCTTCACTATATGAATTACATTAGGATTTTAGATTTATCTCTAATGTCACTTTTTTGTTTTAGTTTTCTTCATGTCACATCCTTTAAGTTTTCATTGAAATTAAGAATAGTATTCAAGTTATTATTTTAGGAATACATACAGAAAAAAAGGTACTTGTTTGTTCTCCATATGATGTTTTCTTTATGAATGAGTACATCCCCACAATTTTAAAGCAGGACTCATTCACGCATACTATATATATTCTCCCAATACAAAATTGTTTAATGCTTGCTATGTCTAGTGATGACAGTTTTAAGTAGAAAATACGCTGTAGTTGTCTCCATGCAGAACTTTCTAATATGATTTTGCAGTAGAAATAGTAGGTGGTAGGAATAAATAGTAGATGTAGACTGTAAGAGAGAGAGAGAGAGAGAGAGAGAGAGAGAGAGAGAGAGAGAGTGTGTGTGTGTGTGTGTGTGTGTGTGTGTGTGTGTATGTAATAGTGCAATTTTCCAGAGTCCTTATTTAATACCAGTACTTTATACCATATAGAAGAGCAGTTGCAAACTACCTACTTGATGCTATTTATAGCCAAATATAAAGTGTGAGAAGCCTAAGTGATCAAGCAATTCAGTTTCTTTGCTATAAGGGCCATTTAGGCCCTAATTCCCCTGGAGGTGATCTGACCCTTGTTTTTAGAAATTAGATATAGAACTGCCAATAAAAAAGGATCGGTGTGTCATGTGCCCTACTCACTAACATCGCATATACCTTCACAATAACGTATGCCTAGAACAGCATAGCAATATAAAAAGACTGTCAGTATAGCCATTAATATGCTTACTAAGAACTTCATAATAGGGGCTATGCTTGTCTTGCTAGCAATTTATTTCTAGCATTTAGCACAACGCCTAACATATAGTGGAAAATAAGTGATGATAACAGGGAACAGTTTATGTGACAGGCATTGTTCTAAGTACTCTGCATAGAATAATATATTAATTCTTACATCAGCCCTATAAATTAGATACTACTTTTATCACCCATTTTACAGGACACCGAGGAACAAAGAGGTTGAGTAACTGGGTTAAGGTCACATCGCTAGTCAGCTGTGAAGCTGGAATTTGAACCCAGATAGTGTGGTTTAAGTGTTTATGCTCTTATTCATTAGGCTACTACATCTCACATCGATGGGAGTGAAACACTTCCTCAGAATTTTAAAGGCGTTTACTTGTTTTCCCTTTCACAACTGATAAAATAGTGATAATATTTTACTTTTTTTCCAACATGTTTTTTTTTTTATTAATAGAGTATTAAAAATGTTTTAAAAGTTAGTTGATATAAATTGCCTCCTAAATAGGATTCATTTCAACTGATTGTGTATCTACATGTGAGCATATTTGTTAAAATATTAAAGGTCATGAAAATTTATTATGAGAAATAGGATCGATATTAGGAAACAACAGGTTTTAAAAGAAATAATGATAAATTAATGTTTATTACATTTTATTTCTGGATTTGGTAGCCATTTTAAAATATATTAAATAGTTTTGCAAATTGTCCCTTATTAGTGTTATAGATGATTTGATATATATATAGATATATATATATACATAATGTGCTTTGTCATTAATGATGTTGAAAGCTACTAGAATTGGTATTATCTTTGAATTATTTAAGAAATTACAAGACAATTAACTTTTTATTTAATATAGTCGATAATGCAATGATTATCATTTCACATGTATTGATAAATTAAGAGTTATCTAACTGCCATAGGCACCCCATGTTTTAAGCCATAAATTAAAAGTTTTGTTTTTCATTTTAACTTAGAAAGATACGTAATACCTTTATCTTAAATATTCTGTTTTTTCATAATTTTCTATACTAATAATTTAGATAGTTTCAAGAATATATATTTTCCTTTACATGTGCTACAAATAAAGATATAATTATTCAGACTCAGGAAAAGGTTGGTGTAGTATGCAAATCAGTATTTTCTGGTAATGGATATGCAAATGGATTTCACAGCACTGTTGGCATTCTGTTTTTAGGAGCATCATAAGTGTATAACACTTTTTCCTTAATTATAAATGTATCACTAAAACTGCTGATATTAGATTTGTAAGAGGTATTTCTTAATGCTTTATTTGTATCCTAAACAGTATTAATTAGTTAATTTTTAAAATGAGAGTAATAGAGGACCCTTTGCCTAATGACAGCTTTATGGAAACGAGCATTTCAGCTGATTTCACAAATTATATCACCCAAAATAAAAAAAATATCATGTGTAAATACAGAAAATCTATCCAGTAATATATGCAATCATACCCAGTTTCAAGCAGTCGATCCTTACCAAGCAATCGATAAGTTTAATCAAGTTAACTATAAATACATGTTTCACTAGAATCTCACTAAAGTGTTTATTTCAATATTTGATAATTGACTCTAGAGGTAAACAGTGAACATAGAGGCCAAAAAGTGAAATGTAATTTGATGTGACTTAACCTTTTGGTTTTCTGGAAGTAAATTTAACAATGTTTTAGTGTATTAAATATTTATTGAATAACTGCTGGCGTTAGGTACTGTGTAAGACACTGAGATATATTGCTAAGGAAGACAAAAAATCTGTTCTCAACGTCTTTATGTCTGTTCAGGCAAACAGCAAATTTTAGAGAGTGACACGAGTTATGACAGTGTAAATACAGGGTTCAGTAGAAAGACAGAAGGTTAGCACAGAGACTTATAGGGGGAAATCATGTTTAAGCTAAGACCTAAGGAATGAAGAGAAGTTAGGCAGGCTGGGGATGCATGTGTGGTGTTGGTTTCCCAAAAGAAATAGCATGTGCAAAAAGAAAAAAAAAAGAAAAAGAAAGAAAAAGAATAGCATGTGCAAAGCTCGAGCCTGGAGAGAGCTTGGGCAAACTGCACATAGATTAATATTGGTAAGAGTGCAGAATGTGGAAGGAGAATGGCCTGAGATGGGGGTAGAGATAGAGCATGGTCGGTGATAAAGGCCCTTGTAAGCCAAACTGAGATGTTTGGACTTTATCTTGAAGCTGATGGAAAGCCATTGAGAATTTTTAAGCAGCCATTTAAAGCTTTTTAGAACTTTAAAATAAGAAACTTTAAAAAATAAATTTAAGAAAGAAAGAACAATGATTTACCTTGTTGCATTTCATCCTCAAGAATTATTTTGTGTTTTGTGGGACATCCCTACAGGAGACATTAACTGCTGTGATAAATGAGCTCCCAGATTACAGGGGAGCAAGGAACTACATTACCTGGCTGGATGGCTGCATCCCTGAGATACTTCCATTCTAGGAAGGAGGATCATTACGTTTTTGGTTCACAGATACCAATTGCTGATACAAGTGACCTGAAATAGTTAATGCAATCCTCATACAGTGAACAGCTGCTCTCAAAAAAAAAAAGTTAGGCTGATCAAAGTAAGTCTACAGCAATCTTGGTAATAAAGCTTTTATGTAGGGTTCAGGATCACAAAAGCCACTGAAAAAATAAGGGGCTAGAGAAACTCCCATATGCTGAGCTTTTGTTTCAGGAAAGCCCACAGAGTTTTAAGCCTGGACTATGTCCTCCGTTCTCAGCCAAGTGCATCAGGGTGGTCCA
>NW_011888873.1:3889822-3905180 GCF_000151845.1 Pteropus vampyrus | reverse complement strand
AATAGCATGTGCAAAGCTCGAGCCTGGAGAGAGCTTGGGCAAACTGCACATAGATTAATATTGGTAAGAGTGCAGAATGTGGAAGGAGAATGGCCTGAGATGGGGGTAGAGATAGAGCATGGTCGGTGATAAAGGCCCTTGTAAGCCAAACTGAGATGTTTGGACTTTATCTTGAAGCTGATGGAAAGCCATTGAGAATTTTTAAGCAGCCATTTAAAGCTTTTTAGAACTTTAAAATAATAAACTTTAAAAAATAAATTTAAGAAAGAAAGAACAATGATTTACCTTGTTGCATTTCATCCTCAAGAATTATTTTGTGTTTTGTGGGACATCCCTACAGGAGACATTAACTGCTGTGATAAATGAGCTCCCAGATTACAGGGGAGCAAGGAACTACATTACCTGGCTGGATGGCTGCATCCCTGAGATACTTCCATTCTAGGAAGGAGGATCATTACGTTTTTGGTTCACAGATACCAATTGCTGATACAAGTGACCTGAAATAGTTAATGCAATCCTCATACAGTGAACAGCTGCTCTCAAAAAAAAAAAAGTTAGGCTGATCAAAGTAAGTCTACAGCAATCTTGGTAATAAAGCTTTTATGTAGGGTTCAGGATCACAAAAGCCACTGAAAAAATAAGGGGCTAGAGAAACTCCCATATGCTGAGCTTTTGTTTCAGGAGAGCCCACAGAGTTTTAAGCCTGGACTATGTCCTCCCTTCTCAGCCAAGTGCATCAGGGTGGTCCAGTTGAGTTCCAGGCTTGTCTTGTTTTAAAGGGCTAACCTTCATACAGATGGCCCTCAATGTACACAGCCTTGTTCTCAAGAACTGGAATTCCTAGAATGCTTTCATGACAAATCTAGTCCCTCGAGGTCTTCCAGATGGTGTTGGTTAACTAACCTAGGAAGAGATCCAGTTCCAGGCAGAACAAAACAAAACAAAAACTGTCATCCGCGATCAGGCGCATGCCCTCTGCCTTCTTAATCTTTCTTCTGCATAATTTATATGATGTCACACTTTGTCCCATACGTTAACTTTGTTCTGAATGTCAGCAGTGTTAAAGAAAATCCATAGTGCACATTCCCTTTAACTTTCTGATTCCTGCACATAATTTCTGGAATTTGAAGAATCAGTGGGGGTATGAGGGGTGATGCAGACACAAAATAGCCATACAGAGCCCTTTTTATGGCTGCAGCAAACCAGTGTCATAATACAATTTGGGGTTTGTATCATCCGATGCCAGAGCATCTGTACTGAAGCCCATGATAAAATGTAAATTGCCTTTTAATTATAAGTGGTGGTTATTACCCCTATTTGGTATATTTATCTCTTTATCTTTTTTACTTTGAATTACCATAGATAATATCATATGATGTATGATAGTTAGTTCATATAGATTTGTGCAGATGATAAGGAAGTAAGTGTATTTTGGATAAGATGGCAAAGGCAAAGACATAAAAATAATAACAGTTAATTGTTTCCAGGTGATGGCAGACATCTGAAACACATATGGATAATGATGGGAGAGAATATGTTGACAAGTACAAAAAAAATGGAGTTTATGACTGAATAGGGGTCATTGCTGAAAAAGTTTGGTTCAGGAGACCACAGCTAGGTAGACAAAAGAGAGGCTGGGCTTGAACTCATTAGAGTAGTGGTTCAAATCGAAAGAGGGTTCTAAAAAATACTGTCAGGAGAAAACAGTGGCATGATAGAGTGATGTATTTAATTTCCATGATGAAAAAGGGAGTTTATTTGAGGTAGTGTCACCGAAGAGGATGAATGAATTAATCTAAATGAATTTTCTTCTATATACAAATAGAGATATTAGATACAATGCTGGAATACATGGCCAAATCTGAGGATGGTAATCGTATATTATTCTTAAACTTACATTGCGTATAGGAAGTCACGTGAGGAATCAAACCAAGAAAATAAAGGGAGCAAATCTATTCAAGGGAAGGTGAGAAACTAGCAATTAATGAATACCAGTGAAAGAATTCAGAAGTGAGAGAGGATATCTTGGACAATCCAATGTTATAGAATACTGAGAGAGTGTTTCAAGAGGAGATTTTTATTTTAAATGGGGGATCTGAAACAGAGACTGTATAAACAAAGCTATCTAATAGGTAATACAGTTGCATGTGTAAATGAAACCAGAAAGTATTAATAACTTAAAAGTTCTCTAGGAATGCCAGGGTTGGTAGCCAGCCCCAGTGGGTGGAGTAATGGTGGAAGGTGGCAAGAGGTGAGGAATTGAAGGACTGCTTTGCAACTGCTGGAAAAAAATTATTCGTCTTATTTTCACTTCTAAATGACTAGTAACATAAATGTTATTCAGTTAAAAGATCATTTTGTATTCTTCATTTTAAATGAATTTATTACTTTTTGGAAAGTGGTTTTCTACTCCTAAACGCATACATGTTTCATGGACATAACGGGACATAATATGTTTGGAATTCTTGATTGTTTTTGTTTTGTACAGTGGAGAGAGTTTTATCTTTAAGGTAAAGGGAGAGTCTAAAATTGGAAGTAAACATACTAAGTTGACTTTTGGAGCCACAATTTATTTTGAAAGAGTGAAACCTTATGAAAGATATTATTTTATAAGGTGCTCTAATAAATAAAGGGAAATTGTATCTTTGCAGCATAATTTAATTCATTCTCTGTTTGTGTGTGTATATATGTGTGTGTTTTCATGATCTCCAAGGCTACATTTTCAGAATTATTTTTACCAGGTAAATATTACTATGACTTAAAGTGGTATAAAGTAAAAATTTCAAACCAATATTGTGTCTTTTTAAGAACTCTGAAGTAACCTTTGGTTATTCAAGTAGTAAATTAAGCATTCAGGGTTTGTGTGGATTTGCAAGGTGGGGAGTCACATAGTGGGCATGTATAAAATATTTAGACTTTAACAGAAAGAAAAAGTAGCCCCTCGTGAGTTAAGTGTGAGTAAGAACATCACACTGTTGGAATGACTGATGATTTTCTTGTCACGTGTAACAGACTAACATAATTTCACAAAACCATTGCTTACCACTTGCAAATTATCCAAAATTCTTTTTAAAAATAACAGTATATGATCCCTAAACAAAACCAGCCTTCCTTCCTTCCTCTCTCCTTTCCTTCATTTCTTCCTTCCTTTCTGATTTTGGAGTTTGTAAAAAAAATTTGTATTTTTGTTTTCGTAAAAGTCTATAAGAATGCAATTTGATCAATGTATTTAGTCATTAAATATATAGTTTCATAGAAAAGAAACTATACATAATAGAAAATGCATTGTAATGGAAGGTGGAAAACTAAAGTGATTGATTTCTTTCCATAAATATTTATTTTCAGCACTTATATATATGAAATACAGTGCCAAGAGTGGTGAGAGATATTGAGAAAAATTCATTAATTCATCTATTCGACACAATCTCTGAGTGCCTGCTTTGCTAGTTACTGGTAATTTATCATTGAACTAGGTAGGGTTAAGTTCCTCCCATAATGGAACTCATATTCCAGTTCTGCAATCAGGTAATAAAAGAGGAATTATATAAGAAGTAATAAACCATGGTAATTGAAGGGCATGAGACAAAGAAATAATCGAATAGATGATGCAACAGATAGGGTGGCCAGGGAATGCCTCTGAGAGGATGTGACATTTGTCCTGAAAGAAGAATGGACCAGCCAGGCAAAGATCGGGGAAAGGGGGCATTCGGCATGTAAGGGAGTAGTATTTGGAAAGGCCTGGAACGTGGAAAGGACTTGGGGCTGTTAAATGAGGGAAGGAGGCCAGTGTGGCTGCAGGATAGTGGGCAAGGCAGAGGAGGGTAAGGAGTGAGGTGAGAGAAGTAGGAAGGGGTTAAATTATATAGGATATCGAAGGCTTTGGTTAGTGGTTTGAGTCTAAACAGGGAATGTTATGGTCTGATATATAGTTTTGAAAGATCACTCCTGACTGAATGAAGGGAAGAGATTGCCGTATCAGAAGTTGTGGTGTATGAGTATTATATGAGGTTGAATATCTCTATTATTTTAGTTATACCAAAGAATTGCTCAAAAATACATTTAAAATTATTTCATGAATGATTAGATTTCTGAATTTGTTCCTAGGCACATGTAGTACAAAATGAAAAAACTTGGCAACTCTGCTGGTCATCTTATGCATCATATTAAGCTTAAACTTGCTAGCTCTTGGCCTTGAAAGCCCTAACACTCAACATTGATGCTGACCTGAAAACTTACAGTTTCAGCTTTATGCCTACTTGTGTTTTTCTCATCTTTCCTCTTGACTTTCCAATCTAGTGCACATAAGAGATTCAGGAACAATTTTGAGAAAAAAAGAGAAAGAATTTAACATAGATGATATAGCACTTCATATCTACTGCTTCAAAACACTCTAGCGAATCAATAAGAACTTTACATTCTACTGACCTCTGTAGTTAGCCTGCTCTTGGTTTTTCAATAATTGTTTTTCAAAGAAAGATTTGGAATGAGGTTTTTTTTTGAGTGCAGTGTGGTCAGTACTTTTTTTAATTAACAGAATAAACTTTAAAGCAAAAAAACTACCTTCAAAATCATTAGAGGACATATTTTTATGTAGATGTTGTGAGCTATTTATTGTAGTCCAGTTTGAGACACATAGGATGTTTGTCACATAAGTGAATGAATTTCACTGTATGTATATCAGTGGATGTTATTAAACAACACTATCTGCTTAATTTTATTACATTAAAAATTTGCAGTGAAATTTATACATATAAATATATATTCCACATTTATTCCATGTATATGAAAACATTGTTACAACCTTTCAGCAAACTTATTAGCCATAAGCATTTTGATGACCTGATATTCTTTTGTATCATTTTGATTATGTTTCATATCCTGGTACTTGCTTCTAATGTAATCTCAAATTCTGTTATTGTTTTAATTAACTTGTACAACATAATACTCTGTTAGTTTTTGGTATGTAGAGTTTATTATTTTCATGAGTAGGTAGTATTTTCAAGTTCAAGGATTCCATTGAAGTTTTTGAAACACATTAGTGAAAATTGCGTTACTTCTTCACAATCTTTTCTTTTAAAAGGTGAATTATATTAACTTGGTTAGATGAAGGTCTCAGAGGAGTACTTTTTAGTAGCTTTAAATTGTGTACCGTAGATTTTCATGTAAGATATCTACAGAATCCACTTCTGACGTGCAAAGGTTGCAATAGTATTGCATTACACTGTCAGCAGGTGCTGCCATTGGTATAAAGTAAGAAAGAAAGGGTTGAGATGCAGAACAGTAATTGGAAAGAGAGAAATAAATCTTTCCCTTTCAGTTGCTTCACTGATTCCCAATGTTCCAGGTAAAGTGCACCTGCTGAGTGGCTAAGAACAGGTACATGCTAGCATCCCATTAATTTCAGAGGAATGTCAATAGACTGCATCCACCCAGCAGGTGTGATGAGCTGAAAGAAAAAGATGGCCGGGGGCAGAATACAGAGCAGAAAAGAAGTAGCCCAGACTGTGTGGTTCTCAAAACAAGGGACAATAGGGTAGGATGTCTTATAAGCTTGTATTTCTCCTACTCCTGTAATTCCTAATAGTACTACACATTTTTGTATTATTCAAAGCCACATTAGAATTATGACAGTATATGTTAAATTTGTGCAGTATGGTTCAGTAATATACAGCTAACATTTCTTGAAATGATTTTAAAATCTAGCAGACTGTGAAATTATCCTGATAAGAAACTTGGTTTTGATTACAATAATGAGATATACTGTATGGTGTCAAAAACTGTCTTCCAGTTGATACAACAATCCATAATTTATAGATTGTCTTAAAAATTAAAAGGCAAAGTCAATTATAACTAATTATGATGCTACATTTGCTTGAGAAGTTATTATATCCTTTGGGATAAAGGAAGTAATATTCATGTCAGTCAGGAATCTTTAGCTACAGTTTCCTGGTTCTATCTTAAGAATTTTTCAGTTTCGTTTTGTGAAAACCCTAAGCCACTGAAAGCCTGAAACCCTGCTATTTTTAGAAATAACTGTAGTAGTTTCTGTACATCATTGCACATTTGTTCCTATTCTGAAATTCTTATCTATGCCAAATCTTTAGAGAGGTTACTTTTAGTTTTGCTCGATGACTGCCGAATCAGTCAGAAATGAATTTAAATCATGCTGGAGAAAATAATAATAACCTGAGTTACAGCATCAAAATATCATTGTTATTACTATTGATATTAGTTTCAAATACTTAGTAGAAATTAAAAATTTTAAATATTGCATTTTTATTAAATCTTTATTTCACAGTGGTCAACATTTTGTTTAAATAGGTAAAAGCCAAAGTATCTATAAATTATACTATAAGGTTGGGTATATTAGTATCTTTTAAAGAGTGAAAAGGAATGGTTTATTTTTTTTCTGTAATTTTATGTCATAAGGAGAACAGATGACAGTTTTCCTTCTTAAGGATAGTAAGTTGTTGAAGGAAAAAATTTAATGACTTTAGAAATTAATAGCTGCATATCAAGTTATTGGTGAGGCTTTCTTTCCTGTATGCTTTGATCATCAAGCCGTTTATAAGTATATGTGAAGCACACGTGTGTTACATTGTGGAATTGGCCACAATGCACGTATGTAGTATAGGCTTTCGTTAACTCAGGAAGAAAAAAAGAAAATTCTGAAAACATGTATTCAGAGAAGATAATCTACAACTAGTTGTTTGAATATTATAAGTTGTTATCCTTTTTATATATTTAGGATTCCATTTTGTTGGAAAGCTTTCAGAGGGTGACCTAGTACATGTGCCAATGACAAAAGCTCCTTGTAACAATTCAGAGCATGCTTTATGCTTTATGAAATGGGATTGTAAAAATCCTCTCAAAAATGACATTCGAAATAGCATTAAAACACAATTTCCTTTGATAAGGCTTTAAGGCACTCATATGAAAAGTGATACCACTTTGAGTGAGACTGTGTCAGCATTATGTGATGTTGTGTTGCTCATAACTGACATTAATCCATTAAGGGTGTGAGGGTCATTTATTTTCTTCATGAAGTCATTAAATACCATTATTGATTTCTGTTCATTCAGTTAGATTGTACCTTCATTTTATGATCATTATATACATTAATGCTCAGTCTTGATTTCAAGCACTTTAAATAATAGATATTATCATATTTAAAGTTAAAGTTTAAAATAAAGTTAAAATACTAATAATTATGAAAAAGAAATTCTATAATTGATATACTAACCAGGATCATGTTTACTGGAATTATAAAAATGGTATTAATGTTTAAAACTTTATAGCCACCCATCTTCAGTGCATTGTCTACTAAACAGTATAAATAGATAAACAAGTTAATAAAACTGTAATGTGGGTCTTTATAATATTCCTCTTTTACTGCTGCCATTTTTATAACTAGTTGTACTGCTCTCTGCTGATTTGCAGATGGGTCTGTTACTCTTCTAGTTTCTGATTTCCTACTTTCTGCCACATAAATGAAAACAAAGAGTAAATACTTAAGCAGATTCCTGATTCTTCTGTGCATTAAGCAGGAAAACGGGGGAGGAAAATGAAGACACCAGTACATGATATTCTGTTCTGGAAACAGATGGATAATACTACATGGTTTTTGTTATGGGATTTATTTCATGTTAAATTGTTCATTTAATTGATGTAAAATTGACATTTCTTTGCACTTGAAATAATTTTGCCAAGAGAAGTGGCAATATAGAGAATTCTGTTCTTTTCCATTCCTGTAGTTTTGTTTTTTTTTTTTTAAGACCAGAATTTTTTATCTTAACTTAATATAGTTATGTTTTATTTGAAGGCATACTTTAATAGTACTAGGAACTTTTAAACTTTCATATTTTGCCAGTGTTTTAAATATTTCTCTTACTTTTGGAATTTGATGTAGAAATTATTGGTTTATATAATAGTGAGATGATGTTTATTAGATCACCTTTCTCCTGGGAAGTACTTCAGTACTGAAGTACTTTAGCCTGTAGTGCAGTTGCACCAAGTGGTACCAAGTCTATTACAGCAGCATCTTCGGAGAAGTTGTAAGCTCAGCACTTTTTCATAGGCTTCTTGCCTGGCTCATTGAAGGAAACCTGAGCAAAGCTGTGATATTAATGAATTATGACAAGCCTTTTGCCTGTCAGGCAGAGGTTCCCGCCTTCCTCCTTTAAGACAAAAACTTAATGGAAGATGCTCAGATGGGCGAGCTCTCTGATGATACCCCTTAAGTGCTCATTCCTTTTCTGATGTGAATATTCAGAGAGCCGTGAAGCTGCAAGTGGCAGCGTTTAATATTGTCTTTCTCATAATGCCTGAATAATTTTCCAGAGACTGATCGCTGCAGCTGCTGTGAACATGGTTATTTGTTTATTTTTCACCTTGGTCCTGGTGGAATGCTGACCTAGCTCATCTTAAGGACTCACCGGGAAAATGGTTTCATATTCATAGCTCTTGTTTGTTCTTTCAAACAAACGCAAAACTGAAGCTTATGACCAGCCACTTTAATAATAGAGAAATAAGGAGAACCGTTTCTTTAGTTTCCTTTAACAGTGAAAAAAAAAAAAAATGACTGTTAAAGAAGAGTTTGGTGAAAAATGAAGACTATCTGGCATATATTTAATGGATGTTTGTGAGAGGAAAGGAGAAAACATAGGCTGTCGTGGTGAGTTATAGAATGTTTTTGAGATTTCCCTCTGGTAGTACTGCTCGTTATGTTAAACAGCCTAGCTTTTAAGCTACTGTAGTGTTCGTTTTATGTGTATTGGCCTTCATTTGCTGAAATGCTTCAAGTTCACAGTACTAAAGTCATTTTGAAAACGGGTTGTAATTACAAAGGTATCTTATGCTTACCAACAGCTTTTTTGGATCAATTTAATTATCATTACTTGTGGATACTGTAAATTGAAAATCCCTTCCCTAATTACATTAAACTTAGAGGTTAGCTGCTTAAACATCTAAATGAGAAAAGTTCATCCTTTGCTATAAATAGGAGAATTGTTCTCTTATTTAGACTGACCTTAGAAGCTAAGCATGCTACATGATATTGTCAGGTGAGCGTTATAAAGACAGTCTATAATGAGATCTGTAATGAGGAAGTAAGGTATAATGGCCCTTTGAAAAAGTTAATTTATTCAGCATTTTCTTATTGCTGGATGGAATTAAAGTTTGTGTGTATGTCCAGACCCCCTTTTTTTTTAAAGGGGCCAGTTACCCTGTTCTTGGTTTACTCATATTCTTCCAGGAGTTTGATGTGGTTTGATATTACTGTCCCAGCTTAATGGAAGCCACCTTAAAAGTAGTGAATTAGTCTTGCCCTTTTAAACAGAGCTAATTTATTTAGGGACTAGGAATGCTATTTTGCCTGCTTTCTTTTCCCCTTACCCTTTTACACAAACGATACACAGGAATTTATTCAAGCCACAGAAAGAGTACGTTTTTCTTGGAAAAATGCCTTAAGACACCTATAAACAGAAACTGTATTTTCCTGTTGTGGAAAATGGGCCTTTAATTAGTTGATGCGTTTGTCTTGGGTTAGTATTTGTTGTCCGTTCAGCTCAAGTGATTTGGTGCTTTGTAAGAAAACAGATTGTTCTAGTGAAAGATTTGATTGATTTCTGCTTGTTATAATCATTGTAAATTTTAATGCATACATAACTACTTGCTTTTTTGTACTTGTTTTCTTTCTCAATTATAGCCTCATTAAAAATCTGTCTAATACAGTTAAAACTCTTAAAAATGTAAGTGTGACTATTTTCACAGAACAGTTCCTGCTGAGTATGCTTTATGATTTATCATAAAAACTTGTAAGATAGAACAGATTGAAGTGAGATGTGTTGGAATCTGAAGCAATTCCTGGGATAAGTAGAAGAGATTTTTATTATGCAAACAAGTAGCTAAAATCATTAATAGGGAATGGTCAATTTTGAGACTTGTATCAAAACATATCTTGAATGTTTTCTGGATTTTCTAATAAAGTATCTTCTAGAATACAAGAGAATCAAGAAAAAAATATAGACTTAGTAACATTAAAGAATTAACAAGTGTTTTTAAGCAGTTCTATGTTATACTAAAGTCTACTGGGAGTATGTATTCACACGATTTCAAAATATTTTCAACCATACTAAATTCTAGAAATTTACTTTTGATGGGATGTTAAAAAACAAAATGAAAATTCTTTGGATTTAAGTATGCCCTTTAATACCTTTTTAAAACTCGTTTCTTAAAAATATGGAGTCTCATAGCAGTTTAGTGGTTAAAATATGAAATCGAATGTACAAGTGGCAATTTTCCTAATCAATTCAAACAGGCACTGAACTCTAAAATTACATTTCTAATATTAGAAGACTAACCATAGGCAACCTAACTTTAAAAAAACAAGCAGCAATTTTATGCTTCTGATACAATCAGGCAGTTACCAGTTGGGTCAGTCCATTAGCAGTCAAGTTTTATTCTTCTTCATAAAAAGCAATCAAAGCTAGACATCTAAACAAAGATGAGTATATATAAGGTATGGGGAATTTCAAAGAGTCTTACACATATAACTCTTCCAGAAAAATGAATCTTGGTAAAGATACTATATATCGGTGTAGTGTGTTTTTTGTATGTATGTGTGTGCGCGCGTATGTATCCAAAGTTCAGTAATGAAAACTCAAGATCATGAAAAGTAAAGAAGGAATGGTTTGAAAAGTAAAGAAGAAACCTGATTTAGGCATTGATACATATGATGCTTTTCCTGTTCAAAATTAAAGAGGGTTATGTGTTTGTGTGTTTTATCTTCATTAGTACGTGACACAGTAGAGTCATAAAAGCTGAGTTTCTAAGTTCAGGATTTGTGGGACCGAAATATATCTAAGACCTAGGCTTCTGAGAAGGAAGGTGCTGACTCATGTCATCTCTGCCTGAAGTCATCTATTTCTATAAACATCTAAAGCACTGGGATGTAAATGTTTTTGTGTTGATGATGATATTAAGTTTACCTCAGAAATTAAGGGCTTTTAGGAAAACTGGTCATCATCATTTATCCTCACTTTTTGAGAAATTTGTATACATTGTGGAATATTTTTGCTGTTCTGCATGCTCAGTTAATAGTGTCATGATCCCCTCTGATCATTTTAACAGTGTTTCACTGGTACCAAGTGAAGCAAAATCTTGTTACTACTTTTCAACCATTAGTTTTTTTTCCAGTGGCTTCCTATGCACCCTTAAATTCTATTAAAAATTATTTTCTCAGAACTTTGTTAAAAGACATTTTTTAAAAAGTTCTAGATTTCAATACAGGGCACAGAATGTTTTGTTTCAATACAAAGCAGAAATCTGGATAAACTTTGCCATAGGCAAGTTTCCTCAATGAACAAAATAGTTTTGTCTCAAGTGACATATAATTCTTGTAGCAGCTTGAAAATAAAATTATAGAGCTGTTACTTTCCGCCATCTGTGGTCAGTCAGTATACATAAACAGTGATAGGACTGCGAAATGACTGAACTTGGTAATGAACCCTTTGTCTGATAATGAAGAAGTATATGGAAGACTGAGGTTATTGAAACCGTTTGAAGCCATTTACAATTGGAAGTTAAAGAAGTCAGTCTTAATGTGCAGGGTAATAAGGAAGAATAAATTAGAGCCTCGGTTGAAAATGATACTTTGACATTTAATTTTCATAATTACTCTCTGAGTTGTCGTTCCCACTTTTCAGATGGCGCAACTAAGTCCTAGGATAACATAAGAGAACTAAAAAGGAGGCTATCTGGTATTTGAATCCAGGTCTAAGTCACTCTAAAGTCTTTCAGAGAAAAGCTGCCGACCATACTTTATCACTCACGGATTTAGCTGTCAGTGTGAACACAAAGAAGAAATATCAAGAAAGGTAAACCTTTCTCCTCCTGTCTCTTCTCCTCTTTCCTCATTATAAATTTCTTTCATCACAGCTCTTCGGCACATTCTCCCATAATCTTCATTACTTGCCCCGAAGTCATTACAAATAAATAAGTCTAAGTAAAAAGTGTGCTTGAAGTGCAAGTGCATCTTTAAGACAACTCCTTAAGCCTCCACTGCTAACAAGTTCTAGAACTCTCTTTGCTCACAGCACCTGGAGCTAAAAGAAATAGACAACTGATAACAGGATGGGCAGATAGATAGAGTTAACCGGCTAACTGAAAATTGGATAAACCCAAACAGGTTCCCAACTACTAAAATCTCTACCACCCTTCTCTCAAGATGTATCATTTTCTTCTTTTAAACTTCTACAGACTTATAAAAATATTGAATACATAGACCTTAGGTAACAAATGTCATCATAAAGTATTTATGTGTTTTTAAAAGGAATCTTAGAACAGCTTTTCCAGTATGTACCGCTTGAAATAGCAATGGGGCCAGAATCCAAAAGGGTGAAAAATAATGTTTTAAATAAGGCACTTATATGACTTCTGGTTTATATAACCATCAAAATATTGTTCCTGAGTGTCAGAAGTAGTTCTGGTTTATGTTTGAAGCTGCTACAAGAAGCATGGAATCCAGGAAGTAAATACTCAAGCAGCTGAGACATAATAAAATGATCCTGTGTAAATATCTGGAATTTATCAATGAATTATTGAATTATTATAAATATTGAGAAGGTATCATGTTCCAAAGACCATCTTAAAAAATGTATACTACCAATTGCATTAAGAATTAAAAGACATTCTTACATGATTATAACTTACTTTAGCCTTATTTATACTGGAAATTTGGCATATATTATATTCACCCTTTCTTTCCCATAATCCAGCTGTTCTTCTTCCCCTCAACTGCATCCTTGTCTTTTTTTACCTAGAAGCCACGGAGTAAGCTAGTACAAGCTTAATTCTTTGTGCCAGTCATAACAATTATTTTTAATTTTTTCCTGAAGCTAGATTTAGAGTCTAATTCTTTGTTTCTTTTCTGGTCCCTGAATTAAGGTTTATGGTGAAATCTTGTGCCAGGTAGGTTTGTTGACTAATGCAAAAGAGACATCAGATGGTAAAGGAGTGAACGTGATTGACTGATACTATCTTCCTGCTGCCTTAGAACAAACACGTCAGCAGGCCTGTTAATACAGCAGCCATACTCAATCATGTTTCACTCGCTAATCATCAAAGGCACGAGTCAGTGGCATCTAACTTTACACTGTTTACACTGTTCAAAATAGCCTTGTGTAATGGAAAGAAAGCACTAAATTTTCATCACAAATTGTTTTACCAGAGACTAAGCGTTAAAAAAGCTTTAGAAAGATACCAAAAAAAAAAAAAAAAAAAGAAATGAGCTAATTATTTACAAATATGACAGAAGGTTGATATTCTTAATAAATAAAGAACAATTATAAATCAGTAAAAAGGAGACACAATAGAAAAAAATGGGAAATTTATAAAAGGTGACATATGGATACTTAAGAACCAAGAAAAAAATGCTTAGCGTTATTAATGATCAATGAAATTGAAATAAAGCAGCAGTGAGATATCATATTTCATTTCTCACATCAGCAAACATATTAAAAGCTTGCTAATGTCAGTCTCACACACTTCTGTGAGAGTGTTTCCTGGTGAACAGTTTAAGGAGCACAATTCAACAATATGTGTTTAAAATCTTTTAAAGTATTTATCATTTGGTTTAGAATGGAATTAAAAGTAAATAATTTGGAAAAATGTGTGTGTGGGGGGGGTGGTACAAGAACAGTTATCGCATTGTTTGTAATGCCAAAAAAAAAAAAAAAATTCCTGAATGGCCAGCAATAAGAGATTTTTTTTTCTTAAAGTACACAGTTTAACATCACATAATCTTTGAAAGTGCTAATTTAGAGTTGTACGATCTCTAATAATTGTTGAAAGAATTTATGATGTGTTGAGTAGAAAAATAGCTTATAGAAGAGTATGTATAATATGCCCCTATTTAATACGTATACTGTGTCGGTTTGAATGGGAAAAGTCTGAACGAGTATATACCCTAAATGTTAACCATTTATATGTTTGGATGGAGAGAGCTGGGGAAATTTTATTTATTTGCCTTTTGATTTTGGTGACTCTTGTAAGGTTTTTAGAATGATGAGCACATGCTATTTATATGTGTGAAAAGTGAAGGGAAAGCCGTGTAGTGATGGCCATCAGATTATTGAATCCACTCTTATCACCTCCAAAATGTTATGCCAAGCAAATATTTGTCTTGCTTGGGTAATAAGAGCCAAATAATATAAATTTCCTTAAGTCAAGGGTGGTACCTGCTATGTTCAATAAAGTGCCTAGCACAGCCATATTGATAGTCAACATTAAATCAATCAACAAATAGGCAATGAAAAAAAAAAAAAGGAAAAATGAAGAGAGAAAAATTAGTTTGAAAGAGATATTAAGAGTAAAAAAGTAGTTAAAGTTAAAAGTCTAATTGTAAAGGACTTTTGTCGAATACTGTATCACAATTAATTTTTGCAATTTATCTTATTACATGGCATCTTAGGTATATTTTAAGAGGCTGATTTACCCAGACTTTATAAATACTTAGTAGATAATAATACTAGTGGGACTTTTGTGAGAAGGAATTGAGTCATAGTTTAGAGTATTTGTTCTTTCATAAATTATTTTTTAAATTAAAGTAATTTAGGTACCTAGTTAAAAATTCAGTGGTACTGAAGGACCTGAAGAAGGGTAATCTCTAACCGCACCCCATTTCCATATCCCAAAACAGCTGCTCTTAACACTTTTAGATGTTTATTTGGTGGTTAAATCCATGTTACTAGATAATATACTAATTATTTATTAATTTATCAATTTTAGATAGTATCTGTTGACATCTTCTCATATGAAGATATATCTCTTTTGCAGTTTCTCTTCTTTTCTCCATTCTCCCAATATAGTTATATGACTATTTTCAATTTAGTCATTTACATATATGCTGTTAATTTCAGAAGAACAGAATGTATATATTTTCCTATACAGATCTTAGTTTTTTCTTCTTATGCTCAAGCATGTACTCAAGGTTCTAATACTCAGTACAGGGAAGCAAATTTTCTGAGTCCTTATGTATCTCAATATGTCCTTTTCTCTGCCTTCACATTGTTTGATAGTTTATATGTAGAGTTCTCAGTTAAAAATTATTTGCTCTTAAAATTGTGAAGGCATTGTTCCATTGTCTTCTACTCATTATGGCTGTTGAGACCTCCAGTGCCATTCTCATTCTTCTTCGATTATATTAAATTTATAGACCCCCCTTCTTTACCCCGTGATGGTAACTTTCTTCCAGGAGGTATGGCATTTATGGTGATTTGTCGCGTGTGTGTGTGTGTGTGTGTGTGTGTGTGTGTGTGTGAGAGAGAGAGAGAGAGAGAGAGAGAGAGAGAGAGAGAGA
>NW_011888873.1:3882275-3884367 GCF_000151845.1 Pteropus vampyrus | reverse complement strand
TAAGGAATATATCTTAGAAGCATAATGCTTTAATATTGATATGTTTATGTTAAATTCTTATATGTTGTCCATTGATTATTTCACATGCTTAAATTGTGAATCTATATTTCATTTTAATCATAGAGACTTGTGCTGTCATGTGTCCTGGAAGAGATGGTTCCTGTCCAGTGAGTGGTTAATACTGCAGACTCTGGCATATGATTTCTTGTGTTGGAATTCTGGTTCTGTCACTAAGTAGCTGGGTCATCTGAAACAGTTATTTAACTTAACTAAGCCTCAGTTTTCTCTGTGTAAAATGGGGATTAATACTGCTTACCTCACCGAGTTATTATGAGAGTGAGAACCCATATGTGGTATTGACAATGCCTGGTTCAATGTACAATAAATTTTAGTCATCATCATCATCATTATGGTCGTTGTTGATGGACTTTTAAAGACTCGTTTGCCTTTTCTCAGTTATAAATATTTTTAGGGCACATTCTATGGACCTTGGTTTCAGATATTCCATAAGGAATGATTTCTTTTATTTGGGATTTTCAAAGTAGCATACAGCTTTCATTAACATACCTAAGAGGTCGCTCCATTGTGATTATAGTGGTATAAATTTCATTTGGCATGTAAGCACCAATAATATGATATTCATAGAGTTGGCATAGTTACCTGAACTCTGACTTGTTGTCAACAACTACTGAAAGACCATTTTGTAAAAATTATCATTATTATTTGAACTTAATGAAATTCATGAATTATTTCTCTTTATAGCTAATCAGTATAATTTACTTTCAGATATCATGTAGTCAAATAATTAATCATGTAATGGGATCTTTTTCTTTAGTATTTAGATATTAGTATGTTCTGATATACTCTGTATATACTGTATACTAATTATTATGCAATTAACTGTCTGATTTTGTGCAGGTGAGTAAGAAATGGTGAAACAGGATTCTTTCTTCCTTTCTTTGCATCAAAGTGACAACCTGACTTAGACTTTCAATTAAGCTTTCCAGCTTCCTACCTGTGTTCTTGTATTGGTTTCTTGGGTAGGAACATTTTCTCTGCGTGGACAGAAACAGTTGATAAACTCAGCTCCAACAGAGAAATAAATTACATGCCAGCTATAATGAGACATCAACGTCTAGTAAATTTTCTTTTGCTTGTAAAAATGTGGCAGTACGAAGCAAGAGTCAATAATTATTTATTGTTAATTCCCTAATGTTGGCTTCTGATGCACATGTAAATTGTGGTGTGACTAAATTGGACAGAATTATCAGTTATTTAACATATTCACTCTAGTGCACATGGATGAAAATGACTTTGATAATCTAGCAGGGATTCTTTGTGTTTTAGTGAAGCATGTAGGTACCTATCCTGTAGTCCGGTACAAATGTCATCTCTCATTGAACTTAATGAAAATTACCTTCTCTGACAGTGAGCCAGACACTCGGATCAAGGAATACTCATTGTATCCTCAGATGTGCTTTATTCCGTTTCAGTGGTTCCACCTTTTTTGTTTATAATTTCTAGTTACAGATTCTTGTGGGAGGTTCAAGGTCTGTTTTAAGCTGCTTTGCTTTTCTTAGCAAGAATAAAAGCACTATAAAAATATATAATGCTATGTAATATAATGACAATATAATAAGCATTGATATTTCTTCATTAACTGTCCTTGTACATTTATTTAATGTTCCAATAATAATATGCAAACTAAAATTGTAAATAATTGTTCCTGTTTTCTAAGATAGCTTGAGGAAAATACTACACAGAATTTTATTTTCATATGTATAATCCATTTTTATAACTGTTGTCAGATAACTGAATATCTCTCAAACAAATACCATTTCTGAAAAACAAAAAGGATAGAATTAAATCAATGAGAGAATGGAAAATGAAATACTTAAGAAGATAAAGATATATAGTTTGTACACGAAATCTAAGATCATTTCTGAACCTGAACCAGAAGACATAAACAAAAATACAGATGTACCAGTTAAGATCTCAATTGTGTTTTTACCAAATCAGAGTGTTCTTCAAGTTATTGCTCCAAACCATCTTTTAGTCTCTAGTTCATTGTCACCAATCCTTCTAGTTAATT
>NW_011888873.1:3880017-3882225 GCF_000151845.1 Pteropus vampyrus | reverse complement strand
GTGTGTGTGTGTGTGTGTGTGTGTGTGTGAGAGAGAGAGAGAGAGAGAGAGAGAGAGAGAGAGAGAGATTCATTGTGCTTGTTACTTCATGGGTCCTTTAAATTTGAAGACTCATGTTCTCTGTTCTGGTAAATTTTTTTAGGATATTTCTTTGATAATTTCCTGCCTTTCATTCTACAGTTTTCTCTTCCTACATCTCCTATTCATTGAATATTGAACCTCCTTTATTCATTCTCCAGTTTTCATCTTTCTCACATTTTCTCTGTCAGGTTTTATGTTCTGCATTCTCAGGGATGTGTCAACTTTCGTTTCTAATCCTCCTATTGAATTTTCTTTTATTTTGATATCACATTTTTAATTTCCAATATCTTTTTTCATGTTTTTGATTACTTATTTATCATAGCATACTGGTTTTGTATTTAGATGTAATATTTCCTTTTAACTCCCTGAATGTTTAAACTTTTGGTTGTTCATTTTAATTTTTTCTCTTTCTTGCATTATCCTTTAATTTTAGTCTACTTTGTTCATTGTAGGAATTTTTTCAGGTGATCCTCGGTTATTTAAACACGTTAAATTGTGAGGTATTAAAGGCCAAGTGTAAACCCTCAGGGAATGGTGTTATGGACCGAGCGTTTGTGTCCCCTCAAAATGCCCACGTTGAAATCCCAAACCCTAATCCGATGATATTTGGAAGTGGAGTCTTTGGAAGAGATTTAGGGTTAGCTTATGTCTTGAGTTTGGGGCCTACATGATGGGATTAGTGCCCTATAAAAATAAGAGGAGCCACGAGAACTTTCTCTCAGTTCTTCTCCCTGGGAGAATATAAATCAGGAAGCAGGTGCTCAGCAGATGCTGGACCTGCGGACACCTTGATCTTGGACTTCTATCCTGCAGGACTATGAGAAATAAACTTCTCTTGTTCACAACACCCAGTCTGATTAAGATACATGAGTTGGTGGTTTTAGCTGGCAGACTTCACCGTTTTATGACTGGGTGGAAATCAACTTTCTTTTTTTTTCTTTTTTCTTTTCTTTCTTGCAGATGTCTGTATGTGAATATCTTTTCTCTAAAGCTGATTTATTTCTCCTTAAAAGAATCTTCTGCTCTTTTATACTAAGGGTACACAACCCAGCTTCTAATTTTTTGTGTGTAGAGTTTGAGGAGGAGGATTATTGGTCCAACAGTTCTTTAGAGCTGCAATTCATTTGTGTTTTCATTCCCCATCTCACCTCTGCCTTTCATCATATCTGGTGTCCTCGAGTCTCAAAGTCTTCCCCATTCTCTTTCTCCAGAGAATGTGCCTCTACTTTCCTGCTTAGAGTGTGGTTGTGGAGAATGGCTGCTGGGAATCTGCTGGTTCTATATTTAGACTTTCAGCCTATTCCTCGGTAATCTTTCCCAAACATCTCTTTTGCAATTTGTCTTTTCTTGGGCCTCCTCCCAATCTTTAGCTTCTCCAAAGTGATAAGGACAGAATCAACTTTCTTCTCATTGCCTCAGTGGATTCAGTGTCAGATTTTGCCACTATTTCTCTCCAATTTCACTGGCCCTTTGATGTCTTATATAGGTTAGGCATACTCCTGCCCCAGGCCCTTTGCATGACCTATTCCCTCTGCTTAGAGTGCACTCAACTACAATTACCCTGCCCCAACAAACAATCACAGAATCTCAAGGTCTCCTATTACTCGAAGACTGAAGGTTGGCAGTGGCTCTCCTGGAATTGGCTGGGCTCAGCTCCACTCATCTCATTTTAAGATCCAGATAACCTGTCTTGGGAAATGAAATGGTTCATGGTAGAAGGCAAAAATTTAAGAAGGGACAGAGCCAAACTGGGCAAGTGCATTTAAAGCTTCTACTTGGCTGTCACACACCTTACATAAGTTCATATTCCATAGGTCAAAGCAAGTCACATAGCCAAACCCAGGGAAATTTGATGAGGTTAGCAGGGAAGAAATAATTGTGAACAAATAATTCAATCTACTATATCCCAGATATAATGACTTGTCTTTTTCACTTCCTTCAAGTCTTTGTTCGAATATCATCATCTTTATGATGCCTTCCCTATTTAAAGTTTTATTACTCTCCCACGTCCTATTCCCTTTCCTTGATTTACCTTTCTCCATAGCACTGCATATTATCTGACATATTATATAATTTACATACTTATTTTTTTTTCAATTGACTCTCTTCCCCAGTTAGAATATCTCT
>NW_011888873.1:3876290-3879967 GCF_000151845.1 Pteropus vampyrus | reverse complement strand
CGAGAACTTTCTCTCAGTTCTTCTCCCTGGGAGAATATAAATCAGGAAGCAGGTGCTCAGCAGATGCTGGACCTGCGGACACCTTGATCTTGGACTTCTATCCTGCAGGACTATGAGAAATAAACTTCTCTTGTTCACAACACCCAGTCTGATTAAGATACATGAGTTGGTGGTTTTAGCTGGCGGACTTCACCGTTTTATGACTGGGTGGAAATCAACTTTCTTTTTTTTTCTTTTTTCTTTTCTTTCTTGCAGATGTCTGTATGTGAATATCTTTTCTCTAAAGCTGATTTATTTCTCCTTAAAAGAGTCTTCTGCTCTTTTATACTAAGGGTACACAACCCAGCTTCTAATTTTTTGTGTGTAGAGTTTGAGGAGGAGGATTATTGGTCCAACAGTTCTTTAGAGCTGCAATTCATTTGTGTTTTCATTCCCCATCTCACCTCTGCCTTTCATCATATCTGGTGTCCTCGAGTCTCAAAGTCTTCCCCATTCTCTTTCTCCAGAGAATGTGCCTCTACTTTCCTGCTTAGAGTGTGGTTGTGGAGAATGGCTGCTGGGAATCTGCTGGTTCTATATTTAGACTTTCAGCCTATTCCTCGGTAATCTTTCCCAAACATCTCTTTTGCAATTTGTCTTTTCTTGGGCCTCCTCCCAATCTTTAGCTTCTCCAAAGTGATAAGGACAGAATCAACTTTCTTCTCATTGCCTCAGTGGATTCAGTGTCAGATTTTGCCACTATTTCTCTCCAATTTCACTGGCCCTTTGATGTCTTATATAGGTTAGGCATACTCCTGCCCCAGGCCCTTTGCATGACCTATTCCCTCTGCTTAGAGTGCACTCAACTACAATTACCCTGCCCCAACAAACAATCACAGAATCTCAAGGTCTCCTATTACTCGAAGACTGAAGGTTGGCAGTGGCTCTCCTGGAATTGGCTGGGCTCAGCTCCACTCATCTCATTTTAAGATCCAGATAACCTGTCTTGGGAAATGAAATGGTTCATGGTAGAAGGCAAAAATTTAAGAAGGGACAGAGCCAAACTGGGCAAGTGCATTTAAAGCTTCTACTTGGCTGTCACACACCTTACATAAGTTCATATTCCATAGGTCAAAGCAAGTCACATAGCCAAACCCAGGGAAATTTGATGAGGTTAGCAGGGAAGAAATAATTGTGAACAAATAATTCAATCTACTATATCCCAGATATAATGACTTGTCTTTTTCACTTCCTTCAAGTCTTTGTTCGAATATCATCATCTTTATGATGCCTTCCCTATTTAAAGTTTTATTACTCTCCCACGTCCTATTCCCTTTCCTTGATTTACCTTTCTCCATAGCACTGCATATTATCTGACATATTATATAATTTACATACTTATTTTTTTTTCAATTGACTCTCTTCCCCAGTTAGAATATCTCTCAGTTCCGTGAGGACAGAATTTTTCTGTTTTGTTCATTGCTGTTTACGTATCAAATTAACCATCCTTAACAAGAAATCTGATTTCTTATTTATTAAATAAACAAAAGATTCTTGATTGAATTGCTGGCTTTCATACAAACTAATTACCAAGTATAGATTTGTTGAGATTTTTTAAAATAAAGATCACACAGAGTTAGGTCCTCTCTAAATGCTGGAGTAAATAATTGCTTAATGTAATAACTGTTACAAAATATGTTTTGGTTGGTGATGCCAAACCCCCCCCCCACCCCAGAACAGTTGATTCCTGCTTGTCCTGCATTTTAAAAAGTAACAAAACAGTCAACCTACCTGAAAGTGAATTAGTTCTTGTGCAGATGTAAATGAAGAACCCTATGTGTGATCAAGAATATTTTTATACCGAATACATATAACATTTTTGTAATTTGTATTCAAAGGACTGGTTTGCAATTTTCAGCATGGTTTCTATCCTTATAAATGCAAAAAAAGCAACTCCCCTCCTTATAGCTATATGCCAGCCTGCCTGTCAGCTACAGTTATTTTCCATCAGTTATTCTTCATTGCGTTAGCCTATGTTTCAGTGCATTGTTCATGCATCGTTTTCAGCCCTCACTGCTTAATTTCCCCAGCCTGGGTCACTGTGCAACAGATATTTGGGTATCATGCTGTTCTGTATTCTTTCCCAATTCAGCACAGTGATGTTGTGGATAGAAGTCTTATTCCTGGTGCTCATATGTGAGATTGATGAAACTTGTTTTCCAATTTTTTATAATATCATAATACTTATTTGTTGACTGTTGAGGGAACCATAAACTTATATCAATGTCTTCAGTATTGATCAAAATAATGTTCAAAGTCCCATCTGTAGATTTGGAGTCAGCTCATGGACCACATTTTTAAAGTCTTGTCATCATGTACCAGCTTCTTATTCCTAATTAAGCAATGTTAATGCAGTGTGAACATCTACATTGTCCACTTTTTTTTACTCCAAATAATGCGTGTTTATTTCCAAAAATAAAACCCATTCTGCAAAAATGAAAATCTGTATCCCACTTAAAATCGTGTGATATAGATCTCAAAATTGCCTGGAAACATTCCAAAGTGCTTACTTTGAAAGGAACATGCCTATTTAAATGTCTACATTACATGTGTTTTTTTTTTATCTTTTTTATCTTATTGCTGTACCTCTTATTGCTACTTCTGCTTTTATTTTTATACTCCAAATCTTTCTTTGCATTTCCTCATGCCATTATCACTGACTCTACATAAATCATTCCTTTGTTGGCCTTGTCATCATGTGCTTACTGAAACATGTCTTACATACAAGGTAGAAGGAGACAGGTTTCAGCTTTCTTGTTTTTAAACCAAAGCATTAAGTTTCTCTCAGGAAAGGTAGATATCAAATATGAAATTAACTTAAGCAATGATACCTCACATAGTAAAATCCCAAAATTTTATAAATGGAAGGGACCTCCAGTGATTGCTAATGAAGATAAACGCAACAACTCTGGTCTAGAAAGAGCGCAGAAACTCCTAAGATCTCAGAAGACAGCTAAGGAAAAAATTCTGGCTGAGCATTATGGGCGCGTTGCTTAACGTTAGCATTAGCTTCACGTTAGCCTAAAGTAGGCACATATGATCCTGAAACTATGTCGATAAACATAAAGGTCCTTCGGTTGTTTTTGTTTCTAAGATACCTGCTACATTTGAAATGTTTTCAGTATTTAAAGATATTATGGCATGGTTAAAAAGTACATGATTTGGGAATCAGAAAATCTGAGTTTTAATCATCTTCATCTTAAGCTAAATTCCCCCATCTGCAAACTGGGCATAATAATATCTAAATAATAGTTAAATATTAATAAGTGGAAACAATGTACGCCTAAAGATTCAAAAGATTTAAGCACTAGCCTGGTACATGGTGGGTGCTTAAAAATGTTGGGCTATGTTTCTCGGCCTTCTTTATTATTTCATAAAGTTTGGTGGGTGTGTGGGTGTGTGTGTGTGTGCGTGTGTGCGTGCGTGTGTGTGTGTTTATACATCACTGTCTTATATGCTGTGCTAAAATGAAAATAATTAAATGCTGAATGCTTGTCCTCAAATATCTTAAATTTTGGTTGGGATATGACATAAGTAGATGTAGTTCAATTATATTTACAAAGTAGATTTTCTTAAATGAACTAGGAGCTCTGAACATAAAAGATTAAAGTGAAAGAATGATCAATATAAGGGGCATG
>NW_011888873.1:3869465-3871980 GCF_000151845.1 Pteropus vampyrus | reverse complement strand
TAAATATGCTGAAGATATAATTAGTTGTAAGTATGTATTTATTGTGCTTTTCAGAGCTTATATTTCAGAAGATCATAGCAGCAGTAACAAAATTAAATTGGTCATTTCTTGGTTGCTGAGAATACTCAAGCTATTAAAATTGCTTGGACTTTTCCACTTTAACTAGAAAGATGAACAGAGAATATATTTAACTTCAGCTTTTTTTCTGGAGAGATTTTGAAGAACACTTTAGTATAGAATTAAGAATTGTATATATTTATCTACCTAAATCTATGTTTTTATTTCTTTTATCTTTTTTTATCTTTTTTTGATTTTTAGTCTCACTGCAGTTTTGAGAATTTAGCACTTCTCTGTGGATAAAAAGCAGTGACATATGTTTTTAAATTAAAACATTAAAGAAAAAAGGAAATTATGAGAATAGAAATAAATCACAGATGGCCTCTGAAGGATTGAAGTAGAAAAACATTAATATTTATTGATCAGTTAGCAAATGCCAGGTCCTTCTGAAGTGCTTTACGTGCATTGTGTCATTAAATCTCCTAATCATCTAAGAGTTAAGTATTATTAGAAGAAGAAACTAAACTATAGGAAAATGAAACTAAGTAGAGTTAGATAACCAGCCCAAGTTTATATTGCAGCAAAGTATAATTCTACCTGAGACAGATCAACCATCAATACCAAAGATACTTAACTATTAATTTTCATCTCCTATAATAGTTAAGGAAGGTGTGGTAGAGTCCGTTATGTGTTCACCAGACCAGATTCTCCTACCTTCCCAGGCAAGACTTTCCCAGCCCTCCTCCACCCCCTTGCATCCAGATACGGCCTTATGGCTAGTTTTCTACATGGAAAGTGAACAGAAGTGATGTACCAGGGCAAATGTTTATCTTCCCCACGGTCTCTTTTCCTTCCCGTCTACTTGCTAAAGCAAAGGACTCCGAGGATCACAGAATATGAGAAAGTCACAGATAGAAGGAGCCCCAGTCTCTGAGGCATCACACGGAAGGCCACCCCACTGAATGCCAGCGTTGGGCTAATATTAGAATGAAAAAGAAAAATTTTTATTGTCACACCACTACTATTCGTAGTTTATCTATTACAACAGCTCACATTACCTTACTAATACAAATGAAAATGATCAGTTATCACCATTAGAGGCATTAGAGGATATTTACATGTTTGATGAATTCATGTGGCAGTTATTTTTGAGACATCCAAAAGATTAGATTATTATTTTGCATATGTGAACGAGCAATATTGTTATTACTTTTATAAAAAGTAAAAAACTATGAAAATCTGAGCATATTATGTTAACTATACCTCAGTAAAAAATAAATAAGAGTAAATAACATAAATCATATTAGCATCATGAGTAACTAACCGAAACACAAAATTGGAGCTATGTCTTTATTAAAAGTGTGGGATAATAAAATTTACGCTTAGTAAAGAATTAGATGGGAACATACAGAGGAAATTGAAAACAATTTGATATGTTAGTGATAGACGTATGAAAAGTTATTCTTTTCCTTTCAGTTGATTTGCAGGGCAAGATTGGAGAAGAGGCTAGAAAAGTATTTAGCGGCTAGTTATTTAAAGATCTTGACTTAAAGACAGAAAACTTTGGATATAATTCTGTAGGTACTAGGGAATAGCACATTGGATCTGGCCTTTTAAAATATAATTTATAATAGGAGAATATGGTAATAGGGATATACATTAGACCATTATTGCAGTAAGTCAGGTGATGGTGGCAAACATGAATTAACCATGTCTTTTATTTTCTGTATTCCGACGCTTTGACATCTGGAGTCTTGTTTACCCTGGAGGGAGTGTTTCTCCCAGAGTTGGCCAATTCCTAGAGATGATAAAATACTGGCCCAGGAGGATGTTTTTCAGAAGCAAACCAACCATTCCAGAGCCTTCACCTCAACTGTCGTCTTTATCAGGCTCTCACACTCTGAGCTATTATCCACCTGCCCTAATCACCCTCAGACCAGATACCAGGCAGCTAGGGACAGCCCCCATGGCCCAGAGCCTGCTGATATTATTCAAACTAAACAACCTTAAGCTGTTTACCTGCCTCGCCTGTTTCTTCCTGTGGAAAGCACAGTAAAGGCTCTTGCTCACAGTTTCTACTTCCATCTGCCTCCTGGCTGTCCCCAGTGCTCCCCTGTGTGGCCCCATAGTGTGCCATACCCCCCTTCTCTTGGGAACTGTAGGGAAAAACTATCTTTTCAATTGTAATTGTCTCCTGATCTGTTGGCCTGATTATTCCTCAAATTTTCCATTAGTACTCTATATTTCAAAACAAGATGCATGAGCCTAAATGAACAGAATGAAAATAGGGATGGAGAAAAGGTTGAGAGACGGTTAGGAGTCAGAATTAGAGGTTTTGATGGTGATAAGATGTGAAGGATAAGAAAATGGAAGGGGCAGATGATTGCTGACAGATTTCTGGCTTAATATTAACTGTGAGACATGATAAACTAGAAGTTTTGAGGGGGAAAGATGACCA
>NW_011888873.1:3867448-3869415 GCF_000151845.1 Pteropus vampyrus | reverse complement strand
AGGAAGTGAGTTTGGAGCTTGATACCACACCTTCAGTGGAAGAGCTCTAAGACATCCTTTTTAATTTCCTTAACTGTTTGACAGTACTTAATCAGCTCTATGGTTCTTCATGCCTTTGAGATGGCGGGCCTTTATTATGTCTGATAGTAGTGAATACGGGCTGGTTAAGGTTATCTGTGTTTAATCTTCAGAGGCAAATACTATGGAACATCTTTATCTGTCATACTCATGATCCATAAAACCTCTTTTAAAGTTAGGTTGCATATTGCAAAAAGTGGAGCTCTAAAGTAGGTCACAGTCCTAAGAGACACACTGGAATCAACATCTGAAATTGAAAAGCTATTCTCCATTCGTATTAAGTTTTTAGGTTATCACTTAAAAAAAAAAAAGCGCACTAAAATTAGATTAAATAAAGGAAGATTTGAGTTATTCACAATGTAAAGAATATAGAATTCGTGCTAAAATTTTTCTTGCCTTTTTTTCTTCTGTTGTTAGGTCTAAAAATTGAAGTTAGATTATATAGCATCAAGTCTCAAGATCTCTGACAATTGATCAGCTTTGCTATCTTTTTTCGAGTCCAAGTACTTGCGCCCTTGTGCCTTTTTCTGTTCTAGAAACTTGTTGCCAAATGTCTTTAAAAACAGTTACTGGGAATTAAATATTTCAGAATGGAATCAATTTCTCACTTTGACTTTTCAGGGGTCATTCTTTCATAGGCAGTTGCATCAACTTTTTCTATGAATTGAAGTGTAAGCATTGGGTTTTCTTAATTCAGTCTTATCTGGAAAGCTGTTAAAACATGATGTCGAAAGAGAATATTTTTCCACAGAGAGAAGAACAGAGTACAAAAAGTATGTACTCTTTTTATGGGAGAGATTTTGGAAGCAGAGGTTTATAAATTTTCAATTTGGGGAAGGAGACTGCAAAATATTTAATCAAGTATCTGGGAAGTTTTCACTTTTGAAATACACTGCTTCCAGAGCCATTTAAATGTCTTCTATATAGGTATTGTCTTTTCCTTGGCAGATTATGACAAATAGAAATGTAAGGAATATATCTTAGAAGCATAATGCTTTAATATTGATATGTTTATGTTAAATTCTTATATGTTGTCCATTGATTATTTCACATGCTTAAATTGTGAATCTATATTTCATTTTAATCATAGAGACTTGTGCTGTCATGTGTCCTGGAAGAGATGGTTCCTGTCCAGTGAGTGGTTAATACTGCAGACTCTGGCATATGATTTCTTGTGTTGGAATTCTGGTTCTGTCACTAAGTAGCTGGGTCATCTGAAACAGTTATTTAACTTAACTAAGCCTCAGTTTTCTCTGTGTAAAATGGGGATTAATACTGCTTACCTCACCGAGTTATTATGAGAGTGAGAACCCATATGTGGTATTGACAATGCCTGGTTCAATGTACAATAAATTTTAGTCATCATCATCATCATTATGGTCGTTGTTGATGGACTTTTAAAGACTCGTTTGCCTTTTCTCAGTTATAAATATTTTTAGGGCACATTCTATGGACCTTGGTTTCAGATATTCCATAAGGAATGATTTCTTTTATTTGGGATTTTCAAAGTAGCATACAGCTTTCATTAACATACCTAAGAGGTCGCTCCATTGTGATTATAGTGGTATAAATTTCATTTGGCATGTAAGCACCAATAATATGATATTCATAGAGTTGGCATAGTTACCTGAACTCTGACTTGTTGTCAACAACTACTGAAAGACCATTTTGTAAAAATTATCATTATTATTTGAACTTAATGAAATTCATGAATTATTTCTCTTTATAGCTAATCAGTATAATTTACTTTCAGATATCATGTAGTCAAATAATTAATCATGTAATGGGATCTTTTTCTTTAGTATTTAGATATTAGTATGTTCTGATATACTCTGTATATACTGTATACTAATTATTATGCAATTAACTGTCTGATTTTGTGCAGGTGA
>NW_011888873.1:3864812-3867398 GCF_000151845.1 Pteropus vampyrus | reverse complement strand
TATATATAATATGTCATTGGTCAGCTGTGACCCTAGGCTTGGCGTTGGCTGTAAATCCCCACCTGCTCTGTTGCTAGAGGTTGGAATGGTGAAGTAATGTGAGCTGGGGGGAAACAGTGCTGCCTTACGAGTCGGGGATCAACAGTTCTGCACCACCTCAAGCAAGTCAATCACATCTCTGAATTGAGCTGAAAATAACTGTACTTTCGATCTCATAGGATTGTGATTATTATTCATTAAGATAATGAGTGTGGAAATACTTTAATAAGTTAATAAAACATTGAAGTAAATGCCAGTGGTCTTGTGAGTATCATGATTAGATCTACCCAAACACTGCTGTCAGATTTGCTTAAAACAGCAAGTTCCAGGATGCTTTGGCTCATCCTCTGCCTAAATCCCCCTGTGGCCAAGCAGACTTTTTTACTATGGTTCTTTTTCAGAGTTACCGTGAACTGTTTTTAGAGGTGGCTGTGCTTTCCCTAATATGTATAAGTGATAGGTCTCTTTGAGCATTACTTCATAAAAGTCTGTAATATGTAAGCTGATTAAAAATATTATGTAGAATTAATGTATATCACAGGGAAAAACTTGTGTTTTTCCTAACTTTTCTCATAAGTTTTCTCTGGGTTCACCCTCATAGAGTTAGACGAATGAGTGCATTTTATGTCAGAAAAAGAAAACTTTCAAGGCAGGTAATTCCTACTGGATTTTAAAATACAAGGCAGGTAAAATGATTCTTAGTTTTTTAAAAGAAAAAAGAGAAGAGCATAAAAAATCTGCATTTTTAAAGAACTTCTTTTATCACTTTAACATGCAGCCAGAAGCAAAGATATGTTCAAACTTAGCCAAGAAGAGTATAAAAAATATAAGTTGGACAAACTTCTGGGAGCTGCCAAAACTATAATTTGAAAGTAGGGGAAAAGCTTCCAAAGTTGTTGGAAATCGTTTTGGAAATCTCAGCTTCACAGCAGCATTGAAATCCAGTGGAGTCTTTTTCCTCTTTTCTGTAGTCTCCTACTCTGTTGAAAATAAAACAAAGTTCATCATAATGTGATAGACTGATAATAAACAAAACGCAGGTCTAGGAGAAGAGATTAATGTTAAGCCAGTTTTTATACTTTGTTTACCTAAACTTAACATTGGTCTTCAATCATTTCAAAGTATATGCTGCAAATATACGTGGTACCTTGAAATTTTGAAATCTTGTGAATGCACGTAGGACAACTTTAGAAGTATAACTCATGAGAGGAACTATGCATTAATCTACATGGAGGTAAATATGGGTGCTCCCTTACATCCAGACTACTGACCTGCCTCTGCTGGGCTCACCATACCATTGCTTGATAAAAAGGCCCCAGATCCTCTTTTCCCTGATCTTTCCTTCCCTTATCTTGTTCTTTTTTGATTCTGAAGTCTTGGAAACCTCCAATTCAGAAGCATAGAGTTAGGTCCAAAAAAAAAAAAAAAAAGTGGTAGGAAGAGTGTTAACTCTGTTACCAGTGCCTCATAGCAATAAAAATTTTTGGAAATAGTTTTTGAATCAGGTACACTGGGAACACTGAAATTATCAGGAAACACCAGGCAGTTTACTAGAAGGTGGCCATGTTAGGCAGAATTCTGAGATGAGCCTCAAGGTTCCCGGCCCTGGGTGTATAGTTCTGTATCAACTCCTCCCCATGAGTGAGTGGGATCTGTGAATAGATGGACTGTCACTCCTCTGATTATCTTACATTAAATGGCAGAGGGATTTTGCGGGTGTAATTAAGGGCCCTAATCAATTAACTAGCCATTAATATAACGGGAGATTATCTTGGGTGGGCCTGACCTAATTAGGAGAGCCCTTTAAAAAGATAAGATGCAGCAGGTGCTCTCCAGTAAGCCTCAAAGGAAAAAGCAGCCAGCCTGTTGTGAACTGCCTGTGGACAGAGGTGACCTCTAGGGCCTGAAGTCCTCAGTCTTACATCTGCAAGGAACTGAATTCCATCAACAACCTAGACGAGCTTGGAAGGGGACTTTGAGCTCCGGATGAGAGCAACAGCTTGGCTGACACCTTGATCTCAGCCTGGTGAGATCCTGAGTGAGAGAAGCCATCCTGATTCACAGAAACTGTGAGATAATAAAGTTGTCGTTTTAAGCAGCTAAAATTAAATGGCAAATTATTACTCAACAATAGAAAACTAACACAGAATAAAATCAGAGACGGAATGAGAATCCCAAACCTATTTAGAAAAACAACTACTAGTAACTGCCATTTATTTAGTTCTTGCTGTATACTGGACATTATACTGGAAATTTTCTGTAATTATCACAGCAAGATTTTTTTTTTGGAGGAAACTGACAGTAAAAGTTTGAAAGTTGCCCCACTTCCTTCACCGTCCAGTGCGGTGTCCACTAGCCCATATTTCACAAGTGAGCACTCGAAATGTAGTGAGGCAGAAATGAGATGAACTATAAGTGTGAACTATAAGTGTAAACACCAGATTTTCAAGCTTTAGTGCCCTCTCAAAGTGTAAAATATATTATTTTTATAAATTGATTCCATGCTGAAATGTTTTTGATAAATTAGAATAAATTAACTATATTATT
>NW_011888873.1:3814507-3864238 GCF_000151845.1 Pteropus vampyrus | reverse complement strand
TCACAAGACACAAAACCAATATACAAAAATCAATAGTATCTCTATATTCTGGCAACAAACCATCTGAAAATGAAATTAAGAAAACAATCCGTCATAGCAGTAAATCCTGTCTGTGGCTAGAAGGTTCATTTCTGCCACAGGCCAATACAATTTTTTGGTGTATACATAGCACCGTAGGTGTATTTTAGGATGTTTTACCTTCAAAACATTTTATAATGCTTTGATTTCAGAATACATATTACTAAGTTTGAGCATTCATTTCTGAATTTAGCTGAGTGTAGCCTGTTTCACATACTAGCTTTTTCAAAAAGCAAACACAAAAAAGTTATGCATTAATTATTCCTGTTAAACGCATGAGCCGTCCTGACAGTTTACTGCTAATTTTTATTGTACGACAGATGTTGGCATTTCAAAATAAACACAAACTTTTTCCCCTAGAATTGAATTTCCTTTATGAATCAATTTTGGACAAGTTAGTATAGGCTTGTGTCTTCTAGATAGTGTGTAATTTGTTATTTTTATAACAAAATAGCGTAAAAGAAAAATAATTATACTACCGTGAAATTCATACATCAGCTCTTTCCTTCTCTCCTGGGCCATAGTTCTAATTATTTTTTCTAATGGTAATTGATAACCAGGTGAATTCCCTTGCTATTGCAGCTTTATAGAATTTTTTTTTTGCTCTAAGCTTTCTTGGGAATAATAGAAAATCTCCAAGTTCAAATATATGTCAAAGTGATGTACTTCTTCTGTACATAAATAATAACTGTACAGGCCCGTTAAAGGTGGATTTCATTTTTTATTTCAGATTTGCATCAGATAGGTAATGACAGTTCATTAGCACTTGAAGTATCTAAAACTTAGAAAATATATTTCACAATTCAAGGTTAAATGGGTCATCATCAGTTATGAAAGGAAGTATCATGCAGTCTGTAGAATGTTTCACATATTTCAAAGTGTTATCTATTGCAGGGAAATACAACTAACCATTCTTCTTCAGAGAAGTGACATGGCGATAGGAAGATCTATACTGTCTTATCCTTTAATATACGTAGAGAGAATTGGCTATGCAGATTTTTCCTCAGGGCAAGTTTTACACTGACTCTACTTGTTCTCGTCGGTATTCAAATATTAGATGAAAAGGATTGTACAGTTATAAATTATCATGCTTCGTATTGTGCTTTTGCAGCAGCACTTTTTAATGCTGCTATATTTGCATGTAGAGTTTTAATTAAGAGATAACTGTCACCACAGGTTGGCTGCAGAAGGCTACAATCTCCAGCAGAGAGAGAGATGCCGGTGCCAAGTCCTACAGGTTGGGGAGCAAATGGGGGATCGACAACATAAAATAGGCTTGTAATTAAAAGCATAATAGTCACTTCTTTCTAATTTAATGAATAATACAAAAATATGTAAATGTACTCACTTATTTTTAAAATGTTTCCTTATTCCTTTTAATGCCTTTTAAAAATATTCTAAATGTTGCTGCCCCATAGGATTTTTTTTTTTTTTTAATTTCAGCACATAGTTTGTTTTCTAAACTGGATAATAAATCTTAACCATGAAAGTTATGATCCAAATTCATTTAATCTGTTTTTTATTTTTCTCTGATTTATTAGAGTCAGGATTGTCCTCCCATGTTCACAAAAGAATTTTAAAGTGACTTAGATCAAAGAGAAGATAAGTCTTAATTTACTCTAATAATAAAATCGCTCAGAAAAGAGAATCACATGAAGTTCTAACTCAGATTAGCTATCAAGAACTAGTGGCTAGGAATATTTTATACATAAGGAGAGAAAATGAAGTTTAAATAATTCTGTATTATTTATTCATTGAGCCTGTTATCCTATTTTTAGGTATAATTCGAATAAGACATAATTGATATTTCCAGTCTACCTGCAGACTACATACACATAGATCAGAGGAAGAATGCTCTTATTCAAGGCTGTTATTCTTCCAAGGCTCACTACTTCTCCCTCCTGTTTTCACCCTGTCAGCCAAGTGATTATTTCAAGATAACTTCATCCTCAGTTATCTTACCCAATTATAATCCTTTTGGAGCAAAGTAAAGTTCCTTTACGAACAATATGGTAGGTGGGACAACCGCCCATTCTCTGTTCTCATAGTAAATTAATGGGTGCTAAGAAGAGTAAATAATTGTCATGCCATGCCATAACATAACTGCTTAAACTTAACATAACATAATGTGTAGTTTCTTGATTGAAGTGTTAAAATGATGGAAATTTTTATTCCCTGAGAAGTATTGGGCAGTTTGAAAATGTTTGTGTTAATACCAGTATATTTTCCAATGTCTTTTCGGATTGGCTTTAGTTTTTGGTTGAAACTTTCTGTATATATCACAATGCATCCAGATCGGAAGGGGTAGGTTTTGAGCCAGCCCTCCCTCCTTTCTTATTTAAAAATAATTCTTGTAGTGGAAGACAACTCGGATTATTGGAGAGCATAGAAACAGAGCATTTTACTTTATTATTTTCTCTTATGATATCATGTAAGCAGGGTATTTACTTTCTTCATATGTATCATAACATACTACAAAAAAAAGATAATCAATTTAGAGGGATAAATTTGCCATAAAAAGAAAGAGCTAGAAAACCTAGAAATCTGATTGTTCCTGCAGTGCCTTTCATATCCTCTTTTCCTACTATTTCTGTTATCCGTCATTTTCCTATAACGTGAATGAAGTCATCATCCTTTTGCATTTACAGTACCAGTTGGTTATAGTTCCAGTAGGTTTATTTGGACAAGAAGAAGAATAACATGTTCACAACAGGGAAGCAAAAATCAAATTATACAATTTATTATTTTGCCAAATACTTGAATATGTTATCATTTCAAATGGTAGCATCTAAAATCTGGCATTGAGAACCAGAATAACATCTTTCGGTTCATTCAGAATAATGATTTAATACACATTCAAACTGATGAATCTCTTTTAAAACCAAACCAGTATTTGTAAATCCAGACCTAGAGTCATAGCTTTTTGAAACAAGAGGGAATCCAACTATATGCCAAAACCAAACAGGAGAGGCTCAGTAATTGACATAGTCACATAGCTCCTGGATCCTAATTCTGCTTTCCACTATTTAACTGTGCCTCTGACTTGAGTAAAGAAAAAATGCGGTGGTCATAAAATTTACAAAAGAATTGACCATAGGGTTACTTTACAAAGCAGACTCCCACAGTATATTAAAGATGTAACTTTAAAATTAAAAACAAAACAAACTGTAGTAACTACTGGTTCCAGACATGAAGTTAATCATAACCACCATGCTATTGGCTGTATGTTATTATCTCCAGTTTTACAGTTTAGAATATGGAGGCTTAGAGAGGCTAGTTAGACGATTTGCCCAAGGTCATATAATAATAGCTGCCAAAACATAGAATTTATATCCTGTCTGACTTCAAAGCACATCCACTTTCCATTATACTCTGCTTTCTCTCCTTTGTACTTTATACTTTTCAAAAGATCAGTTTTTTATGAAGCAAAGCATATCTGTTTGAATAAGAATGTAATACTGCTATAAAGTAGTCTAGAACTGTATTTATTATGTCCACCCATCTCACTAACATCTGCCTTGTATCAGTTCTATTGAAGAATTTCTGTTACCTATAAAAGTTCCACATCAGGCCAGTCTCCAGTGCCTCTGTGTTTATAATTTACTGTGTCCTTCTCACCATCCTGCAAAAGTTTTTAGGTCTAAACTTACTGGGCTCTTTGTCAATTAATGACATTAATCATTTCCTTGGGTGGTGTGCCATATTCAAAATGAAGCCAGCAAGATTTTCAAATAGGTGAAAGACACTTGGGTAAAGAATATGGAAAACGTTGAAGCCACGTGATATAATCAGGAAAAACACTGACTGGTTCAGGATTAATTTGGCTTATTTTCCACCATTTTCAATGTCTGGCACACTTTTTCCTGTTGCACCTACTGCCTCCTCGTGCATCTCTACACCTGGCAGTGACAGTCTCGGACCATCTCTCCGAAAGTGGACGTGCCCTTTCACTGCGTTGTGGCTTACAGTCCTCTCAGTAGCTCTGTACGTTTAGGTCCGTTGCTTGGCATTCCGCCCGTCTCTTGTCACTATCCTTTTGCCCAGATCAAACACGTAACTCTCTCTCCTTCCTTGAGTGGGACTGTACACCTGACAAGGTCGTTAATGCATTCAACTTACAGGAAATGAAATAAAGGAAATAGTAGGAAGGAAGAATATCATTTTGTTTAGTGTCTGCGCCTTCACTAGAATGTAATCTCCAGCAAGGTAGAGCTTTAAGTTATCTAGTTCGCTTCTCTATCTCCGGATCCTTGAACAGTAAACACATTTGAATAAATAGATGAACGAGTCACACTGATTTACCAGAAAGCCTCAGTCGCTGCTCATTGCTTTTCCTTCCCAGCAGATTCAACATGGCAACACATCTTTGTTTATATAACGCACAGGTAGTTGCCATTCTTGTGCTGACTTGAACTGCATGAGATTCATGTTCAGACTGTGAATCTATCTGATTGTACGGACTTTCTAATCACTACTATGTGTGACGTCAAAGGAGTCACTAGTCTTTTATGTAGTGGTCCCTAGCCCTGTTTTCTCCTTCCTGAGTTCTTTGACTTCTTCAGAGCTCCTAATAATCTGTGAAATCGGGTGATTGTATATTATACATTCTGACAAATGAAATTTGGATAATTACATTGTTTTTCTTTAAAGATAGAATGTGTGTCTGCAGTGTTAGATTTAAAAAGCAAATATTTCAATTACAGGAGTCAAAAGTAGTTAACAGTCAAAGGAGAGAACACAGTGGAATAAAAAATTAGGAAACGGATCCTTGCCATATCTTTGCCATTATCTACTTTATTTCCTTTTATTTTAAGACAAAATTCTGTGTTGTTTTGTTTTAAATTTCTGAAATCGGGATGTATTTTTTTAATTGATGTTTAAAAAAAGAAATTTGTCTGTTGCCAGGTAAAGAAGTAAATTGTGACTTGGTTGTCACCATGGTGCTATACCTAATTACAGATGATCAAAAGTGATTCAGAGGAATCATTAGACTTTTAAATGAGGAGAAGGCATGTGATTGTGTTACCAAAGCAAAAATGGTATTTAATTATATGGATTAAGAGGAACTATTACCTATTGATATTTTTTTAAAAAGAAAACAACTGTATACATTTAATGTAGCACTTTACCCTATACAAGATGTAATTAAATGGGTGATTGATGGTACAATCTATGATGTCACACACAGAGGAAATAGAGTAGTTGTGTGAATTTTGGTCAGTCATTTAAACTCTCTAAGCATTGATTTCTTTACCTATATGTAAGGAGTTAGGCCAAGGATATTTCAAGATCTCTTTTAACCCTAGTATTCATTTATTCTTGTGTTGAAAATGAATCTTCAAAACTTAGCAAGATTTAAAAACTTCTAGTCATCATCTATTGTTACATTTTTTTATAGCCTATAAGGGTTTCTCAGTGCCTGCTTAAAGAATTGTTTCCAGAAAGGAAATTATAGAAATATTGTGTCTTTTGGTGAAATCACAAAACAAAAAAGTGGCCATTTTTCTCTCATCTATACATTTATTTGGGGAAAAAAGAAAAGACTATTAAATCAGCAAGACCTTAACCTAGAAGCTAAGGACAAATGAGGGTCACATTTATTTGTACCAGAATGTTTCTTTTATTACAACAATGATTTATTATGGTAAATTATGTTTTAGTTTTAAAACCAACCAGTATTTTAGCAATATGAATCACTCAGATTGTGAAGTTAGATTACTTAAAGGATTCTACTTTCATTATAGATGTCCAGTGCTCATATGTCCTCTGTACCCTAGACACTTAGTACATGATCGTGAGCTGTTTAACTGTATTCTTGTTTAGCTTCAGTGACAAATTTTTTATAATTGCTCTGCTTGCAACTAAAACTCACCTAGGCTCCTGAGCTTGCTGATTTCTATTCCTATAATTTTGAGGTGATTTCAGGGTAGATGGTAGTTTCCAGTATTTTCACATGGAAGTGGGGAAAGCACGTGACATGTTGAGGTCAGTATAGTAATTGAACTTGAAAGGAGTTGGGAGGGATAGAGAGGAACATTGGGAAGGTTGATATTCTAGAGAGGAACCCTAAAAAAACAAAATTTAAATATTACTTAAAAAGATTATTTTTATGGCTTATTTTGTGTTTCGTGGGTAAACGGTGTTGCACTTCCAAGTATATAAAACTTGGCCAACATATCTATTTTTCTCCTGTTATTAAATATTAACTTTTGTATCACTTAGGCGTTTGTGAGGACATAATAGAGACAATCATTTTGAAAAGACAGGCCTCTTCACTCTGCCATGCTCCACTAACTTCTCATGTTTATCTAGAGTTGTGAATCCAGGATGAGTTTTTAGGTCTCATTTCATTTTCCTTCCTTTCTGCTGACATTGTATTAATTTTTTTCACTCCACTCCATTTGCTTCAGGAACCTAGATGGGACCGAAGGCCACTCCTGCCATTATCAGTGAGCAGTCCCTCTTTCCTACTCATCTGTTCATTCATCCATTTGTTCATTTATTCATTGACAAGTTCATTTGTCAGCACCACCTTATGGGTCTAGCATTCTGAACATAAATTCAAATTGGCCACTGACCCCACACTCATAGCTTATAGTATAGTTGGGGAAAAAGTAAAGTAGCATTTACCATGTAAGGTGATAAGTACAACATGTACAGGTACCATTGAAATTTTTGACATAACTGGAAGTTTCAGACTGGTCTGTGAGGAATTTCTTCTCTTTTAAAGTTACATTACAGGTGTGGCGTATATTCAATTTGTTCTTCATCTCAGATTTACTGACTTTTTTCTTTCCTTTTTTTTGGTGGCGGGGGGGGGGTCCATGTGGAAAAAAAACACTACCCAATGGAACTAGGATAGCAGTCTCATATTTTCTTTCTGTCGCTGAAACTCTCTCTAAATTGTATGTATGTCACACTTTTTCAACAGGCTATATATACCTCTCCGATGTATTGCTTTTAGAAACACTATAGATTTTAGTTGAATTTTCCTTTCTCTGTTTGTAATATTCAAGTTTTACATATGCTCCCTCTTGTTCTGGACATTTTGATGCTAGTTTAGAAGGCTATGTAAAGTAGACCCAAAATGTGTAAATTAAGAGCAGAAGCAGATTAATGTTGCCATAGTCTGTGTTGCCTGGTCTCAGGCAGAGGGCTCCTCAATCTTAGTGTTACCGACATTTTGAGCCACTCAAGTATTTATTGTGGGCGTCCTGCGAACTGCAGGGTGTTTAGCAGCATCTCTGACCTTCACCTACGAGATACCTGTAGCATCTTCTTCGTGATGACAACCAAAAATATCTCCAGACATTCCCCTGGGGAGCAAAATAGCACCCAGTTGAGAACTGCTGGTCTAGAATGTAGACATAGAGAAGTGCATCTATTTTGGAGGTAGAATTGGTTAAGACTTACCCATAGATCCCCTGTGGACGTTGAGGAAAAGAAAACGGTCAGAAATGAGTCCCAGGTTTTTGGCTTGCGTACTCAGTGGATTGGTGCTATTTAGTAGACACGGATGGATAGGGAAGACTGGGGAAGTACAAGGTTATGTATGGGGATGGGATAAATGGAAATCAAAGAGGTTTTTTTTTTTTTTTCAATTTTTAAACTTATTTTTAAATTACAGTTGACATACTATATTAGTTTCAGATGTTTGGCATAGTGATTGACATTTAAATACCTTACGAAATGATCACCCCAATAAATCTAATACCTACCTGGCACCATACATAGTTATTTCAATATAATTGACTATATTCCCTATGCTGTTCTTTACATCCTCGTGACTATTTTCTAACTGCGAATTGGTGCTTCTTAATCCCTTCACCTTTTCTACCCATCCCCCCAGCCTCATTTCCATCTGGTGACCATCAATTTGTTCTTTGTACCTGTGGGTTACTCTTTCGTTTGTTCACTTAATTTGTGTGTGTGTGTGTGTGTGTGTGTGTGTGTGTGTGTGTATTCATTCATTCCACATATAAGTGAAGTCATATGGTATTTGTCTTTCTCTGACATTTCATTTGGCATAATACCCTCTGGGTCCGTTCATGTTGTCACAAATGGTAAGGTTTCATTCTTTTTTATGGCCAAGTAACATTCCATCGTATATATGTACCGCATCTTCTTTATTCATTCGTATATCGATGGACACTTAGGTTGCTTCCATATCCTCACTGTTGTAAATAATGAGTTGTGATTGATTCGGACGTACCAAGTTTAAGATGTATATCAGAAATCCAAAAGAGATGTCAAATGGAATTTTAATCTGAAGCTCGAGGGAGAATTTTCTAAAGCAGTTGAACTAGATGAGAACAGCTACAGAGAGAGTATAAATGGAGAAGGAAAAGAAGTGATCTCAGGATCAAGCTCTAAGGGTGATTAGAGGAGTAAAGAACTTTCCCGTGAAGGAGATGGGAGGCCGTGCTCTCAGGGAAGTCTAGGGAGGAAAGTGCGTTAAGGAGCGTTCGCCTGTGGTAAAGGCTCCTGAGACATTCAGTACCACATGTTAGTTCTTATTTTATTTTTACAAGTAAATAAAATTATTTTTAGCTGTTAAAAAATTAGGTCCAAAAGAAAATAAGACAGTAGTAGAGACACAAATGAGCTGTGAAAAGAAATTAAAGTACTGAGATTTCCCAGTCATCAGGACCTGTACCCTTGCTCTGGACGTGCTACAAATCTTGGCTCTCCACATTCTAGAAGCCTTTATACTCTACACCGTCAGTTATTTGTGTTCACAAGACCACAAAGTAAAAGTAGATTGTGTCAGGGGCCCACAGCGCCACCCCAGGGTATACGATTTGCTAGGAGGACTCGCAGGACTTGGTAGACAGTCCCACTCACAAGTAAGATTTCTTACAGTGAAAAGACCCAAAAGCAAAATCAGGAAAGGAAGAGGCAGTTGGGGTGAAGTCCAGAGGGAACCAACACAAGCTTCCAAGAGTCCTCTGATAGTGGAGTCACACAGGACACACTTAAATTCCCATAGTAGTGAGTTATGACAAACCGTGTGAAACCTTGCCTATCAGGGAAGCTCAGTAGAGACTCAGTGCCCAGAGTTTTCAGTGGGAGCCAGTCATGAAGGCCCCTCTGCCCAGCACGCACCAGAATTTCAGACTTATAGAAGGAAAGCAGGTATTCGGTGTAAAGCACACTATTTATGAAACAGTTTAAGCACAGGGAGCCACTCTTACCGGTCCAGGATTGGTGGAAACTCTACCGAAATCTGAGTTCCCAGATGGCAGCAAAGGGCCAATGATGCAGGCGGACTTTCCTGAGAGAAGCTGTCTCAGGCCCTCTGTATTAACCCTTTTCTGTACATAGGCCAAAGTCCAGAAAAAATATAAGCATTGCTGGCATTGACACTAGCCAGAATTTCTCTGGAATGGACATTTGATTAATGAACTGTTTCCAACATATTCTAGGTCATTTAGATAGCTAGTAATCTAAAAATTTTGTCTCTTTGTATTGGGAATCAATTCAGTATATAATAAAATAATCGTAGTCTGTGATATCTGACAAACCTGGCTTTTAGTCATGGCTGAGCTACTTATTACCTCTCTGTACCTCCATTTCTGGTCATAAAACCTACCATTTTGAAGATTCACTGAGATATATACAGTGTCTAGAATAGTAACTGGCACGTAACAGGCATTCAGAAATAGCAGTGGCATTGGTATTGGTGTTAATAATTGCAGTAATGGTGGTTGTTTTATTATTGTCTTTCTTCAGTTAGATGTGCCATTACTTTTCTTGGATTAATCGGTTGTAATATCCACCCTACCGTATTTTCAGCTAAATGGCTTTCAGTTTTTCAATTAAAACTTCAGTTGAACAGTATCAGAGGCATTTTAATAAAAATTTTACTGAGCTTGATTAGTTGATGAGAAGTAAATTGCTCATTTTTGATTATCACATTAACTCTTTCTAGCCATTGGGGTACCATTTAGTAAATTACCTCTTTTAGTACAGTACTCAAAATGTTACCCAAGTGACCAGAAAGAGTTAATAATGCACCAACAGACTGCGCAGTTTACTACCTTCCTGCTATCAGATTAGTCTCATTATACTAAATATTTCTCTTCCTGTAATTGTCATTTTCTTTAAAAATAATATATTGGATATAGTTATTTATTTTTAATAGTCCTTCTAAGCTCAATAAAAAGTATAGTGAGTTCACTCGCAAGCCTACTGAGGGAATTTAAGGCATTGGTGCTCACTGTATAATACAGAAAGTAAATCTGATGGGGATAATAAGTGCATCGCACACAGTGCACAGAAAGGGCGTTATTTTTCAGGGGCACGAGTGATTCTTGATTTTGATCTGAGTACTAAGGTGTCGTATTAATGTGCCTCCCTAAGTGTTTGAGCACTGCATACAATTATGTCTCACAGTATTGTAACAGGTTCACTTTTGTGTGGCAGGAATTCTGCCTTTTTATAATGTATACATGATCAGTCCTCCTATGGATATGTTTTTACTACTAATTCTAATTCAGCTTTTAATTATTCAGCAGCGACTCTTACTCTCTCGTGAATAGGGACCTGTAATCAATTCTTAAAATCATATCTCTTACGTGAACATTTTTCCAGGTAGGCTGGGAAAATCATTACCACTCACTTGGAAAGAATACTTGACTCCTGAAGTACTAATTTTTTCACATAGAAAGTTGTCTTTTCATTGATATGTTATAGTCTCATAATCTGTGAGCCACTAAGTATTTACTGAGTCTTCACTGTATGTACAGCATTATGTCAAGTGCTTTGAGTGATACAGAAGTAGTATATGACTGGCTGACTCAGTCATTTATTCAGTAAGTACTTACTGTAGAGCCAGCTGTGTGCAGTGTACTCTGAGAAGACAAAGGTCAACGAAAAAGCATCAAAGAATTTGAGGTTTGGTTGGGGAGTTAATTAATGGTGACGGCATATTATAATAATGTCATTATACCTGGTGAAGTGCAGTAACAGGAATATGCCTAGCTACCTAGGAACGTCGGAGAGGGAGACCTAACCAGCCTGGAAGGAGTCAGGAAAATTAACCTATAAGAGATAACGCTGAGATGATGACTCTTACAACATGAATAAGAGTTATCTAAGGACATTGAGTATTTCTACCAGAGAGGACAATATAAAGGTACAAAGTTGAGAAAAATGATGAGGGGCCAAGGGCTGGTGGTACTCTAATTGTTTGTTGTTGAACATCACTTGCAAAGCAGAAAGCAAGGCTGAATAAGTAGGGAGACATAAGATCAGCACTATGCTATGGTTTAAATCTACTGGGTTTTTTAAACTAATTGGAGAGAGAAAACTATCATTTGCATATGATGTTGACAGTATTATGTGTGGTTAACAGTAGGTCGTTGGATTCCATTATTATATGCATTCTTCCCCAAAACCCATGTGAGGGGTTCATAGCGGTATAGTTTTAAGGATGTGCCCAAGAACAAAATGGCTCTTTTTCTGTCATACGCTGTATAGTCCCTAGGACAACCATTTGCACACGTGTCCAAGCAAGTTGAAATTTGGTGGATGATTTTTGTTTCATAACAGATTTCTTTGATATATGAAAAATCAGGATTTCTCTGGCATTGTAACTTGCTCCCTTCTCCTCAAATTAGCCCATCAGCCTTTTAATACATGTATCAGAAAAGGATGGTGTGGAGTATTATAGGAAACCAGCAACGAAGTTATAAATTTTTCTTAGATGATTAGCCCTGCCTCGAGAAATCCTGTAGAGATTCACCTTTCCTATGGAATATAAATTCTCAGTGGGACTAGGTACTTCATTATTTTCTAACTATCCCCCAGTAGGCATTTGGGTGAATTTTGATATTTGTCTGGAAATTCTTATTGGTATTTCTATTTTTAAAAAGACTTCTACTAATAGATTCTTTAGCAAAGACAGAAGGCTTCATAGGCCAGGATTTGGGCAGAGGTGAGAATCTCATCTTATTTCAACAATCTCTCAAATGACTGTTGTTCATTGCTGGTGGTGTTTTATTTTGTTTTAGCAAATATTTCTTCAACTATATAGTCCAAACATTTATGGTTTTAAGTTGTTACATTTTTTCATAAAGGATCGGAATGGCATTTGATCCATAAAGAATTGCTATGTATTATTATATAATATTAGTATCTACCTCTCAAAATTAATGAGAGAATTAAATGAGTTAAAGTATGTAAAACACATGGAACAGTGACTGGCACCCAGTAACCACTATACAAGTACTTGTTATTTATCTGTATTTCTAAAATACATGTTGAATTCACAACAGTGAAAAGTTCTGTCCGATAAGTAGATAAATAAATGCCACAACCACAAACAAATATGGTGTATTTTATTTCCATTAGATTTGCACATATTAACTATGGTTGTTTCTATTTTATTACTATGACTTTTATTTTCTGTTTACGGCAAGCTTTTCTTCTGGCTAGATCAAGTTTGTAACTTGTAATTATGTTAGGGCCCGTGTCACGTGGCCCTGTCCAGGGAAACATTGGTTGGGTTTTATAAGCTATTCTTATAAGATTTACATCCAAATAGCCTCTCAAGTCTTTCTTCTGTTGGTGTGACCATGTTCTAACAGTAGGGCTGCACGACCACTGAATGGGAGTGTCACAGCTAATGCCTCCACTGGGCATCTGAGCAAAACAGCTGCCAACATGCACGCCATGCTTTTTAGCTTCAGTGAAACTCCAGTTAGAAATCCTGTGAGGTCTCTTAGCGGCTGATGACAATCACAAGTAGGTCACAGGATCAAATCCTGGCTGCCGGGGAAAGTATATACTTTTTTTTTTTTTCCTTCTGCCAAGGGAAAAAAAAAATAACTGACTTGCTTATAAAATAAGCAGAAGTGACTGCTGCTCATCTTCAGGCTCGGCTCCTGTGTTTCTTGCTCTGATGACTTAGAACCCTGTGCACACAGTAACATTTCATGTTGCTTCAGGCTTCACTCCTCAGCACGGAGCCTGTCTCTGCTAGCTCACAGTGAAAGTTCTGTGAAGTCACTACTCCTTATCCCATATGCTTGAAAATTTCAACCCTTGCCTCTCCAGGTCTCAGAAAGCTTAGGTTTAAGTCACATAACTATTAGGTATTTTGTTTGTTAGGTGGAATTTCTTAACTATTTCACCGTCTGTCAAGGAACCTCTTTTTTCCCTGCTTGTTTACTTTACACATTCAGTGATTTGTTCACCAAAAGCCTGATAGTTGGAAAGATACATATATGCTAGATACTGTCCAGGAGTGTCCGGAAGAATGAAAGAAAGACAGTTAATTTTGTGGTTCGGTTGGAAAGGAATAAAGATCATAAGGGCCTGCAGTGTGGATAAAGTGTCACAGAAGCTGTGACACAAGTCTGCCTTCTTGACCCTAAGAATCCCTCGTTTTGTTTCTAGACCTTCCCCATTTCATTCTTCTTGCATTCTCTCTGCATCCTGTGGAACTCTCACATAAACCACAGTGTGTCCATGGTGGTTTCCTAAATCAGTTTTCAGAAGGACCAGCTCATATAGTTCACCATGAGCCAAAATCTGTAATTGCAGAACATAAATTCTCACTATGTAAATATACCTGGTCTCTTTCTCTTCTACATAAGGTCTCTGTTGTCTCGCGTGATCTTCTAATTACTTATACTGAAGCCTTTTACCAATTGTTTGTACCAAATTCTGCTTTCATCGTCGGTTACTCCCTAAACCAAATTCTCAACTTTGGTCAAGTAAACTATTACCATTCCTTAGTCAGGTACCTTGCTTTCTCCTATTTCTTGCCCTCTGCTTTTGCAAAACCCTTTCCACTCACATTCAGAATGCCTTTGTTTCTCCTCAGTATGAGACCTTTTTTTTTTTTTTGCCTTTGTTCAAAACTTCTCTGTGATCCTGTCCCTATATAATCTCATTGCTTCTGTTAATTCTAAAATTTCCACTTGTGTTTAATTACATAGCTATGACTGGTTACTTAATGTTGATTTTGTATTGGAGGTCTATAGATCTATTTGTGTACCTATCTCCGTTATGTTGTATGCTCCCGTGTCTTAAGTTTCCCAAGGCCCAGTAGTGTTCTCTGAATGTGAACAAATGCAAACTGACATGCATTTGTTTTTCTGTGGAAGAGAGCTGACTCTTCCTACTACTCACTGACCACTATTTTAGGGAGTGAATTGTTTGCAATCTTCTCAATGGCTCAACTAGTTTTCATTAAGTGAGCCTTCTTAAGCACTTTCCATTTGCTTTTGACAGATCTTTTGGGACAGGGGTTAAAATGCTGGTTTCGCCTGACATTTGAATATTAAAATACAGAAATTAACTGTTTCAGTATAAACTTTTCTATAGTATTTTTTAAAATTCCTGTGCCAAGACAGGCAAATATTCCTTATTTGGCAGATTAAAACAATAGACTGCATTGGGCAGAAATACAGCTATTTTGCCAAAGATCTTCCCAAGAAGAGTTCGATGAAACAATTTTATTTACAAGTATTATGGAATGCCTAGAGGCATTAGGCATTTTGCTAAGTGCTGAGAATACAAGAGTAAGCAAATCCACATAAGGGTCCCATTCCTCAAGAACTTACAATCTAATAAGAACATCAATGAAATGATCACACAGATAAATGTAGTCACCACCAACACAGGGCTTACTCCAGGAACTGTTACCTATGCTGAGATTTGAAGAGTTGGTAGGACATAAACAGGGACAGAAGAGGAGCGGAACGAAGGGGATTATAGGTAAGGGGCAGAACATAAGCAAAGGTAGTAGGAGGGAGCATGACACCTTTGTGGAACTGAGGGACGATCATTGTGGCTGGAACACGGCAAAGGGGAGCACGATGCAATGGTAAGCTATGTTTAAGGGTTTGGATCTTTAACCAAAAAGCAATAAAGTGTGCTAGGGCTTGGAAGGATGGGACCAGATCCATATTTTGAATTATTACTTTGACCACAGCATAGTAGAACAAATTGGAGACTGCAACGAGGCGGTAGTGGAGAAGAAAATAAGTAGGTGGATTTTGGAAGATATTTATGAGACAGTGTGGACTGAATGTAAGAGTGAGGGAAAAGAAGTTTTCCAAGATGACACCGACATTTATGATTTGCATGAAAAGATGGGACAGTGGTGCCGTTTTCTGATATAGAGTGTATTAGTGAAGAACAAAGTTTTACGGCTGGGGGAGGTCATGAGTGTTGTTTTGAACATATTGAGTATGGAGCATTTTACAGTCTCCAGGGGGAGAGATCAAACAAGCAGTTAGATAGAGAGCTGAGAAGCAAAAAAGGAAATGTCAGGGCTATAGATATAAATTTCGAAGTGATCATTATATGGATGATAATTGAAGCTGTGGGTGTAGATGAGATTGCTTTCACTTTATATGTGATTAGTTCTTATCTGGGTGGATGTCAGCAGATCTCTAAACACCTCTTAGCATCCATTTTTCTTACTTGAACAAGAATTGGGGTAGATCAGGAGATCTCAACCAGTACATCAGCATCTAACAGCAGATATCAAAAACTTACCTGCTAGACCTCTTTTGACTAAGTTCCCCTCAGGGATTTACTTTTTAACGCCACATTGCTGAAGAAATAAAAAGTAATGGAAAGTTGTTGCTCCTCAAAAAACAGTTGTAGTTTTTAGCTAAGATGATTTCTAAGTTGCCATCCAGTTTTAGAATTACAGAGCTGTGATTCTATTGCATGGTTAAAAATGTTAAGACACCAACAAAAAAAATCAGTTGGTTTATTTAATATGCCTATAGTTTGCATTGAGATACCTATTTTTGATTTGTAAGAGTTCATTAATAGATACATATTTTTTGATTGATAGTATATCAAGAAACAGTTCTTTGCATCTCCATAATATACCCCAAGTCTGCCAACTCGTCTTCAGGCCCATTATAGCCACCCGGGTCTGAGCCACTCGCTATCATCTCTGGCCTAGACCTCTACAATTGCCTCCTGGCTTGGTTTCTAGCAGGCAGAGTATCTTTTAAATCAAAAGCCCCTTCTTAGTTTTATCCCGCTCGAACCCTCCCGTGGCCTACACGACCCTGCATAACCTGCCTTTCGCCTACCTTTCCAGCCTCGTTTGGTTCTTCTTTTGCCGCTGCTTCTTGACCTCCTTTTGGTTTTAAAACTTAACCAAGGTCTCCGTCCCCATCACTGCTGCACAGTTGTTTTCCTTTTTCAGGAAGTCTCTGCCCATCTGGCTTGATAGGGCTTCTCCCTCTCTATTTAGATCTCAACTAAATGTCCGCTCCACAGTTCTCGCACTCCCCAAGTGGGGCCCACCATTTTTACTCCATGTCTTTGTCCTCTTTGCTTCTTTTCCTAGCAGTTATATTAATTTGTTGTTTCCTTTTTGTTTGCTTTTCTTTCTGGGAAAATTGAAAGCTCTTGATATCAGGGTCCATGTCTGTTTTGTTCACTTCTGTATACCAAGTACTTGGTACCATGCCAGGAACAGTGAGTGCCCTATAAATATTTGTTGAATCCTTGAACACATTGAACATTTACCTTCTTATTTGTGTTTTGCTTCAGTTAATTAACATAGGTTTTTATTCTGTGGAAACCCACACTACCCAGGTAACTGAAATAGAGTCTGGGAATGTGCAAAGAAATCGAGAAGCCTACCAGAGATTTAATTTGTCCACAGCTTATCCAGAAAATGGTTGAGCTACATATGGATAGTCTAAAGAGTGACCAAGAGGTGTCTGTTTTTGAAAAGGTTCTACCCATGTCCCTTCTGTTAGCAGAGATCACTTCAAAATGTATGTTTTGAATGCATATTGGAATCTGAATACACATGACTTAAAGTTTCTAATTGCAGGTTTGCAACATGTTTAGATTTATAATACCTGATCTGTAGGATCCTTGCTGAATTAAACCTATGCTTTAGTTTTCCAAATATTGAATATGCATGTTTTTACAAAATAAATATGTTCTCTTCTGTTTCATGATCTACCTCATGTGATTAATTCTCCTGAACAAGCAGGGATCTTGACCTGTAGCTGCTTACATCTGCCTGTTTGTTTAGCAGAACGCAGAATAATGGTAAAGCAGAGGAATGGTGCAGGTGTATGTGTTTGCTTTGCAAACACCTCTCCCTTCTCAGTCCAGAACATGCTATGAGCTCTTAATTTTAGATTTTCTTGGCTTTGCTGGTAATGGAAAGTGCTTTACAGATTTATTTCTAAACTATATTATAGTTACTTTTTCTCATAGTGCTTTTAACTGTTTGATAAATTGTTGATACATTATGGATACAAATTTATTATTCTTATATGTTACCAACACTCCTTCAAAATAGAATGGTGAACCTGCACACTTCCCCTTGCATAATAGCAGCCTTACACATCTTTCAGCTTTTTCGTTTTTTCCTTGGTTCCTTCTATAACACCTACTTTTCTGGTCCATCATGTTGAACATACACTCTCCCTTTCTCCATTATCTAATTTCCATGACAACCAGAGGTGGTTGCTAAGTACTGATTTCATCCAGGCTCTTTTGATACCAGTGCTCACTCACTACACTACCAACCCAAGGCTAATGTGGACTGGTGCATTCCCATTGGAGTTCATTACATCGCAGGCAAATGACAGCTTGTTCATAGTTTGACAGAATTCTCCATTTTTCACATTTATATAAGAAGCCACATTTTTATTTTAAATTTCTTGCTTGATATCTATCTCTTCATATAAAGTATCCTAGGGATATTTTGTTGTTATAGCTGTGAAGGGACTGAGAAGAAACAAATGCTTTGTAGTAGCCACATAAGCAGTTTCCTTTGCCATCCCCCTCAAAAAAATAAAATAAAATAAAATAAAAATAAAAATAAAAATAAATTTGCTTCCCGTATCTGATTGGAAGTGAGAAGAAACCACCCATGACTCCCATTCGGAATTCCTCCAGTCCAAACCTAGATCGTCCTGTTGTTTTAGGAAACTATGAGCTGCCTTCAGCTGCACAGTATTCACAGTAAACAGGAGTTTTAGGGACTTGAAGAATATCCGTACTTAGAACACACACTCTAACACCTCCAACACAGGTTGCCAACACTCCGGAGTGAAAAACAGGGAGCTCACGGACCTCCAAGCTTCTGCAGCTCTGCTGGGGCTAAGGGCACTTCTCTGGCCCTAGGAGGGTGGGCCTGTCCATTCTGGCATTCTTTGGTTAGTCTCCTGATATAGATGTTACTCCGGAGATGGCAGATGTGTGGCATTTATGTTAACACTCATACGTCACATGCTCATAGCAGACATCCGTGGTGGGCCGTGGCAGTCCTGGACAGCCTTGGAATCTTTCTTAACACAGCAGTCACTCTCGGCTGCCATTCTTGTTTTAAAAAGAAGCAAAAGCACTCCCTGAAATCATTCTAACTCTAAGTTATTCTTACTCTATGCTTGTGCTGTCTTTCTCCCGTTCTCACCCCACCTGTGTCTCCCACCATGGAAACTGGACACATATTTTCATGATCGCTTTATGATCTAAATGACCTATCATTTGCTTTTACAAAATGAAAAACAGATGACGTGATTTTTTTTTCTTCTCTCATCTACTTTGCAACCCAGCAGTAACTTACCTAAGTAAGCACTTAGAAGAGTAGGTAAGATACCATAGACGTTTACAAAGTCTGTCCTAGCTATAATTCTGATGTATCCAGTGACGCTGCAAAAAATTTCACTTCTCCCAGAACTGTGTTTTATGGTGGTGTGTGTGATGTGCGTTTGTGTGTGTGCACGTGCATTGGTAGCTGTTCCAATCAAGTAAAATGTCAGCACAGTAATTATAGACCAAAAAAGTTCACGTTAAAGAATTAATTCTGTTCATAGGCAAATTCACGATGTGGAAACTCGTATTTTAAAAATGAAGCATTTTCTTTTAGTTCTTTTCCAATTAAAGACGGGTGGAGTAGGTACTGTTCTCCAATGAAGTCTATAATAGCAAAACATCCTTCTGGATAAGGAGTGTGCTGTTTGAGTTTTCCAGCTCATCTTGTAGGATTTCAAAACTTAAGTGCTAAGCTTCTAGCGTTTTTCGGATTAAGACTCTGCGTTAGGTGAGTTCTTCTAGAGAATTGGAGGGCAAATGTTAGGCTCGTCGGCATCTGAGAACTGCAGAAGCAGTCCACCCATTGTTCGAGTCACGCTTTCAGGGCTCAGCACTTTTCACTGATGAGTCTGCTTTTGAAGTATTTTCTTTGCTTAATTTGCTTCACCTTTGAGATCCTTTCAGCAGTATTTCCTTTTTAAAATATCATGCATTCTTCTTGAGAAGAATTGGTCTTTCAGATAATATAAAGAAACGTAGAATTCTTGTAATCTGTCAAGTGTGGCTAGAAACCTCAGGGCATTAAGGACAGTTAGAGAGAGGGATCTGGAAGGAGAGTCTTTGCAGTCTAATTATAAATCTGCTTCTTTCCCCCCTTTTAATTTAGTCTAACTATAGAGAAGTTTATCTAGGCAAAGAAAATGAGAAATTGAAATTTGTTTTTTCTGTGTAGTGGGAAGTCAGAGTGAGCGTCCTGCCTCGGGGTTGTAGTTATGTAATGGAATATTACTCGTGTATGAAAATAGTTCAAGGTCTTATAAAAATCTACTCAAATCCAATACCTGTTGTTTTACAGAGAGTACCTTTTAAAAATTATCCAAGATAACCACTCATTTTTTTTAAATTTTAAGTTAAAAAAAAATTGTTAATGTGGAATTCAGAACAGAAAATAGCAATTCCTAGAATAACTCATGTGGTCATATGTATGTATGTATGTACATGTGTATGTATGTAAATGGGTGCATAATTTAAATGCTGAACTTGAGAATTTTAGTATACTTCGATTCACAAATACATTAAACAACCGTCTTTGCAGGCCTATTTGCTGAGGGCTGCTCTTCAGAATAGTATTATTTATGGCTAAATTTCTATTTACTAAAAATCTCTATTTACTAAAACTAAACATTGGGGTCACAGTTCTTGAAAAACCTCTTATTTCCTTCTCTTTCCTGCTGCAAGTAAATCTGTGTCTTTTCTCTCAAGTGGTAACATCTTTTTCAGATGTTAATAATTTCAACATCTGGTGGACTTGTTCTTGATTTTATTCCATGAAACCTCGTTCTGGCTTTAAATGTTAGCCTCTGACTCTTGCTTAAATGTTTATTTCAGATTTCCTGCGTTTTCATTCACTAGAAACAGGTTATTAATACCTCTAACAATAGGTATATAGAGAGGATCTTCTATTACTATAAATCTGCCCTCCGGTAATGTGAACTGTTTCAGGTTAAAATAAAAGGTGTCTATTTTTGTAACCCCAATACCTAATATAGTGTTTAACCTGGAGTAGTTATTGAGTGTTTGTTGAATGAAAACGTGTCCTGAGGTGCTGGGGTGGGGAAGACAGATGTTCAATTCAACTTCCATTGCAAGAGTCGAGTGGTGCTTCAGGGAGTTAGCCAGTTGAGAATTGGTTTAAGTTAAATTGGTTTCTGTTAAAAAAAAATCTTTATATATAATTGTACCTCCCTCCATCCTCAATAAGACACGGATGATAAAGTTACCCCTCCTTCATTTAAACTGAGCTCTCAAGCTCACTTTTCTGACTCTGACAATATTCTGTTCATGCTAACAATCATTTTTATAAAAATATAAGAGCAGAAATTGCAGGATGACTATATAAACTGTACAAATGCATGCTAAACTAAGCGAATTTGCACAAAGAAATAAGTTTTAAAATTCCGATGATTAGAAATGGTACTGATAAAGTGCACTGAATCCGTTATAAAGTATACAAAAGGAGAGGAATAATAATATAAGGATAAAATTAATAAAGTAAATATAATAAGACTCACTGAAAATATCATTACTGCTTTACGTGACTTAATGTGACCCCCTGTCCATTAGGCAAACTAGTAAAATTTGATAATCGTGCAGAAGTATTCTAAGGTGGCACCTTTATTGTGTTTAAAGTTAAATGGTACGTGATATTTGGGAGTGACAAGACCATTCATCAGCTTGGGCCTTCGTAGCAAGTTTTTTCTGTGTTAGCATTTTTTCTTTACTTTACTATTATTTAAAAATAACTCTTGATTTGCTTTCTAGTACTAGGTGACATTCTGAGTTCTAGTGATTGCTGAGCCATTAATTCATCTTTTATTGAACCTCCTATGTTTCAATACTGCGAAGACGTACAGAAGTTGGTTCCTACTTTTGGGGATCTCCTAGTCTAGCTATGTGATATTTAAACTTATTTTATTTTGCAATGTTTGGACCTACATCAGAATTCATTTTTGTTGCACCATTCTGAAACTTGAAGGATATTGTGAGGCTCACCAAGCTAACTAGAGAAATAGAAAATGAGACTCTTGTAGGGGGTGGGGGGGAAAAAAACCCTCAAGAAGAATCGAATTGTGTAATGGGAGAGAAAGCTAAATGGAGATATATTAATTGTTTTGAAACTGTAATGCATGGCGACCCATCTGGGCCTAGTATTGGCCAAAGATGGTAAAAGGAAAAAGTGGATTAAACTATAGAATGAGATATATTGTTAGACTAGAAGATTTAGGACCAAGTAAATTAGTTTAATACACATCCTATTAACGAATGTACTCCAGACATTTTTAAAGGATAATTTTAAACTATATAAAATATCTTGTGTTTCCTGAGTTGAAATTTGACTGAATTTAGGGATCGACTACAGAAGAATGTTTAAAGTTCTGTATAGTCCTTCAGAAAATTACAGAGCTTGAATAGGGAGAAAGCGAACACTTGGTTCCAGGAGATGTAGTCACAGCAAGGCCATCCCCGTTAAAAGAAATATATCCTAATTCACTTTTGTAATCTTAATAAATCATTTAGAAAATTGAAACTCACATAGTATGGATAAACTTAAGGGCAAGACTTTGATCTTTTTTGATCTTTTAAAGATAACAGTTTATTTTAAGCAGCGTCTCATTCCTTTGCTCAGTTGCCTGTTGCTAGGGAAGATGTATACAAAAGAGTTAACATCTGTCATTTAAAATGGAAAGGCATTTTTGCTGTTGGCTTTTGTATTTTTTCAAATTATAACAGCTCGATAACTTGGAGTAGGATCTCAACCTTCAAAGAAAATGGAGAGTTAGAATTCATCTGCTTTGTGATTTAACTTATCTCAAAGCCTCTGATTTTTAAACCCTTTCACTTCAGGTGCCAAATTGACTCAAAGCACAAGACCCCTAAAATCTTTCCTCTTTGCCAAACGAACAATTTTCTGTCTACTCCATTACCATACAGCCACTGAAATCTAATATTCGGTAATATGCTTAGGATGAGGTCTCAACTTTTCCTCATAAAAGTCTTCTGTATCATTTTAGTTACGGCTAATGTTAGGCACTGATGTATACACTTTTGTGGTCCCTGACAAAAAAATTAGCCTGGGAAAGTGAATATCCCTTGGGTAAGGAGCTATTTATTTCTCTTCTCTTCATACTTTGGGATAATAAACATTTTTAAAACATAACAGAGATTTTCTGTTGCCTAGTCAGATCTCTTCTTGATCTCTGATTATCTTTTTTTCCCCCCCAAAAAATAAATAAATAAAAATCTTTTCTTTTGTGTTTGTATTTCTTAGTCTTAATGCCAAAACCATTTGTACTGTACTCGTAATATACAAAAAATATATATTTGATCAGTTTAAGTATTTCAACTTTTGCCAAGAAGTAATTACTGTCCTCATCACATCTGGCCATTGACTTGGAAAATTTTTTATAGTGTGTTTGAACAATTCCTTGAACTATATTATCCTTGTAATTCATATTTTTGAAGCATTTACGTTTTTCTACCTTTTTTTTCGTAAAGATAGAGACAAAACCAGTTATGTCCCCTCTGAATGTGGGCTTCTCAGCTTTCAGAGGAAAGTGTCTGGTACTCTCCTAGCATTAACTGTATATCTTTTTCTAAGAATGATTTCAGCCTTTTCACAGATCAGGAGGTTTGGAATAACAAATGATTCCTTCCACAAGGAGACTACCTCCCAGATGGGCTAATCTGCCAGAAGTATAACATACTATAAATATGATAATGGCCAAAGGTAATTGTCATATAACTTGGAATAAGAAACTGAGATCCAAAAGAATCTAGAAACGGCATAATTGATTCTATAGCGGAAGTGATATCTACTCGAATTTTTAAAAAGCAAAACTTAAACCAAAGGACAAAATTATCTCCAAGAATCAACTAGGATAAGATTCAGAAACTTGGTCCCAGATAACTCTACACAGATAGTTGAAGCTAAATGCATATCCGTGCTACTCTCGCTAATCATTCATGTTTTATTCGAACTATTCGGAAATGTAAAATGAAAAGTAAAATTCAGAAACCTCCATAATTAGAGGGGTAATTAGGACGACCAGCTTTATTCTTAATCTGACATTTAAACACTGAAAATGATGATTAATTCTAATGTTTATTTACTCTTTCAAACAAGTTATTTTAAAAACATTATGATTTGAGAAATTTAAGATTTGCCGTTATCTCTATCTATATCTATCTATATATTTGATTTATTGGATGCCTACTATGAGCAAGCCAGTATGCCAGGCAATGTGTGTATGTGTGTGAGATTTAATTTAATGTTCATGGCCCTGAGGAGCTGGTATTATTAACCCTGTTTGGCAGATGAAGAATCTGTGGCATGGAGAGGTTAAATAACTTGCCCAAGGTCATAGGATTATTAAGTGGCAGTTGAAATGCAGATCTATCTAAAATCCATGGAGAAAAAAATAATCAAAAGAATTCTGAAACAAAGCCCTCTCCATCATATCATGAGACTTGAGAGACAATGAACAGTGTCTGATTTGTCTTTTTGCAGCTTTAATTCTATTTCCACTTTGCTCCTTTTCCTTTTAAGCTTCCTTTTTTTCTTTTTTTGTGATTTATGTTTCTCTTTCTAAAGCCAAAGGAGTGAGCAGCTTAAAAGGTTAAAGAAAAGAGAGAATAGGGAGGCGGAACAATTGTGGTCTCTTCATTTTTTTCCCCTCAAGTGTAAATGCCACAATATCCCGAGTCTTCCAAAAAAAGCAGTGAACGTGGTTACTTACTTAGCTCACGTTCACAGCCATGTGAGTACATGCTGGAAATGTATGGTAAATGCAAAGTAAGGGCATAATTAACATAACAAACCATTCTAATAGAATTAGTACATGACTAAATGAAGCAAGCCATTCCAAATTATTCTGTATTGTTCATTATAATTCTTTTCTGACATTAGTATAAATGTAACTGTAACCTATCAAAGTTTTTTTTTAAATCAATAAATACTGTTTGACTCTTGGTCCCTATTAACTATAATACTATTTAAGTCTTATTTAAAATACCATGCCTATGTGGTAGATATTATGTAAGTATAATTCAGAAAAAAATTAGTTGCCCGATAGTAACAATGGATGCTTTTAAAAAACTATTTTCAGTATTTTTAAGGGAAAAAATTATCTGTGTGGCTTGGGGCTTAAACATAGATTTGGGGCTTAAAATACATTTAAAACTGCAACATTCTAAATGAAATGCTGTGCCTGATTCATAGTAGTTGCTCAATAAAAAAGCATCGAGTGACTGTTGTAGTAAATATTAATATAAATGAAAAAGCCATACGAGTAAATAACATGGCAAGGAAATTTAATATCTCAAACAAGCAAATGCAGATATTAACTTAAATGCCTTATATGAATTTTAAATTGTTACCCTTCAAAATTCAATAATATATTAATTAATATGATGATTTCTAAAATGTAATATTTTAATAATTTTCTGAAAATTAAATTTTAAAACGATTCATTAACTCGGTACTCTCCTAAATTAATACTGTTTTTTCAAATGCTTAAAAATTATTGTGAGAGAATAATTGTCCAGGTCTCAATGCTTGATGCAAAAAATAATAGCAGTACTTTTTCTGTTTAGTCTCTTTCTCTGTCCAGATGCACCACTGACTTGAGCCTCATTGTCCCGAGCCCATTAAGAGCAGCAGAAGTTTTACCCCACTTGTCTGCCCTTTTCTTAGGAATGTAGAGATCTGGCTAGAAGGCAGCAACCACCTCCCTGGCTCCTAGTAGACCAAGGATTCCTATTGTCAGGTGCAGTGGGCATGAAAGCAGCAATTTTACAGCACAAAAGCTCCAATAACATTTACTTCGGTTGGCTGAGATTGAAATGCACACAGGCACTGTTCAGTCTTGGTTGCTTAAGCACCAGCTTCCCTTGGCTTTTTGCCACTTTGTGCATTTCAAAGAGACAAGTCCTTTAAGGAAAAAAAGAGTTTTCCTTGTAACTTACAGTGGAGTAAACAGACCATTGAGGCATAGTTTATTGCATTACAAACTCAACTATGCAAATTATTCCAAATTGAATGCAATGAAGTAATTAGTGAAATCATTTGGTTATTAGAATTCATAAGTATGAATTGTCCTGTTTTAAAAGTATAAATTTTCTAAAGAATCACTAAAAGATTTATATTTAGGGAATGACAGCTTACCTCTTAAAAGTTTTTCCTAATTCAAGTATTAAAGTTCAAGGTTCTCCATTTACAAATATCTCCTTCCCCTTCCCGCTCTCCTGTAGCTGACACTCTGTTGAATTAATATGGGGGTGGGGGGGTCGTTAGTATGCACATTAGATTGCCAGGCAAACACTGAAATGAGGGTGACCCACTCCTACTGGATAAAGGAGACATCACTTCCCTCGTTATTATATAAAGTATAGGCAGAGAAAGGCATGACTGTACACAGTCGAAAACATGTATATCCTGACACTTGCTGAGCTAGGTAAAACTGCATATAGAGTTGTTCTTTCATCAGAGTCCCCAGAAAATAGGCAAGGAAAGCAAGAGGGTTGCACATTACAGTAATCTAGAAGTATTGCTTTAATCAGTGATTTTATTCATTCCTGCAGCCAAATTTATCATACACCTATTATGTGCTAAAAATGAGTAGCTAACTATGGTTACTAGACATTGTTATTTCTACAAGACTCCTACGTTCTGTATCTGTTGTTTTTGTAGGGTTTTTTTGGAGGCGGGGCGGGGGGCGGGGGCAACCTTAAAACCAAATCATAAAATCTCATGTAAAATGAAATGTCTTTTCTCATTTCCATTCAACATTATCTCTAATGATTATCTGTTAATAAATCAATCCTGTTTCTACTAGTCAGATTAAACTGCAAATTTCAAAAGGATATTGTCAAAACTGTACAAAATGATTACAATATTTAACTGGGACCCTATTTACTGTTCATATTGCCAACTCCGATCATTTGCTTGTGTGAACTAAGCACCCTGAGCTTCATTAAAGTTATTGTTTATAAATAAATTATAATTGAATTTCTGCAATTACATTTATTTTCCACATTTTGTTAAATAAACTAGGGCTCAGCTCTTAATCAGTATGTTCAGATACTCATTTATTTTAATAAAGCACTAGCATCTTATTTAAGCTAACAAATGAGCCATCATTCACAAAGAACCCTAAGCAAGACCTTATTAATCCATGTGTTAATAGTTTCTTTATTGACGAATTGTCCCCTGCTCAGCGCTACTTGGAGAAGCCACAGGGCACAAAATTATGGGCATTAGAGTTCAAACTATAGTCTCCCTACATATTCTAATCACACCCCAGGGCAGGGAGATGCCTGCTTCCCCTCTCCCCACCTCCACACCCGCCTGGGCTCACCCCACTAACCTCCAGCTTCTGCACTGCCACCACTCCAGCTGAGAATCAGAATCGCTTCTGAATTGATGGTGTCCCTGGGCTGTGCTCATGCATAAAAAGGATTCATGTGTATCAGAAACACTTTTCCCTAGATGTCTGCTCCATTCATATGTATTTACACTTCAAAATTTCCGCTAGAGTTACCTGCCCACTGCTGAGTTGCAATCCTAGGTTACTTCTGGCTTTATCAGATAGATTCCATTTTTTTCAGAGTAAATACAAAGAGAAAAGAGAGAGAACTTATAAATAGACTTGGCAGGCTTTGCTTCTCTACCTTGTCGTGCTTTTATCTATAACTACAATCTGATTTTCCTTTAATGTATCGGGAAGGGCTTAAATGGCATCTGAGGTAATCTTGAGTTTCTGGGTTACTTTTCAGTAGTTTGCCCTCTTTGGAGTGTATAAGAGGAAAGAACGGGAGTGATCCTGCCCTGTCAATACATGACTGTAGTGAAAAACGCTTCAGAAAACAAGCGAAGCACTCCTAATGAATTGTGCTTTTGGTTCTTTGAGTCTGCACAGCATCTCTTTCAGGGTTTTACAGCTGGACTCTGGCTGTAATTGCTATTGGGATGAAATGCACAACATGGGGTGTCGAAGCTAAGTACTTGTAGTGTTTTAGTGGCCAAAAATATATGGCATGGTAGGAATAGGAGGCTTCACGAAATTTACACTCGTATATCTTCATGTTCCTCACCATTTCTGACATGCTGCTGATTTGCCAGCACGCACTCCAGATGAGGGTGATAAAACTGGCATAGCCGAAAGATGTTGTTTCTTAAAAGATACTGTACATCCATTGAGTAAGAGAAAGTAGATCGGGGATATGTAAAAAGCCTCTGTAGCTGTTTGTTCAACAGTAAAGACAGTTGATATTAATCTCATCAGTGCAACAAAACAAAAAAGATTACAGTTTTAATCTCATTATCATGTGATACAAAATGGCACACATTAAAGTATTTGTCCTAATGCAAACAAGAATCCTCTATTTCTGTAGTATCAGCTCTCAGACCCCTTGTCCTGATTTGTCATTAGATATAAATCAGTTTTTATGCTTCTTCCGGAGAAGCTTTAAAACCTAATGTTTTTTTTTTATTTGAGACAATATAATTCTAAAGAGGGTAAAATTGATAGTTTCACTAGAGAAAAGTATCATATTCAAAATTATAATGTATAAGAATAATCCAGTGTCCACGCTGATCCATCCTGATGGTTATTTAAGGCATAATCAATGAGGCTTGGAAGTTAATGCAATTCAGTTGGCATCATAATTCTCCAGGGTGTCAGCTGTGACCACTGAGTCTCCAAACAAATTAGATAATTCTTTATTGAACATTACTCTCTGCGTTTTCTATTTTGTTCTCTTCTTTTCATTTCTCTTTCTTTTTTCTTCATATCTTAGTTTTGTTTTCTGAAAATCAAGCCTCCTTGCGTCAATTTAGGGAAAGGATTTTGTGGTGCTTACATTAATTCATATCTTAAAAGCAGTTTATATATTTATATATGTTAATTATGAAAATAATAGAATGCACAGGACTGAACTATTTAATATTGTCAAAAGTGGTATAATGCAAAGTTTCCTAAAACCTCTGAAAGGGATAATTTTCCTGGTTGCCATAGAAATGAGGAGTTCCTTGTTCTTTGGTCTTTGCTCAGATCCTGCTACTTTTATTTAATTACAATAAAATAGTAACCATTAATCAAAAGATCCTTTGTTCTATTTAGAATTCAAACTTTTGTTCTCCTGAACGTATTTACCTGCCTTTCTAGGATTACTTTCTAATAGCAAAGCCAGAAAATGGCAACACGATAGCCTGAATTGAGAAGAAAAATGTGCCCCTTATTGCAAGTACCCTATAGTAAACTTTAAGATTTTCTATTGATTTCTTTAATGCCCAAGCTTTGCTGTATTCTATTCATAAAGTGTTTTCACTCCACTGGTCACTTTAAGTTTTATTTCATTCAGAATTACTTTAAAGCACATGCTTTTATTGAAATTCAGTTTGAGAAATGGAGAATTGGGAATCCTCCATTATAACATAGTGCAATACACAGCCATACACAGCACACACACACACACACACACACACACACACACACACACACACACACACACACACACACAGCCTAATCCTGGCAGCATTGCAGTACACAGGGGTAAGTTCTTAGAATTAAAATTTCAAAAGTGTTTTAATGTAAACATACACAGTTGCATTCTTAATACATATTCCACAATTTTCTCTCAAATTTCTTCTTTAACATTGAATTGAGAGCTGATTCCATTTGAAGGTGATTCAGTCATTTAATATTTCAAAACTTTGGTTATTCCCTAGAGTCTGCTTCCTTTGCTGCTGCTTCTGCAAACAGTGATTTCCTAGTAATGCCAGCAGAAGCAACCGAGTGAAGCTAATGCAGTCACTCTGCCAGGGCGGAGAGATTTTCAAGGGAAGCAAGGCAGTTTCACTTGTTCTTTCCTACTGATTAATGCCGTCAGTGGGTGGTCATGCCTGCTCTGTTCTTGAACAAAGGACTTCCTTCTCAGAAGCAGCAGGAATAAAACTGACAAGTATCACATCTGTTTCGTGCTGCTTCTCCAATTCCCAAGGGCTGGCACCACATATCTAGCAGCAGTTCTGATGGTACCACGAGGGAAACAAGGCAGTAGGGTATCATAAATGAAGATATTCTGCTCGAGCGAAGGAGGAAGGGAAAAGAAAATATCAAACAACAACCACATTTTAAAAAAAAAAAAAAAACCAGCATTACAGAAGAAAAATAAATGAGCTAAGATACAACTTGTCACAGAAGGCAATGTTTTAGATTGTCTTTCCAGTTGGTATAAAATCTAAGAGTTTATATATTTTAAAAAGTAGCGCACGGTAAAGTTCATCTCTCTCTCCATATACGTCCAAAGATCTAGCCCTGTATAAAGAAAGCATGGTTTAACGTGTGGACCACGTCCAACTGGTAGTAACTTCTGGCCTTTGCTGTTGCTCTCTGCAAATGGGAAGAGAAGTGGCAGGCAAAAGTTAAGCGCCAAAGAGGATTTAACAATTATAATTAATAACTGAACAAATGGAATATCAGGAGATGGGCTCAGAACAGCATGGATGGAAAATGTTCTAAACTTGGATTGGCTGGTGGTTGTAAAATTCGGTATGTTTATTAAAAATTGTTGAATTTATGAATTCAGATTTCAAAATTACAAATTTTATAGTCTATAAATGATATCTAAATAAAGGGTTTTTTAAAAAACTAGTTTATGTTGTTATTGTTCTTTACAGTTTAAAATACATCCAGATAGTTTATGACATAAGAAAATGCTCATGACTTGATGATACCTGGAAAATAGCAAAACTATAGTATGATCTCAACTGTGACTATATTTGTATTACAAAAACAGGAAAAGAAGAAAACAAGCTGCTTCTGGGTGTATGAATTAGAGATGGTTTTTGTTTTCTTCTTTCCTAGTTTTTTTTCCCAATTTTTATTTTGAACATAAAATATTTTTATGATGAAAAAATTTTGATGAGAAAATTTTTTGTTGTCACCAATCAAAATGGTTTCTGTGTAGAAGCTGAGATTCAGTATCTCATTTCTCATTTCTCTCATGTGTCCTATGGAAATAACTGATTAGTGATTAGGAATTTAAATACTAGATGGACATTAGAAGCATCCTGAATGCCCATCAAAAGGTAACTCATGCTACATAATAATAGTATTCAGTCGTTATGAAAAAGAACTTTAAATAGTATATATAAGAATTATTGTGTATATATGTATGTAAACGTGTGTGTGTGTGTGTGTGTTTGTGTGTAGTTATGTACACACTAACTTGAAAAGATATCTAGGTTCTGTTGTGGAGTGGATAAAAAGGCAATTTACCAATCTACATAAGATTGATTGCATTTTCAAAATGCAATCAATAGTCTAGGCAAATTTAGGCTACGTGAGAAATAGAACTGTCTTTCTTTTAAATAAAATAAGTTTTAATTTTGAGCCCCCATTCCACCAGCTGGTAGAAGTTCTTCAGGTAGACACGGTCCATTCAGGGTTTCTTATCAATATCCTAATCCCATCTTGGGAGTAGGATTTCATTAATGTGACATTATGTCGAATGCTGTGGATGGAATTGTGGATGGAAAATTCATATGTGAAGCCTTAACTCCCAGTGTGATAGTATTTGAAAATTAGGCTTTTGAGAGATATTTAGGTCAGATGGGGTCATGAGGGTGAGCCCTTATGATAGAATTAGTGCCCTTATAAGGAGAACGAACACCAGAGCTCTCTCTGCCATGTGAGGATACAGCAAGAAGGCAGCTGTCTGCAAGACAAGGGACCAAGAAGAGGGCCCTCAGCAAGAACTCAGTAGGCCGGCACCTTGATCTTGGTCTTCTCAGCCTCCAGAACTGTGAGAAATAAATGTCTATTGATTAAGCCACCCAATCTATGGTATTTTGTTGTAGCAACCCACTATAGATTTTAGAATTAAGAGATAGTGTGCTGCTATTACAAACACGTAAATGTGTGGAAGCAGCTTTGGAACTGGATATTGGGTAGATAGAGGCTGCAAGAGTTTTGAGTTGGAAAAGTGATTATAGTGAAGTCTCACAGAGACACGAGGAACATGTTATTGGAAACTGGAGGAAAAGCGATCCTTATAAGGTGGCGAAGAGCTTGGCTGAACTGTGTTCTTGCATTTTGTGGACAGTAGGACTTCTTAATGATGAAATTGGATATTTAGCTAAGGAGACTTCTAAGCGAAGTATCGAAGGATCGGCTTGGTTCCATCTCGGTGCTTATAGAAAAATGCTAAAGGAGAGAGATGAATTGAAGAAGGAATTGTTAAGCAAAAAGCCACCAGAACTTGAAGATTTGAAAAATTCTCAGCCTATCCATACTGCAAAGAACGAGAACACTTGTTCTGAAGAGATGACTAAGGGTAGGCTGAACAACCATTTGATTAAAAAAAAAAAAAAAAATCACGGTGTGACTCAGTGGATTTATTTAATCAATCATTTCAACAGAAGCCAGGAATAGAGATGGGATTATATCAGCGAGACACTGGCAGTTTGAACTAAGGAGAACAGAATAGTACTGAACATAGAGCTATTCAGCTGCAAACCTGCACTGTTCTTCAAGGAAAGGGAAGAAGCACCCTAGAAACAATTCAGAGATTATCAGGGCCACAGCCTAGGTTTCAATAGGCCAGAGGGCCTCTGAGGGAAGCACTGGGGACAGGGCCACCCGGAACCTTGGGGGCGCAACCCCCCACCCAGCAGAGCTGTGGAAGCAGGCCACTGCCCCAGTGGGTCCAGGAGACAGCGTCAAACCAAAGCGGATAGTCCCTGAGGCTTCAGATCTAGTGGCATTTGCCTTGCTCGGTTTCGGACTTGCTCAGGACCCATCGCTCCTTCCCTCTCTCTTGTTTCTCCGTTTGAATGAGAATGTCTCCCCTGTGCCTGACCCACCACTGCTATTTTGGAAGCACATAACTTGTCTAGTTTCACAAATTCAAGGCTGGAGAGAATTTTCAAGATGAATTCTACCTCAAGTCTCTTCCTTGTCTGATTTAGGTGATATTTATATAAAACTTTGAACTTTAGGCTTTAGAGTTGATGCTGGAACCATTAAGATTTCTGAGGCCGTTGGGATGGAATGAAAGTATTTTGTATGTGCGAAGGAAATGAATTTTGGGGATCAGGAGCAGAGTACTATGCACTAAATTATATCACCCTAAGATTTACATTTTGAAGCTCTATTTCCACCCGTAATGTGATGATATATGGAGATAGGACCTTTAGAAGATACTTCGTTCTGGATGAGGTGAAGAAGATGGGGCTGTCATAATGAGATTAGAGCCCTTATAAGATGGAGAATAGACACCAGAGCACGCTCTCCACCATGTAAGAACACAGGGAGGAGGAGACTATCTGCAAGCTGGAGGAGGGCCTTCACCAGGAGCCGAATTGGCTGGCACCTTGATCCAAATTGGCTGGCACCTTGATCTTGGTCTTCTCAGTGTCCATAACTGTGAGAAATAAATGTCTGTTATTTAAGCCACCCAGTCTGTGATTTTGTTGAAACAGCCTGAGCTAACCGATATAGTGAAAAACATTTGGTCATCTTTCATACTTCATCCAGTGAAACCTCTTAGTGTCTTTGCTCATGAGTCTGTTAAAGTCACCGCAGCCTCAGAAATCCATTCTGATCACAAAACCTGTTAAAATCCTGGCCCTCTCTCGGTAATTTCCATGACCCTTTTGATTTGCAGGAAATGTGCGACTGCTCTGTGTGACACTGGGCCTGGTGGGAGCTGGGCACAGGAATGAGTTGTCTCTTTGAGGCTGTCTCAGTTTCATCTGCCTAAACACGCTACACAACCATCTTTAGTCTTATACTACTTCACCATGATAAGGAAAGAGTAAACTCTTGCTACTCTTAGGTTTCTGTTATTGTATCTTTTGTTTCTGTTATTTTATACAGCTTGGAGGGAAACAGCGTTGAGCAGGGCTTCCTCTCAACACATCAACACTTTGCTTAATTTTCTTCTCCAGTCATGCAATCTTAATCAAGTGCCTTGGGGGTTCTGGGGATAGGTGCTAGAAGAATTAGTTTGGAATACTCAGGAATTCTTCTGGTTTTTGCAGAAGTCTAAGCTTTTGAAACTAAAAGATCAAGAATTTATTAATTTATACTCTGCTTCTGCTTTAACAACTGTTTCCTAAGGTGCTGTGTACTGCCGGAGTGTGGAGAAAGATAGGAGACAAGGCAATGGTGGTGGGAATAGCGTAGTAACAGCATTAATATTTCAAATTATTACTCCGGTGCAACTAGTTATCTTCAGAATTTAGGATTAGAGAGAGGACTTTCATTTTTTAGTTTATATGATTCTGTAATATTTTAAAGTAATAATCATCCCTTTTTAATAATAATAAAAAAAAACTTCCATAAGTTTTATATCAATTGATTCTTAAAATACTGTGACGTCATTCACACAAATTATAAGTATCCTTGGTCTTAGACAAGTAAGAAAAAACGAGAGGCAAACATATAATATGTGTTTTTAGTATGGAAGGCATGTGCTATGAAAAAAAGCTATCAAAAATGCCTAAATAATACCTAATGTTTCTGTAAGCATTCCAAAGTTCTTTTTTGGATCGATTTTTCCATTGAAATAGCCGATCTCCATGGCTATCCTTTCATTCCCAGAGGTGTCCCTTTCACTCTGGTCTTCATGGCTTCATGTTTCAACTTCTGTCATATCCTTTCCTGCTGCTGTGAATATTCCTGCTCCAGTACATTCTTCACACCAATGGAAGCTGTTATAACATTGCTTGGATCATATCATCATAAGGTCTTAGCACTGAAAGGGCCTCACATGCAGCCCCTCGCATAGCTCAGGAATCTCTTCTAGAGGATGCCTGGCATGTGATTTTCCAGCCTTTCCTTGGACAGTTGGATAGGGATTAGCTATTTTATGGTGCTGCTTGTCCTATTTTTAGCTACCTTAAAGTGTTAGAAAGTCCCTTCTTACTGCTTTGCTGAATGTTTCCCTTTAACTTCCATACAAAATGAGTCCAGTCTTTCTCTTAAATGACAGTCTTTCAACAAAAATATGAATCTTTGTGTTCTCACCTCCGTTCTTCTCTTTACCAGGGTGGGCATCCCCAGTTCCTCCCTTGTTTTATTTGTTTCTGTATCCCCGAGAGGACCACAGTTCTTGACACGTAGTAAACACACAACACCGAGTTGTTTCGTGCGTTAATGAGTGGTTAAACTGCCCGATCGCTGCAGTGTTGCTTTGGTTCCAGTTTTATAATCTGTACAGGAAAGCATCGATACATATCCTCCATCTGGTAGGTGATCTGTAGTAACTCCTGCAATGATATAACATCTGTTTCTCTCTTCTTTTAGCTTCACGGAAATGTCAGATATTTCTATGCCAGGGTAATTTTTAAATCCATACGTTTATTCCCTCTCTTTGCTCTTATGTCTGTTGTTTTTGAACAGCACATTCCAGCATAACAGTATAAATATCTTAAGTGAATATGTGCGATCTTATTTATCTCCTATATTTGAAACATTTCCCATTGGGTTTGAGTCTTTTACCCAGAGTGTGTGAAAATTTCCAATTTTCATTAGTATTCATATATAATTAGGCCATCACTAAAATGAAGCAATAAGGCTATGCTAACATGTTCATTAGTAAAATATATGTTAATATATCATTAGTAAAATAATGTTAATATGTCATTAGTAAAAACACTATTGCACAACTCAACTGAAATAATAGGAGTGAATTATGAGATTTTCCTGATGAAATTATAGTCTTGATTATCACCTACCTTTACTTAATTTTCCTACTGTGTAGATTTTTTTTTACCTGCAAGATAATGAAACCAAAAAAAAAAAACTGAGAAAGTAATAAGTCAGTTAATTCTTTTCTGACAGTAGGTGTATTTGGCTGTGAAACTGAAGCTACAAACTAAATTATACGTGGCTTTTAATCATATCCACACCCAGTTATAACAAATAATCAAAATTTTCTGGAGTTGAATTTTTTATAATTATTATTCAGTAGCAGCTATTTTAAGTCCTCTCTAAGGATACTGTTGCAACTATGTTGATTATTCAACAATGGAATTTTTAAAAGAAAAATATAAAGTCAAATAGCTCAAGAAATGATTTTAAATTATTATGCACTTTTGAAATCAATGTCCCTCATAGCAATTGTCATTTATCAGTATGTTTTCAAATTTTCTGTCATAAATCACAGTGTCTAATTTTATAGTGTCCTTGTAAGCATCCAGATTACCCTATTAAGTAAAACTCTTGGAAGACACATTTCTTGCTTGCATACATAAATGGCTTAGCCATCTAGAGTATCCTGCTTTAAAGAAAATTCTTCATGGCATTCTTTAAGAAGGAAGGGAGAGGGAAGAGTGGGGTTTTCACATCTGTTAAATACTCATTAGCATGTAGGATTGAATTGCTATCTTCTTTTTTAACTTAGGACCAGCTGTTGAAGTGAACTTGAAGGGCCCCTTAATTATTGCATATTTCAGTAGCTTGTAGAGGATTCAGTTACCTAGTTCCACCACTCTGATCAAAGGAAGCCATGTACTTTGTACGCCATTGTTTTTGAAAGCATTCCTTATTTGATTTTTTTTGCTTCTGAAATGTTCTATAAAAGGTCAGATAGGGTGTCTTTCTCTGATTTCATTATGCCTCTGAGAATAATCTCTGCTACCAATTGTGTGTTACTTGGATGGGTGCTAAGATACCCCAGGGCTTCTTTCCCTTGGCCTTAGTACATGTTTGCTTTTGTCACTTATATTGCTGAGTCAAAGATGTTTCAGTGTCAGTCTGATATTTGGAGTCAGTGAAAAACAAATCGAGAAAAGTGAGCAGATTTTCTGTTTGTGACATGATTTGGTGATGTTGCCAGAGACACGTTTGTCATGTGTTGTGCATCCTAATCAATGGTTTTAATTACGTTGAGGGTTTCCTCACTGTTGTTGGTTTCATGACTTTTTGTAACCATGGAATAAAGTCTTAACCTGGCATAACACACAGCTCAGGGGACAAACAAAGGAAAACCAAGGCATAAAACTTTGGCCCTTCTGTCGGAAACACCATATGAATGACTGAATATGAAAATCAAATCTTGTCTACTTCCAGATAGATCACGGTACTGAATTATCATGCAGGTGTTACGTTTATCGTTTCTTTCTCCCGGATCATAATGTACTATGTCAAACTGGCAAGTGCACAGCTAACCTGAGGGCTCTTGCATTTGCAAAATGGGTGCTCTCCCTTGGAAGTTAGCACCCTGAATGACTGTCAGGATGGGTTTAAAGATATGTCCTCTTGGAATATGCTCTCATATCTGCACAATTAACGATTTTAGATCTGAAGCTATTTTCTCAAATAGTGGATGTCAAAATTTCTTTGAAATTTCTCTGTAGTAGATGTACAATAAACTGCTTACCTGGACACTATTCTTTCTTATAGTACTTCACTACTTTCAAGATTAAATTTATTGGTATATATAGTGACATATTTTAGGTCTTAGAAAGACTGCATTCTTCTCTACTGTAAAGAAAGTTTTTTCCCCTAACGATATATAAAAATAAATGGAGCAGATATCACTCTATATCACAAAAGATACTTGCAAAGGGAAATAAAATAATGATAATTTTAAACAAAGAGGTAAATGTAAGAGAAAATCTAACTATGACTGAGAAATCTAAATTTAGGTAGTAGAGCCCAAAATGGAGGTTACTTTTAAGGATTTTTTAATGTTTTCATGTGTGATGGAATGACTTGTATATGAAAATTTTGAGTAGGTTGGCTGTATTGCCAAAATATGTTCAGAATGCAACAATTTCCTGTCATCTCCACTGCTGACACGTTAGCCTTAGCCACTATCATCGCTCACCTGGATAGCAGAAGATTCTCATCTGGTCTTCTCTCGCCTCTGTCACCCCCTCACCATGTGTTCTCAACACAGTGGCCGGAACGGTTCTTTTAAAATATAAGTTATATTACGTCACGGATCTCCTCGGAAGTCTCCACTAGCTCCCATTTCACTCAGAGTAAAAGCTCTTCTGTATAATGTCTTGCTGTTATCTCTGAACCTCCTCTCCTACTCCCTCGCCCCCATGGTTCCGCCACCAGGCATGTTAGCCTCCTTCCTGTTCTTAGAATACACCAGCCATGGTCCTGCCCAAGCCTTTGTAACTGGCCCTGTGCTAGTACCCTTACCTGGGACACTCTTCAGCCAGACTTCATCCTGTTTGATTCTTGTGTCTCTCTCATTCAGTCTTTGCTCATTGAGGCTTACCCTGACATCCCCGTTTAAATATGTAGCCCATCCCCCTACTCCGCACTCTAGAGTTTCCCTACCCTGCTTTTTTTTTCCTAAAGCACTGTTGCCTACTAAGTTATCACAGAATTTACTCTGTAATGATATTTATTATTTACTGTCTTTCTCCAAAAGAATGTAATCCTCAAAAAGACAGATTTACTCTGTTTTGTTCATAGAAGTAACCCAAATGCCTAGAAAAGTCCCTGGCACATACACAGTGAGTACTCAAAAATATTTTTTGAGAGAGTGAATTGAATCACAACAACTAGTAAAGTTGAAGCATTGGTTTTAAGAGAGAGATGTAAATTTTGTATTGTCTTTTAAGTTTTAGAAGTAAGCAGCAGAGCTTTGGAAAGAGGATGGAGTTACAGATTTAGTTATGGGAGCCACATGTATCTAATTCACCAGCAAATCCTGTCGGCTTTAGCTTCAAACTGCATTTGGAATTTATCACTTCCCGCCACCTCTACGACTGTCACACTCATATAAGTCACCATCATTTCTCACCTGGATCATCGCAGGAACATCCCATAAGAAATCACCTCAATTTGGCCCTTACCCCTCACCATAGTTTAAGCTCAGCACAATGAGTTGGAAGGCAAGGATCCAGGGAAGAGAAATACCAGAAGCTGCAGAAGAGAGGTAATAATTAAGGAAGAGGTGTCTGAAAGGAGCTTAGATCAAGGATAAAAGTAGGGTGAGAAAGAACAAGGCTGCCTTTTCTTTGCAACTATTGGAGAGTGGCTGAAGCAGACCAAGAAAGTCTGAGTAATCTTACCCCCACTAAAAACAAAGAGGCTAATGACACCAAACGTCAGGAAGGATGTAAAGCAACAGGAACTCTCATGCTCGTCTTCTACATCACTGCCGATGAGGGCTTAGTAAGGTTTAAATGCCTTGGAGAACTGTTTGACAGCTGTTTATAAAGTTAAACATCTTCCCTATGACCCAGTAATTGCACTCTTAGAAATTTACCGAAAAAAAAAAGAAAAAAAGAAGGAAAACATAGTAACAAAAAAAAAAAAAAAAGACTTGTACAAAAATGTTTATAGTAGCCCCATTCATAATAACCTAAAATCAGAAACAGCTCTAATATCAGTGTGGTATATTCATAAAATGAAATACTATGAAAGAATAAAAAAGAACAAACCACTGCTATTCACAACACTGTAAAGGCATCTCAGAAACATTATGTTAAGCAAAAACATTATGCTAAGAGACGAAAGAGTACATACTGTATAATTCTAATTACATGAATATATAAAACCCAAGATCACACACACACCGTACATATACATGTATACATATTGACAGAAGTCAGAGAGTGGTTGCCTGGAGTGGGAGGCGCGGGAAGGAAGAGGGGAATTATTTGGAAAGGGGCACAAGGGAACTTTCTGGTTGGAGATAATGTCTAATATCTCGTTTTGGGTGGTGGTTCAATGGCTGTACACAGTTGCCAGGCTCATCAAACTGAACACTTAAGATCTGTACCCTTTATGTAAATTATACCCCAATAAAAGCATATATAATAAAAATGCATGAGCATTTATTGTGAGATTCTGAGATAAACAGGAAGGAAAATGTGAGGACTCAGATCTTAGAAAAGTAAGATGCCAAAGTCATTTCCGAGCTTGATGCATGAGTGATTAGATTGGAAGATTAGAAAAAGCTTAGACCAGCTACTTTAAGGAATGTGACAAGGAGTCAACAAGAGAAAACAAAAGTATTAATGAGCAGAAGTGAGGGCTTAGCTGACTATGTGTGATTATGTTGCCATGGAACCAGTGAGCATAATTTTGTGATTAGGGGAGAATAAATTAGATAACTGCTAGTTAGGAAGTGAGAGAGATGATTGGAGCCTAGGGTATTTGTGTCTTTCTGGAAGTCTTCTCAGGAGAGGCAAGGTTTGAACTTCGCCTCAAAAAATAATGATGAATGCCTGAACTAGGACAATGGCATTAGGGAAAAAGAGGAGCAGTGAAATTCAAGAGGTATTTCTTCGGACAAAATTGACTGGCCTGATTTAGTGATTACATTTGGTGGGTCAAAGGTTATGGAGTGGGATAAGTCACAGATTCCTCTAAGATTTCTAACTTGGATAATATTGCTTGGGATGGGACGCCATATACCACATTAGAGAAAACATAAAATAAGAAGCAGATTTGTAAGGAGCTTAGGCAGAAAGAGAATGATACCACATATTGAGTTCCAGGCACTTGTCCACTTGTCATATATTAAATCACTTTAATGTCTTCCAACATGTCAGAAATTAAGACACAGAGAGGTTATTAACTTTGTCAGATAGCAAAGAGCTAGAAAGTGGTAGAACTAGGATTCAGATTCATACCAGTAGTGGTTCTAAATGGTTTTAAAATTTGGGAGGGGCCAATGAATAAATGATATTTTGGGTCCTATAAGTAGTGATGGGTACACTTATCCAGTCACGTTGTGCTAATGCTGTGTACCGTAGTTATAGTTTGTTGGAAGAACTGACAGATGAATCTGGAATACAATAATCAGAAATGATGAGATTCTTAACTCAGGGCAAGATTACAAAAGCTGTACTATTTTATACACATAACTCAAAACAAGTATGTGTGAATGACAGTGCCTGTATTAAACACTTGATAAGTAATAACTTGAGCTTATTTCTAAGAAGTATAAAGCTATGAAGAGGAATCGATTATCACAGGTCTTATTCATATTTTTTTAATATTTATAAATCATACTCTATTTTCTTTGCATTTTCTTCTCAATATTTGAAGGATAGGAAAAATTCCAGTTAACTGAGAATTCTATTTAGTTGCATAAGATTTTCCTGGTCATACATTTTGGTAATATGATCTGTGTTTCAGACAATATAAATTTCCACTGAAAATTAGCTACGTAAGAAACTATTGGTATGAGTATCTTAAGAATGTATATTTTCCCCGATGTATGTAATTAGCACACAAGACTGCAAAATTTCAAACAACGTGACATAATTATAAATTGCTGTGAAACCAAAACCAAAGACCACTCTGGCACACAGCAATTAGGAATGATATGACCCATTTTAAAACAAAGACTTTGGACTGACTCTGGAGTGAGTGGCAGATTTGCGCACAACAGCATATTTTATAAACAGCCGCAAACCAGAGTAGTCTTAAAATGAGAACGCTGTTGTAAAGACAGTTGCTTATCTATCACATTGGTCTTTTCGGCCACACATAAGTAGCTGTCAGTCTGGAGGAGCATGTATTTAAATGCCAGGGATAGCCCTGTAATACTCCAGTGCACCGAGTCACTTATCACAGCACCGTTGTGGCGATCTTGGGCACGGGTCTACATTTAGTTAGTAGTGCCTTCACAGTAGTGCCAAACTGATACCTCGTTCACTTCTCTTTAGAGCTAAGTAGAAAAAAATTAGAAGTATTCAGGTTAAGGAAACTTCTTTTAGTGGTAGAAATAGTTGCCCTTAGGTTTGATAAGAGGCTTACCTTCATATGCTAACTCAAACTCATTGTCGATTCAGGATTTGAGAAATGTTTAGGGCCTTCTTGGCAGCTGAGGGCACCACCTATATTAATAATACCTGTTAAGGTCACAGACCTAAGATGGGAATGAGGTTATGGCAGGGGGAGTAAGGAGGGTTTCGTATAGTCCATGTCTGTCCTAGGGTCTGGTTTTGCTGATTCTGCTTAAGTAAAACAGTAATTTTAAAAACAATCACTTATTGATCATCTACTATCAATTACAAATTATACCAGCTACTATTTCATTGAATTTCATTCTCCTTGAACCTCCAGAGGTGGTAGCTGTTAATCCACATTTTCTGCTTTAGAAAAATGCGACACAGATTTAATGTTGACCAGACTCCAAAGACGTTGCTTAGTTTTTATCTCAGTTGAGATTTGAGTAGTAGGACTCACCTGAATAATGACACTTGGGAATACAGCCAATAATGTGTGTATATACTCATATGAACTCAACACATTTCTGATAGTGACAACATAAATTTATTAAATCAATTTAAAATATTAATTTTGAAAAAATTTCTATCAAGTGTTTTGATAAGTTTTCAAATATAGTCCTCTGAGTAAACATTTAAGTTAGCTTTTTAATATGGGTTTCAACTCTCTCAATCATATTTTTTCTCATTTATAATAGTTGCTTTTAATCTTTGTTCATTTTTTTCTCAATCATAAAATGACGAAATACTCTGTGACATCATCAGAAGTAACTACTTATAATAGAAACAGTGATATAATAACAGTGAAAAGAAATATTGAATACCCATTATATTTGTGTTTTAGCCCAGTTTCCTACACAGAATGAATGCCACAAATAGTTATGACTTCAGTGTAGTATATCCATTAAGACTTCTAAAGATTTTCTCAAGGATTTGAGATAAGTACTAGAAAAACAGATCTAGGAAAGGGAATACTAAAGCCTTGAATCAAAATTAAATTTTTTGTGCGTTTTAATATTTAAAAGAAAGTTTATAGTTTACTTTCAGATATTTCCATGTTATAATGTTTTATTTATTAATAAGGGGAAATATTACGATTCATATTTCACACATCATTGAAATTGTTGTACTTAAGCTGAACTTCTTTTCATATTCATCATTATTTATTACTACTTAGTTTTTAGAACTGAAAACATATATTTTGTTGTTCAGGAATAAAAATAAATAGATTAACTACAATAAAATACCAGCAACTAAGATGAATTCTCCTTAAAGGCCTTTAGCTCAAGGTATTTTCTGTTTCATTTCAAGCATAGAAAAGTATTTTAATTCACTAAAGACTTAGTTCTTCAATGTACTGCCTTCTCTATTTGCGATTCAAAATGCTTTCTCACAATTTATCCAAGTCCCATAAATTTTTATTATAGCAAACTTGACAGTTTAGTTTGGTTATGTGAGGCCAGAAATTTATATTCTTTCAAATGCCTCTTTTCAATCTTTTAAAATGACTAGTCATGTCAACTTGATTCCCATAGCATGTGGATTTCTACTCTTATAAGAATTTCAATTAATCACAACTCTATTATTTATTCATTCATTCATTCATTCATTTATTCTCTACTTTATTCCAGAAAGGATACTCAGTGGAAGAATTTACTTACGGATTATTTTCATTTGGTATCCATTACTTAACGCATTTATTTAATTGCCATCTCTACTAAATTGTATTTATGAAGCTTCTGCTTTATTAGTTTCTTGTTTTAGAAATGAAGAAAACGTCTTTAAGCACATGAATTCTCCTGAGCTACTAAATAATTTTAAAGTGTTAAAGCATTTCATTGAGCCATTTATAGCTGCTATTATATATTTTAACTCAAGTTAAGCACATAAAATATATTATTTCCACCTTTGTGATAATTTTAAATGGTACTTGTAGATAAAGCTTTCATTATAGTGAAAAATAACCAATTTATACACCGAAATTTGGTTACAGTCTTACTCCTCTTTTTTTCTTCCCCCACCCTGCCGCTGCCCCTACAATCCCTGCTTCCTTACAAGATTTCATAGTAAGGAGGTAAGCTTCTCAGAAAAACTTATTTCAAAGAGGAAACTCTTTATAATGCAATTTCAGATAGTAAAACAGTTTCTCCTGCTCATAGACATAGAGCATATTTTTTTAAGTGACTGTACAGATAGGCCTTAAATCTATCTTTACCCGGCTCATCTCCCAATTTCTGCTAAACCTGAAGCTAACGTGGACTTGACAATTTTTGGTTTTATAATCACTATTTCTACCTTCTAAACCAAGGATAAGAAAAAGTCATTATTGAAGAAGCAATTACAAGTAGCACAGGTATGTAGTAAAATTGTGTAGAACAACTATATATACACACACACACAGGAATACAAATAAAACTGGGGAAATCTGGAAAAGGTGGAACTAGTCTGCAAGATGTTACCATTGGGGGAACTGAGCAAAGGGTAAATGCGTCTCTCTATATATTATTTCTTAAAACCGTATATGAATCTACAATTGTCTGAGAATTTTCAGTTAAAACTGGTTTGGCAAACTCCTTCTTAAAGGCACAGATGGTAAATATTTTAGGCTTTGGGAGTGCGGGGGAGGCATGTGGTGGCAGCCGCTCAGCTCCATTGCTGCAGTGCAAAAGCAGTCAAAGAAGTGAATGGGCATGAATGTGTTCTTTGAAACTTTGTTTACAAAGACAGGTGTCAGTGGACTTGTAGTTTGCAGACATCTGGTTTAAAAAGAGACAAGAACTTTTAATATTGTATCTGCTACTCCTTTCCAGGAAAAAAAAGTGGGGGGGTAGCAAAAGCTAATTATGCATTTACAATACTTTAATTTGCAGCTTATCTCTGTCTTCAAAATTTTCTTAGTTGCATAAGTATACATAAAGTTTGCATATATACTTTCATTTATTTTAAATATTCTACAAAGCACTGTTTGGGTATCATGTTTCTCTATTTTGGAAAATCAAAATGTTAGTTGCTCCTCTTAGATAAACTTTTCTTTAGACTGAACACTGTATTAAAGGAAGAAATAACAAGAATTTCTATGCTAAAATTCTCATCTCTAAACATGAAGTAAAGAGTTAAAGAGTAAGGTTGTAAGTTGAAAAATAAGCATTCCTGTGCTTTCCTTTTGTTTTTATTCATTATGTCTGAGAGTTGAACACCCTCTGAAAGAGTTTCAGCTGTACTCACTCATTTTCAGGGTGTGATAAAGCATCACCATAAGCGGAATTTAACTTTAAATTAGAGTGCACTCAGGCTAATGTTTCAGACAGTGTTAAGAATATCCACTGTCTGATGTGTTTATTCAGTGGATTTCTGGGTTAACTTTTGCTTTCTCTCCACCCTGCCACATCACTGAGCATAGTTGTGAGAAGTCAGGTTCCATTCTCCATCAGTATTAAGTTTGTTTTTTCCCAGTGTGTTTCTTTTTCCTTCCACTTCTTCATCTGTTTTTAATATGAGTGGCTTGTGTGGAAAAGCACCTTGAATGTGGGATAAAAAAGCAAAGAATTTGCTTTAAAGCACCATATGTATTAAGTTTGCGCTCAATGCTATGGAATTTTTCAGACAAAGATAGACTTTGCAATTTAGAGGAAGGGGCAATATTAGGCACTGGTGAGAAAAAACAAAAAATTTTCAATAACGATAGTGTAAGAGAAATAAAAACAATCCTGTATAGATTACCAGAATGATTAATGTGATTAAAGCCAAATGGGGTTAATATGATGAGATCTTGTGAATTTTAAGTAATTTTAAAAGATGAAAGATATTTTTGAAAATATTTTGAAAATTTATTCTACCTCCTAATTATCTCTTGAATCTGACCCTACATTTTTATCCCCACTGCCATGGCTTTCAAGCATGTGCTCAATACAAAATTGTGAATACCTAACTTTCATCACCTACCACTCATCCAAACATAACACTCACACATGCGCATACTTACACACAAACACACATACGCACACCTCATATCCATTCTCCATGTGGCTGCCAGAGTAATCTTCATAAAATGCATCTCTGACCTTGTCATTCATTTGCTTAAAACTATTCAGCAGCTCTTTGTTGCTAATACAATGACATGTGGATTCCGTAGTCAGTATACAAGGCCCATCAAAATCTTGTCTTCCCTATCTTTCCAACTTCATTTCCTATCTCATTTGCCTTTCTCCTGCCCTATCCCAACATCTACCTACATCCTTTATGCTCCAGCCAGTCTGAACTCTTGCTTCATTGTGCTTCATCTCACATGCATGCTTGTGCCTCTTTCCCAGTTGTCTGAAGGCTTCTCTGCCTGAAATATGCACTCCTCAAGACAACTAGTTTATCTTATCAGAAAAGCCTATGTGAACCATTCAGAACTGAGCATATTTCATCTCATAAGGTTTTTTTGTGTTTTTTTTTTTTAGCAGATAACATTTAATCTCTTTGTGTGTTTGCCTACTCAGGAGTAGGAGGGCCTTATAGTATAGTAGGAAAAAAGGTTTGGAGTCAGACATGGTGGAAGCTCCAGTAGGGCAAGAAAGTATCTGTTTAACTCATTGAATTAACTAGTATCTGGTGAGTAGGTACTGTAGGAGTTCAATGTATGTGTGTCATATGAATGAATCAACGAATAAGTAAATGAAGGAGATAATTGTGTCTTACTTTTTGGATTTGGGCAGGATATTAGCCCAGGAGGTATTCTAAAGATATTAAGGAATTAAATGATGACGCCCTTATTGTAGTATTGCTATAACGATGGAACGAATATCTGGAGGGAATTCCTAACTGTTCAGCAATTACATAGGAAACAATAATAGTTAATTTCAGAAATGTCAGTGGAGTCATCAACAATCATGTGGATCAACTGTATTAACAACAGAAAATTTAATGAATCTGGAAGAAAATATAGAAATTTGGGTCATTTATTTTGCTTTAACATTAATAGCTGTGCTTATCATGCACATAAAAAATAGCACTTCTTTTTTCCAACTTCAACTATCTTTACAATTCCTCAAATATTTAGCAGTCTATAAGATATCTCACCGAAATATCCTAATATGTAAACATTTCTAAGCCACTATCAACACAGCTGAAACCTACTCTATTGTTGTTTAAACTAATATATCTCTGATACTACGGTTGGCATTTAATACATATTCATGGAATTAATGAATGAACTATTACTAAGTGTGTTTACTCAGCTTCCATGCTTTAAATGATGTCATTTCACAGCCAAATGGCTGCCACAGGTCCTTGTACCCTGGAAGAGCACCCATGTTCATCTTCCTCTTTTTTTTTCTCGTAATAAATCCCTTCCAAGGAACCTACGTGGCCTATCAAATCAAGTACAAATTCTTCTGCTTGGAGTTTAAAGCCATCAGCTGGCCCCACTTTGTCTATCCAGAACGCTCTCTCGACTTCCTTTCCAAACCAGTGTAGCTGCTCGCGCCTAGTCTTCTTTGCGATCACCACGTAACTTTCCTAAATCTTCTCCCTTCAGAGTTTAGCTAAAGGTTAGCCTACACTTTAAGCCATCCAGTCTACCCCGGTGCAAATCAGATGTTTCCTTATGTCGCATATAGTTTTGAGTGTTTTTTTGGTTTTGTTTTGTTTTTGCACTTGCATGGGATATGTGTTCTTTAGGTGTGTAAGTCCTGTCTCCAAAGAAAGTCCCGTCTCCGTTAGGTCAATAAACCCGTCTGTTCTTCTGAATCCCCACAGTCTTTGAACATTATTGAGTAAATAAAATTTGGACTGTGGCTTATCAACAATGACTTGAACCATTGTTAGTTCAAGAAGGAAAACAAATTTACGAAAACGAAGTTGTCAGTTATATGTAGTTGGAGTCAATAGCTAAAGATGTCAGCTTACAATTTTTTACAGGGTTTCTCCCTATTCAGCAGACAACAGTTTTATTTAATAAATGGAGATAGGGAGGGACAATAAGGGACTAGATAGGGTGATGTCATAAGAACCCAAGGAAAGGTATCTAACCCAGGCATGTTGTGAATAAACTAAAAGCAAACTTCATGATTAAGTATAAAAGATATGAGAGTAAGAGTCAAAAGTGTCACCAAACTTTTGAGTAGAAAATGGTGATTTCATTGGATAAGTAAAAAGGTTGAGAAAGAGGAGATGGGTGGGGCAGGGTATAGAGAAGGAGGAGGATGAACTTACTTTGGGGCAGATTGAAAGTGCACATGAAGACAACAAATATGTTTCGTTTTAGGTATTTTAGAATAAGAATAATGAAAAAAATAAATAAAACAGGAATAATGACATTACAATTGACTACAGTGGATTTTTTAAATTGTATCCGCAGATTTGAAAACTCATCTTTTTTTCCCCCCAGATATGGATTTTCTATCTAGATTAATTTTCGGGGATTAAACTTTACACTGATTTTTTAAAAATCACATTAGTTTATTTTAAAGCAAGCTTCTTAGGGTACTCTGGTATAAAGAAAGTTAATTGAAACATTCATAGTTGTATAATTTTGTTGTAATTCTCATTTCAAATTTAATGAATCATCAGTGCCTGCTGAAAAAGAAGAGACACATTGGAAACTAATTTACCTGTGAGAAGCCGGAAATGCTGCAGATGAAATCTTGGTTCTTTTGAGAAAATTGTGTGATGTTGAGGTTTGTTTTTGCTGCTGCTGTTTCTATTGCTTTAAATAGGATATAACTATGTTTGAGGATCATTAGAGGACAGATATCAGCTTTTAATCAGTTTTGATGTTTTTTTCTGTTAAAAAAAAAAAAACAGGTTCAAGTTCACTTTAAAGCCTAGAGAGTTTAATTAAAGTAAGTAGAGACAAAAGTACTCTTCTGAGAGCTGTCATTTCTCTTTGTGTGACACTATTAATAATGTAGTGTAATGCTAAGTTTGGTTCTTTCCTTGTCTTTTGTCTTCTTCTGACTCTTCTACATTCTAAATGAAAGGGGAACAAAGCTTAAAAGGGAGATGCTACACTAAATTCTCTTGTCTCCTTGTGCACCGCATTCTCTCTGACCTCAGCTGTAATTCTTTGAAGAAATAACCCTTCCGAGCTATATTTTTTTTTTTCCCTTTCCCTTCCTCTTCTATTGTGAGTCTCTTTCAGCAACAACATTGGCCAGGTTCTTCACAAAGAAAAAATTTTTTTTCAATTAAAATGAAAATTAGATCGTGATGTGACCGTTTCACTGTGAGTGTAACTTCCCTTTCTGACGGCTCCATTAGATCTGCCCAGTTATAAATCTTCATATTTCTGACTTGCCTTGAAATCAGAAAGTGTTTTCATTATGCTAGTCTTTGTGAGCAACAAGCATGAATGAAGGCATGGCAGGCATCAGAGTTTGAGGAACTTACCTGTTTAAACTCAGTGCCGGGGCAAAATGTTTACTGCTAAACCTGATGATTCAGCTTTGATTGCTAATTATGTGTGATACGTTTTTGAATTTAAAGAGTTATTTCTGAGGTCACTTTTCATTTTATGCGTTCGGCAATGTGTTGTGTATAACTGGATTTCACGATCTTCATTGTTTGAAAGTTAATTAGTATTCTTTGTTTGAATACCTCTACTTTGCTTGAGTAATCATTTAATTGCATCTGTCTTTGTCACTTGATTTTGGTGAATTTTTTTGGTTAAATTATATATTTAAAGTGTGGTACCTCTAATTGCATTGGCATACAAAAAGCCAGTTACTAAACATGATATAAGTTACACTTCTATTCATTTTAATTATCTATTTTTATAACATGTATAAGGTTAAAAAATTAAAATTGCCCAGTGTTTTAACATAATAGGTAAGATGTAAGAAATTGTAAGAGGAAGCAGATTTTTTTTTTGTTTTGAATATAATATGTGAAATTGGTCCTATTTTTATGCCCTCACACTATCAACAGGACAGTATATGATCAAAGTAAGAAATTAAAGAGTTAACAGTTCTTTATAAGCCAGAAGTCCATTAACTTTTAATAATGCTGTCTCAAATATTTGTCTTTACATTGTGGTGATAATCAAAGATGAGCCTCTGGGATTGTGCTTTGTAGTACTGTTTGATTTGATAACTCTAGTAATCCCTTAAGAAGGTTAGGAAAAATATTTTATGCTTACATTAGCAACTATTGTGAGTTTGTAAAATAACCTGCCAACCCCAAGATGTAGTACGAAGGCAAGAAGAAAAGGAATATTGTCTAGGATCTTGTATTTTTTAAATTATTATTTTTAGAGGTTTCTTTTAACCTAATATATTTTTGTTTCTTAGCATACAAAAGAGATGAACAGGCTTCAAAAAACAAAAATGAGACAAAACCCTGCATACATACTAAATAATGTTAAACTCTTTATAAAACTGGAAAACAACGTCCAAATTATTTTTCATCTGTGTTCTCCATCTAAAATGCAACCCAGTTTCCCTATAATAAAAGAAGTCTTCTGTTACCAGTGCTGTGTTATGGTCTCCACTCTGGCCTTTACTCAATGCATACCCCCACCCTTTTGCATTTAGGACGGATGAAGTTATATTGAGCTTAGAATTTTAGTAATTTCTTCTTAGATTTTTAGTAACTCCTTTCTGGAATTGCTAGGTAAATTATTTACTTAT